>NC_143573.1:79937187-80245625 GCF_054136105.1 Typopeltis vanoorti | reverse complement strand
ACGGTTTCATGTGGCAGTTTTGTATGTTTCTGTAAAGCTTTGATACTTCCAAAACTAACTACTGTATTAGGATAATAGTAATCTGCTAACTTTTCCATTACTATCAATGATTTTTTTCTTTGCAGGTGAAAATCAAGAACCGTCGCAAAAGTGGCAGTTACTTGCTTTTATAGCAGTACTGCTAATATTAGTGACCGCAGAAATTGCCATAATCATTTGGGAAGTAGTATCAAAATCAGGCAATCAAACTTGCCTCATCAAAGAAATGTTACGCAAAGAAAAACGCAATTTGCATTGGTGATATATGTAAATTCCTATTTCTGCATGTTGCATTTTAAATAATATCTGTGAAATAAATATGTAAACTTAAAAGAACAAACAGTGTCTTTGATGTGTTATATATGTTTAAGTAAGAACACTTTTGAAATCACCATGAATTCACACACGATTTGTTTATTTATTTATTTATTTATTGAACTTTAAGATCTTAATTTTAGACAAATCAAAATATTCGAATGAATTATGAATAAAATATAAACTTGAATTAGAATATGAATATATTCTAATTCAAGTTTATATGGAATATATGGGAAAAAAGTGTTTGAGGGACAGCAGTATATAATTAAATTATTGAGTAAAGCTCGAAAGACTGCCGCCATCACGACATACTCTAAGCATTCTTACTCTTTAACAGGAAAGAAATATCCAAAAAATGTATTGAAAAATTAGTACAGCCATCTATAGACAACCAAACAAAACATGACGACAATGACGGATGTGTCACTCTGGGAAAATTCCAAGATATCTTATCTCAAAAACATCGCCCACAATTCCACATAGCCAAACCAAAACACCATGTGATATCACTGAGAGACATATGTTCCCCAGAAATTTCCAAACACATAACGTCACGATTCTTATCTATAAATATCACCCACAATGCAATAAACGAACCAAACAAACCACGTGATGTCCCTGACAGACGAGGGCCCCAGCGAAATTCCAAATAATCCACTCTATAATAACAAACATCCACGTCACGATTCCTTATCTTATCTTGATCTTGATCTTGTCAGAAGTGTCCCGCCAATCACGACACGATTCCTTATACACTAATATATCTCTATTTCCATTCAAAACAATAACGTCACTTATTTACAACTAAAAAAGTATGTAACTTATCTACATCTCATAACAATAAACATTCACGTCACAATTTCTTATCTTATGTTGATCTTGATCTTGTCAGAAGTGTCCCACCAATCACGACATGATTCCTTATCCACTAATATATCTTACTTTTCCATTAAGCAACAACGTCACTTATTTACAACTAACAAATGACGTCACTTATTTAAAACTAATAAATGACGTCACGTATCTTCATCTGATAACAACACACACACCCACGACACGATTCCTTATCTTATCTTGATCTTGATATTGTCACTAGTGTCCCACCAATCACAACACTATCCCTTATCTCTACCATCACCCATAATACCATACGCGAACCAAAACACAAGAACTGAAGCCATTGACACATATTCCCCCAGGGAAATTCCTAACATTCCAATCTCTGTAACAACAAACATTCACGTCACAATTCCTTATCTTATCTTGATCTTGATCTTCTCACTAGTGTCTCACCATTCACAACACTATCCCTTATCTCTACCATAACCCATAATTCTATACGCGAACGAAAACACAAGAACTGAAGCCATTGACACATATGCCCCAGGGAAATTCCAAACATTCCTAACTTATGAAGCCACGCCCACAATGACGTCAACCAATCACATCACGATTCCTTATCTAATCTTGATCTTGATCTTGTCACTAGTGGGACCCATACTACTGATACAGAACCATTGAAGACATAGTGGCTCCACCTAAAATCACAAATAAAATCCTTTACACAGATCTAAAGTCACCAAAAAATCAACAGACGAACATTAGCATCCGACAACTCGAAGGACAGCTCAAGTATCTCACAGAAGAGAGCCATGAATATCATTCATCCCTCCAAGCCATGCAAGGACAGTTAGAAATATCCGCCAAGGGTGCCCTACTTAGATCGCGGCATACACAAATAAATATTTCAGATGCATACACCAAATACTTTTTCATTTTGGAAAAAAATACCAGGCAGCAATCTGCATCTCTGCTATTAGATTTCAAGATGGCCGCATCGCAGAAGTTTTAAGAAAAATCACTTCCGAAATCTTACAATACTACAAGAACGCATACAACTCTACAGGAACATCCCTTCATGCCATTCACGAAACATTGAAAGAAATATAAATAATCTCTGCAACAGATCGGAACCACTTAGAAAACAAAATCACGCTAGATGAACTGAAAACTGCATGCACATCCCCGCCAAAGAACAAATCTCTCGGCCTTGATGATCTCATAACACAAGTTTCAGCAAGTCTTCTAGAATCAACTCCGACCACTTCTTCTTAAAACACTGCAAGAAGCATACCTCAATGGGCTCCCAGAATCCGTCACGACCATAGTAGCTCGATTGTTTCCAAAGAAGGGAGACACACAGATATCCGAAACTGGTGTCCAATTCCACTAATCAATGCAGATCACAAAATCATTTCCAAAGTTATTGCAAACCGATTAAAGCCAACATCAAACTCATTCTAGGAAGATCAATACATTATAAACTTCATTTTATAAGAGATCTCATCCACATCACATACAGCTAAAATTAAAATCTAGAACTCGTCAGCTTTAATCAGGAGAAGGCTTTCGACAGAGTATAGCACGAGTACTTTTATGAAGCCAACGCGGTTAGACTGGTCGCTATGCGCTTGGGACCGGCATAGCCTGGGGAAGGAGTGTCGTAGGTTCGATTCTCGTCGACAACGTGAGAGGTTTAAGGAGCCTCCTCAGTTATAGACAAGTTAGCCGGTCTTGTGCGCGAACAGCAGGGTTTTCCCCAAGTTTATCTGGAATTTTTCATCCCGCAAGCAGGGATACCTGCCCCGTGAACACACACGGATACAGTCAGGAATACTTAAGACAATCTCTTCAGCCATAGGTCTGATGTCAGCTATGCCGGTCCCAAGCCCCGATAAAAATAGGGGGATTGAGGTAGTGCCGCACCTCCCGTAAAAGGGGCTCACAGCCGTTGAATCACTATACCAAATGAATGAATGAACCTTTATGAAGTTCTAAAGGCTATGGTTACCTCATCATCGAAACAGTCTAATTGCTGTACAGATATGAGCTCTTCAGTTTAAAAATCAACAATAGGCTTACCCGCAGTTTGCCATACTCTCTGAACAATTATACATATTGGCCATAGAACCAGTCTTGAGTACAGGACACCATGATCTCCAAACGAACCAGCATAACAGAATGACATCTAAAATAAGCCTATCAGCATATGTGGATGACGTCACGGTAATAGTCCGAAATGAAAAAGAAATGCGTAATATCGTGCGTATAAATGTTAAATAAAGTTCGGGAGAGAACAGCTCCCTGTGGCACTCCACAGTTTACAATAGTTCTCTACTTCGGTTTGACCGAATACGTGTGATATCGCTTTCTATTTTGAAGGCAGTTTTTAAACCACCGGTGCAGAGTCCCATCTATTCCAACATGCCTTAGCTTTTTTAACAAGATTTGATGTGTGAGTGTATCAAATGCTTTAGTTAGACCAATAAAGACTAATATGGCAATTTTCTTTTTGTTTAAGACGGTATTAATTACATCTATAAAGTCTTCAAAGAGAGATGTTGTTCCCTTATTTTCCTGAAAACCGTATTGTGTTTTGGAGATAGTATGAAAGTTCTCTGTATATGCTGTGATTTTCTTTAGTACGATCCGCTCCATAATTTGATTGATAACTGGTAATGTTGCTATGCGTCTGTAATTGCTGATTAAATTTTTTTTCCATGTTTGAATATGGGTGTGATTATGACAGTCCTTACATACTTGGTATCTGTCCTGTTATTTGTGTTGAGTGGCGATTCCTTGTTATCTTATATTCAGTTTTTAATGCTGCGTTATTTGGATATTGATTTAATTCTTTCAATAGAACACCCTTTCTGTGTATTTCTAAGAAGGTTTTGAGTGTTATCCAAGGATTTTGGGTTGTTCTTGAACGAATTCTGACTTTCTTTGCAGCTTTCTTATATATTTACTCCATTGTGATTTTAATGTGTTTTACAAGATATCTACTGAATCCGATGCCGTGTGTTACCACTCGGTTTTTCTTACTTCGTGGTTGTCTATTTCTTCGTCTATTATTGTGTTTTGTTGCTTTTAATCTGTGGGGCATTGCATGAATATTGTCTTAGTGTGTAGCTTTTGAGCCGTGAAGTAATGATCTACTACTTTGCATTTTATGACTGATGCAGTGTAACTGTTTGGTGGTGCTCGGATGTTTATATGATCTAGGCAGGAAGCAGTGATAATATTTCAGAACATTTCTTCTCTAGTATATGATGGTTATTGTTGGTAATAGGTTATACATAGCGTGTCTAGGTATTGTACAGTGTTGTTCTGGTTTTCGTTTACAATATTTATGTTTATGTCGCCAATTATCATTAGCATTCGGTTGGGCATATTTCTTGACGTGCAAGCCAGCAATTGAGCCGTGCAAAAATTTTATCATGTTTAAGTTTGGTTTCTTGTAAATATCATTTAGTATTATGGGATGCTCTCAATTGGTGGTATAAATGATTTCGATGCAAAGGGTTCCTGCATGCTCAAACTGATAGGCGGTTTCTTTTGCTATTAATTTATGTTCAGTAAATATTCCACCCCCTCTTTTTGTTTGGAAGCATGATCTATGTTGTTGTAAGCCTGGAATTTGGAAAACAGTTCCTTCGTCAGTAGTTATGGATACTTCTGTTACAACCATATATCTATAACACCGGTGTAATTCCTCAGATAAGACTGTAATAATAACCAATGTTTTCGGATGCTTCTGATGTTAATATGCAAGATGGAGAGTCCTCTCGCTTGTACCGTGTGTTGTTTCCATGCATCAAGCAAGTCAAAAGTTCAATTGCTGATGTATTCTGATGTAATTACCTCTATCTGACGGTTCACATTTTTTTTTTTTGTGTGTGTGTGTGTGTGTTGAGGTCTTCTTTTTGAACTAATTTGGAGTCTTTTGTTTCGCTCTGGAAGCCTGTCTGTGTTGAAGTTTTTGACTTTCTCACGAATATCTTGCAATCTTTGATCCACAAAAATTGATAATTTTTTCTGATTTTGCTTTTCTTGCTTGGTACAACAGATTCTGATTGAATGGTGTAAAATACTCACTTAGAAAGATTGGTGTATTGTCATGCGATGCGTTTAGGTCCTTGGCGACTGGCTTTTTCAGTCTGCTGGCTTTTATGGGATTGTCTCTTGTGGACTTGCTTGTCAGACGAACTATGACTGGTGCGGATCGTGGCAAGCTTTGTGTTTTGTTCTTCCTGGTAATCCGATTTATGGTCTGAATATCACTGTTCTGTAGGGGGATATCAATTGCATGGCCTAACTTTAAAATTACGTCTCTCAGATTTTCTGTGAATGCAGTTTCTTGAAGATCTTTATGACAAGATCTTCTTAATGTTGTTGTTGATTTAAATGTTCGTATTGGAGTGTTAGGGAATTAATTTCTTGACTGAGTTCGGATGTCTCTTTCATCAATTTGTGTTGCCTGTTAGTTAGTATGTTATTGCTGATTTTAATGTCTTTTGCCGTTTGTAAGACTTCTACGACCTAATTATTATATTTAACAAACTCTTCATATTCGCTAATTTTTGTTGTAATTTGTTTATTCTATTTATCAAAGAGTTCTTGGACAATATCTACTAGCTGGGATTTTATATTCTCTAAACCATTTTCTAGTAATAAATTTACGGAATTCAAATTATAAGACTCACCTGTATTTTTTGTCTGTTCAGTTCCTCGTCCGATTCTGCCTCCGGTGTAATCGGTTGGGACGTGGATGACAGTGTTTCTTTGTTCTCTCTGCAGTATATGCACTTCCATTCCTCTCGTTTGGCATTGGATTTGCGTTGCCATATTGTTTCTGAATTTGCGGAACATGTAAAGTGAAGATTCCTAAGGCATTTCCTGCTGGTTGTATGACTTCCGTCGGAAGATAAATCCTTCAAGCACTTGTTGCACTTGATGACTCACATTTCTTCCCTTGAGCAACTGCAAAGATGGCGACGTCCTTTGTTCTATACTCATTAGTGACTATGGTGAACTCTCTTCAATTTTGAGCGCACTCAATATTTGGGTTCCACTTGGCCGATTTCGGTGAACTATATAACACTGTCTTCAGCGTGACAAGTAGAATAGAATTACTTTATGACACTTAAAGATGAAATGAAATTTTAAATTAAAAACAGGAGTTAGAATAATAATAATAATAATAATAATAATAATTTTTTTTAACATTTTATTATGTCTCAGTATAAGTTACATACAATAATAAAATTTACAGTATTTACAATAAGGATTATACAGAATTTTTTTTTATATATCTCAGATGAATTGCATACATAGTTGCTGGAGTAATTATATATATATATAATATTTTTAACGCATTACAGGTGTGTATAACAGATACTTGCAAGTTAGTAATTTTCTTCCTCGAAGCTTAGCAGAGCTTATCTGAGGAAGATAATAGATGACAGAGGGTGATGGTTTCATGGTTGTGTTCCTATAGTGGTCACAAGCCAGATGTTGATTTTACTGTTTGTTGGCACGTGCTTGAAAGACTTCGACTGCTATTACAGTTTAACTTTTTTTTTGTGCAAATAGGGTTGGATTTAGACATGGTGTGTTTGTTTCTTTGTGTTCTTGTAGTGAATTTTTGAGAGGGGGGGTTGTCATAGGTTTCTGTGTGTGTGTATGTGTAGTGGGGGAGAGAGAAACAGGAATTGCTCTAATTTTCATTCTCGCTATAATATTCATATAGTGCCTGTTTCAGCTCTCTGTATGTTCCTAGGTTTCTGTTGTCGAACGGCAGTTTGTTTATCATCTCAGGTACATTGAAGTTTCGGGTGGCTTTGCCGTGTTGATTGTTGTACTTATATTTTATGTAGTTTGTTGACTGTGGTCTTGTTATTTGATATGTTGTTCTGGTTACTCTATATGTTGGGCTGTAGTAGTGTTCTAACATGACTGTGTAGTGGTGTAAGTGTTTCCCCTTAAATATTTTGTGTTTTGTCCATGCTTCCTGCATAAGAGTGGGTTGTTCCCAGAATATCAGTTTTATCATTTTATCTTGCAACCATTGTAGCCTGTTAAGTCTGTAGTCTGCACAGAATGCGTATGATGTGATTGCATATCTAAAAATGTTTTCACATAATGCTTTATAGATTAGTATTTTTATGTGGGTTGGAGCAATGTCTTTTAATCTGTATAGTTTGCTTGCTATTATCCTAAGCTTGGTATGTAGGTAGTTTGTATGGCTATTCCAACTTTGATCAGCATCGAAGTGAAGTCCGAGATAGCGTGTTGTTTTCACCTGTGTGATGTTGTGATTTTATATTCTGCACTTTGTGTATAGGAGGATAAATGTTTGATAGTGAGATATTTAGTTTCTATGGGCAGGGTTTGGGGGCTTTTGAATATCATTAGCTTTGTTTTTCCAGGGTTTATATATATGCCGTTTTCGGTTAACCAGTTAGTGATTTGATTGATGTCGTGTTGCATATTTTTGTAAGCGATATTTGCATTGTTGTGAATGGATACTATGGCAGTGTCGTCTGCATACTGGAAGATTTTACTTTTTAGGGGGAGTTGGCTTATGTCGTGTGTGTATATGTTAAATAGAATGGGAGATAGGACAGCTCCTTGCGGTACTCCAAAGATTACATGTTCCTCTTTGCTGTGTGCTGATCCTATACGTGTGATGTGCTTTCTGTTTTTCGTGTATGCTTTAAACCACTGGAGTAGACGACCTCCAATTCCGATATGGGTTAGTTTCGTTAACAAGGTTTTATGTGTTAATGTGTCAAATGCTTTTGTTAGGTCAATGAATACCACTAATGTCATTCTGTTTTTATCCAATGCAGCGTTTATTAGATCTGTGAAATCTACCAGGAGTGTTGCTGTTCCTTTATTTTTTTGAAAGCCATATTGTGTTTTGGGTATGATTTGAAATTTTTCAACGTATGTGGAGAGTTTCTGATGTACAATGCGCTCCATGATTTGGTTGATTACAGGCAGCTTGGCGATAGGTCTGTAATTACTTATTATGTTTCTTTTTCCCTGTTTGTGTATGGGTGTGATTAATGCAGTCTTCAGTGTTTCAGGTATGTGTCCCGTTTCGAAGATTTTATTTAACAGTTTTTGTATAACTGGAAGTAGGCCGGTTGAGTGTTTCTTGATGTCTTTTGGTCTGATTCCGTCTATTCCCGGTCCTTTGTTAGGATTAATTTGTTGAATTGCCAGTGATAGTTCTTCTTTTGTTACTGTGGGGAACCACATCTACTGGGTTGCTCGTGGACCTAGTGGAGAATATTCGTTTGTGTGAGGAAAGGTTGTTTCTTGTAGCTTTTGGACAGAGTTTACGAAGTGCTGATTAAAGTTGTTTGCCAACTGTTTGAGGGATTTGGGGTCGCAGGCAAAGCTGTGTTTTATTGTTTCTGTGGCGGTGGTTCTGTGTATATTGTCCAGCATTTCATTAATCAGGTGCCAGGTTTCCTTTATGTCATTCTGTGCTGTTGTTAATTTTTTGCTGTAATAGTTTCTTTTTGCCGTTCGAATCTGTGTTGTTAGGAGATTCCGTTTTCTTTTGTATTCAGCTTTTAAAGCGATATTGTTCGGCGAATTCTTAAGTTGTTTCCATAGGGCATCTTTTCTTTGTATGTCTGTTAGTATGTTGTCTGTTATCCATGGATTTTGTTTCGTTTGGGGGCATATTTTTATTTTTGTTAATGTTTTGTTGTATATTTTGTTAAATGCAAGTTTAAGATTATTATATACAGCTTCAGCAGAGTCTAAAGATGCTATCTGCATTCAGTCTGTTTTTCTGATTTCATCGTTCACTATTGCTTCGTTTACAATGCTATGATACTGTTTTGTAGTCTCAGTGATTTTTATGGGTTCTGGTTCAGTGTGTAACTGCAATGCTGTGAAATAATGGTCTGCTAGTTTGCATGTTATGACGGCTGCTGTGTGGATGTTTGGAGGGGCCCGTATATTTATATGATCAATGCAGGTTGAGTTTGTTGTGTTTCCGCCTATCTCTTCTCGTGTATACGACTGTATGGATGGGGTAATGTTATATGCCGATAATAGGTCTAGGTATTGTTCTGTGTTGTTATTTATGTTCCTAATGTTTATATTATGTCTCCTATTATTATCAAGTATTTTGAGGTGCCTACGTTCGTGGCTGAAAGCCATCTGTTTAGTTCTTCTAGGAATTTTGTGGTGCTTAAGTTGGGTGGTCTGTATATTGCGTTTAATATCAGGGAGTTTTCTTGTTTGATGTTTTTAATTTCGATGCATATGTTTTCTGCGTATTCTAATGTATAGTTTATTTCTGTTACTTCTAGTTTATGTTTGGTAAATATTATTATACCACCGCCTCGTTTTGTTTGTCTGCAGTGTTTGTATTGTTGGAAGTGTGGCATTTGGTAGGAGGATGCCTCTTCGTTTGTCGTAGATACTTCAGTCAGTATTAAAATGTCTATTTCGTCTATATCTTCCTTCAGATAAGCTTGCAGGGTCAGCCAGTATTTTTGAATGCTTCTGATGTTGATGTGGAGAATAGATAGTCCTTTTTTGGGGATTGTCAGTTGTTTCCATTCTGATATTGATTTCAGAATGTGGCAATTATCATGTTCCGGGGTGATTACGTCTGCTTGATGGTGTGCATTCATGTTGGTTGGGGTGCTGGTCCTTCTTTACGAGTTGTCAATATTCCTTTCAATGTAACAGCCTATTGAGGTCATCTACGGATTTTATGTCGATTGGTTTTGCATCTTGTGTCTTTCTAAGGAATATATTGCTCTCTCTTATCCATATAAACTGGTAATTGTTTTCTCTTTTTACTTTCCTTGCTTGGTAGATTATTTTCTGATAGTGTGGAGTAAGGTATTCAGACAAGTACTGTATATTGGGTTGTTGTCGTGGTCTCGTTTCAGATCCTTTACTACTGGATTTTTAATCCTGCTAGCTTTTATAAGTGTAGTTTTTGTTAGGCTGTTGGTGAGTCGCACTACGACGGGAGAAAGACGGGTATTATTTTCTCTTTTCCTTTTTTGTGGTAACCGATGCACTGACTGGATGTCTCTTGATTCAATGGGAGAGCCGATTTTTTGGCTTAGTTGTATTACAGTGTCTCTTAGATGTTCCGTAGCTATTTCTGGGAGACCATTTATGAGGAGGTCATTTTTGTGCTGCTGTTGGTTTGAGAGCTCGTACTTTCTTTAGAGAGTTTAGTTCTTGCCGTAGGTCCGTTGTCTCTTTAATTAAATTATGCTGTCTTTCAGTTATCCCTTTGACGCAGTTTTTAATTTCTGTAACGGTCTGTAACATACCTTCTATCGAGTTATTATTAAATTTAATAAATTCCTCATATAGGTTGAATTTTTCTGTAATTTGTGCGGTATGTTTTTTAAATAGTTCTCCAACAAAATCGATTAAACAGTCTTTTAGGTTTTGTAATCTATTTTCAAGTAATGCATTTAAAGATGGCTCACCTGGGTTTCCGTTGTTGTTTTCTTTGTTTTTAATTCCCTCTGTTGTTGATAGCTGTTTACTGCCTGCGGTTGATTTCTGCATTGGCTGTTTTCCGCCTGCGGTCGAAGGCGCGTTCCTTTGTTGTCTCTGCAATGGGGACACTTCCGCTCGTTACGATTCTTGTTTGATTTTCGCTGCCAAGTAGTCTCGGACAATCCTGAACATAAAACATGCATGTTTCTTTGGCAGTTCCTACATATAATAATAATTTTTTCCTCTATTTGATGTATTTACAACACACGTTTTTCTAATATTAACAGTGAAGAATGTACATTATTTTTATTGATCTCAAACATATTTACATATATACAATAATCTATTAACTGACATTCCAACATGTTATTTTACAAAGTATGGCAATCATGTAGTGTTAATTTTCGACATTAGATTTCTACAAAAAAATTGAATAGTTTTTTCACACAAACACACGATAAGTTAGAAAGTCATGACGTCACTGAACTGGAAAGTCTGAACTAATAATATTCCGTTTCATTAAGTTTGTAAATTGTGTACAGGTGGGAATGTCACTCAAGATGTCATTGTATTAGTGTAAATATTTTAGAAATCTTAAAAAGATTATTATTTAAAAAAAATACGAGCATTTCCATGGTGTCCGAAGACTTATCGCGCGAGACCCAATCTATTCACACAATCTGTGAACCCATCTCAGAAAAAGCACTCACAACTGACTCTGAAAACCCACTCCACTCATTCAGCACTCTCCAACCAAAAAACGTAGTCTTCACACCTCTACTAACCACACCTTTATTCAACTTCCGGGGATGACACTTTTTCTCGTCACTCTAGCGAAGTGCTGAAACATTTCCTCTTGATCTATCCTATAAAATCCTTTAAGCAACTCAATTGTTTCTATCACATCCCCTCTTTTCTACTATTAACCAACTTCTTCAATCCGGAGTGTACCTTCAATCTGCTCAATAAGGAACATTCCGTAGGCAACTCACCATCTTGGTCACTTGCCTCCGAATCCTCTCCACTTTTCTCAACCCCAAGAAACCCATGAAACTAGACTTGAGCAGAGCAATCCATATTCAGGATCAGGGTATCAAGGGCTTATAAAGAGGAATAACAACTACCTTATGTCTAATTGATAATGCGTTCTTCAATATCCAAGTAATCGTATGCGCTACCTTAGCAACATTAGCAATATGTCCTCTAAACTTTAACTTTAACTCTCTTTCACCCCCACTCCCCCTGCTTCTCAAGCTTCATCTATTGCCTGGAGTACAGTGCTATCAATGTGATACAAAATGTGTTATTTATTTATCCCAAAATGCATAACTTTACATTTATCGACATTAAACTGACTCCCATTAATTTTGCCCATACTTGCATCCTTTCAAATCGTCCTGCAAGCGCTCCCCATCATCTTGATTAACTATTACTTTACCTAATGTCGCATCATAAGCAAACAGGCTTCACAAAGCCATGTTGACCCTCATAGAGTATCATATTTTTATCTGCCCTTTCTTGAATGTTTGTACCAGTTTTCTAGTACTTTTACCGCTACGCATAAGTTACTGATTGGTCTGTAATT
Organism: Typopeltis vanoorti; assembly: GCF_054136105.1. NCBI lineage: Eukaryota > Metazoa > Arthropoda > Arachnida > Uropygi > Thelyphonidae > Typopeltis > Typopeltis vanoorti. Next base: position 80,233,342 of record NC_143573.1, on the reverse strand, counting down.
TGCTACTGTAGTATTAGAACCTCCCTCATGTAAAGGAATAATTTTGCTCACGTTCCAGTCCCTTGGAACTCTAAAAAAAGCTGATATTTAAATTAAACAGCTTAGCCAAAGGCATTGCCAGTTCCCTTGCACATTCTCGCAAAACCTTAGCTGATATCCCATCTAATCCCACAACTATATTTACATTGAGATTCTTCGATATCATAAAAACCTACAATTCATCCACCTCTTCCCACATTAGTGTCTGTCACAGATTAAAGCATTAACCTCACTAGGATGATATATGCTTGCAAAGTGGTGACTCAATAACTCAACTATTTTATCTGCTTCTGTCTCCTCGTGACCATCATCACTCATTAAGGTTAATCTTCTGTAGTTATTATTCTTCTTACTTGCCACATCACGAAAGAGCTCTTTGGGATTTCCTTTGGCCTGCTAGGCTAAATTCGTCTCATAATCTGATGTTGCCTTTCTTGCCATGCTGGTCACATTTCTTGCAGTAGCCTTGTATTGTTCATGAGTTTGCTGCTTTTATACCCTCCACAACATTTTCTTCTTCTGCAACTCGTACTTAATGATATTACTCATCCATCTAAATCATACCCGATTATTCCTCCTTACCCTAGATACACAATTTAATACTGCTCCCTCTACAACACCCTCAGCCATATCCTATTCACTACTAACATCCTTACCTGGAAGTGTTTTATGCCAAGGTACAGGTTTAAGTTTTTCCCTAAGCATGTCATAATCACCTGCCTTGTAGTTCCACAAATATTCCTTTTGAAATATTCCTCATGTTTTACAATCTCCCAAGTCAAGACCGTATGGTCACTTTCATCAATTGGAGGGAATGTTCTCACCTAGGTTATGGATAGCTCTTCTGATGCTATGACTAGGTCCAATACTCTCCCACCCCTAGTCCCATCCATCACATGCTACCTTAAATAATTATCCCTCCACAGGTGTATAATTCTATTTCCTTTCTGCCAAGTGACCTTTCTTCCTTCCACTTTATATTTCCATAGTTGAAGCCCCATAATAATCACTAGACCTGTACTCATTATACTAATTTGGTGATGCATGTCTTCCAGATCATCTGTGAACTAGCCTGGCTTATAGCAACAATCCAGTGGAGTAGCTAGAGGTTTTGTCGCCCGGGGAGATTGCTGAGTTTACCACTCCTCTCAATACACACACCAAAAATTCTACAAAAAGTCAAAACGACGTATAGGAAATAAATTACAACACTATGTTTATGTTTATTTTACTTGTAAGTATAGTTGTTAGAAACTAATTATTAAGTAAGTAATAAAAATTACTAAGTTAACATAAATAAAAGAATCATCAAAAAATAAAATTGTGTCACGTGAAAAGTGCCGCCGCGGGGACGGCCCCCTCCGCCTACTAGCTACGCCACTGCAATAGCCAACTGTATATTTTGTCTTATTAGCTTATATTCTGCTTCAAATGAACAGCCACCCCCACTCCTGTCTTGTATTGTTTTTAGTTGCAATTCATCTGCTATCATCACGAGTCCTCCTTTCTCTCCCCTCATCCTATCTTCCTGAAAATATTAAACCTGTCACATTCTATCCCTGTTTAACTACGCCATCTTCTGTTAGCCAAGTCTCACTAATGCCTATAACTTTTAGCGAGGTTGCGCTAACCAATGTCAAAAACTCCTCCCCATTGATCCTGATACTTCTGTTATTAGTATATAGAAAATAGAAAGGGCAACATCCCTTTACTCCCACCTTTAATTTCTGAATTGAAAACCCTCTTCAATATTTTTGTTTGAGAGATTGGATACCTCACTTGGAATATATATACGACGGTGGTCTGAAACGTCCTCGGCTTCGACCATGGATGGCAACACAACACTATCGGCAAGATTTTTTTTTCTAAGTTGGTACATCTGTCATAAGCATTTACGTGAATCTGCAAGTCATTCTATCAAGTTGTTTGTTTTATACAGCTGTCTGAAGCAAAACGTTTTTCTTTATCCCTTGAAATGGATAAAATTGAGTATCGTGCGATTATAAAATTCTTTTGTAAAAGAAGGTCTAACGCCAAAAGAAATCTATTCGAAGTTCACAAAGGTTTATGGGCACTCATCTCCTTCGTTTTCGACAATTAAGAAATGGGCTGCCGAGTTTAAACGTGGCCGTACCAGCCTTGTAGATGATCCACGTGAAGGACTCCAAAAAGTGTAAAAACACCAGAAATCATTCATCGAGTGCACGATATGGTATTGAATGACCGGCGAGTCAAAGTGCATGAAATTGACTAGACTATAGGCTTTTTCAAAAGAATCGTGTAGGATATATTTTACATGAAGAATTGCAAATGAAAAGTCTTTGCGCAAAATGGATGCCGCGCTTGCTTACAGCAGATCAAAAACGAACTCGCATGAAAATCTCTGAACAGGGCTTGGAGCGCTTTAACAAGAATGAAACTGATTTTGTGTGTGCGTCAATTTATTACTATGGACGAGACCTGGATTCACCATTACATACCAGAATCCAAAGAGCAGTCGAAACAGTGGACAGAAGCCAAAGAAGACAAATTAGGTCCATCAGCAGAAAAGGTCATGGCATCTGTGTTTTGGGATGCTAAAGGCATTTTGTTTATTAATTAACTTGAAAAGGGTAAAACAATAACCGGGGAATATTATTCCGATCTTTTAACCAGACCGGACGAAAAAATTCGTGAGAAAAGACCCGGTTTTCAGAAGAAAAAAATCATCTTTCATCAGGTCAATGCACCTGCCCACAAATGTGTTTTGGCAATGCAAAATTAAGAGCTATGCACTATGAATTGTTGGAACATCCACCCTATTTCTCAGATTTGACTCCCTCTGACATCTATCTCTTCCCAAAACTAAAACTCTTCCTTGCTGGTCAGCGTTTTTCTTCGAATCAAGAGGCGATTGCAGCTGTAGAGGGGTATTTTGTAGATATTACTGAAAACTACTACAGGTACGGGATAATGGTGCTAGAGCATGCATCGCTGGAATAAATGTATTAGACTTAAGGAGATTATGCAGAAAAATGAAAATAATTTTCAAATTATAAATTCGTTTTTTCATTGTTAGGCCGTGAACTTTTCATACCACTCTTGTGTGTGTATATATATATATATATGTGTGTGTGTGTGTGTGTGTGTGTGTGTGTGTGTGTGTGTGTGTGTGTGTGTGTGTGTGTGTGTGTGTGTAGAAAGTATTTTTAACCTGGGTATAATTATATATATATTATATATATATATATATATATATATGTAGAAAGTATTTTTAACTTCGGTATAATTATATATATATATATATATATATATATATATATATATATATATATATATATATATATATATATATATATATATATATATATATATATATATTATATATATACATATATATAAACACACACAAAAAATCTTTCTTCCCCTTTCTCTGGGAGGGGGGGAAGTCATGTGACTTCTGTTTTGGAAAGTAGACTATGATGCAGTCGCCCTGCTCAACCAGGAGTTAATTCCATTTGGTGGAAAAGATTTCAGGTGTTGTTCTGCCGGTGGTGATGATGATGCTTGTGCGGGATCCGACTTCTCACTTTTTTTGAAGGCTGCAAGAAATTAGTCAGCAGCATCTCTCTGTTAAGCTGTTGTGCTGTCTGGTTATGAATGTCTGAGATAGAAGCTGTATATTACCACTTTCGCAGTGATGAAGTGGTAGTTGCAGAATGAATGATTATTTGACTCTGCATGGAAAAGATTGAAATACTCCACTTACAGGATGTATAGATATTATGTGGTTTCAGGAACCCTAGAGTACAGGGTGTTCGGGATAAATTTGACATATTTATAATTAATTATATTTTTCCGTAAGTTACATGTATTAACACACACTTCTCTTCATTTAAAAGTTTGGACCCTTCTTCATTCACATACAAGATGTCAGAAAGGATGGATAGCTGGAACCCACCTGAATCATGGAAGAGAATAACTTGTATCATGATGATTCGTGCCCGCCATCAAAATAAGGATATTACGACTGCTGCCCAATGCTCCCTGAATACAGTAAAAAACAATCAGGCATGAACTAGAGACTTGCAATGGTGACTACGAGGATGTAGCAAGAAGAAAGATCCCTAGCAGACGATCTGATTGCGTTCGTACAGCAGAATTCCTCGCAAATCTGCAGGAACAGGTGTTGAAGAACCCTGACATTGGAATTCGGGCTTTGTTCGTGGAGTTGCTAACTGTAGTCAAGCCCTGGATAACAAGGGTAGCCAATGGTAGGCCGTATGTATGGCAGCAGGATTCGGCCCCTTGCCACACCTCTGGGAAAAGTCAAAAATGGTTGTCTGAAAATTTCTACGACTTCACCAGTCCAAATGTTTGGCCTCCAAACTCCCCAGACCTTAACCCCATGGATTATTTTGTATGGGGCGCAGTTGAAAAAGACACCAATCGCACTTCCAGTAATACAAAAGCCCAGTTAATGGATAAAATTAAAACAGTTTTTGCGGCCCTTCCCAGGGAGACTGTAGCATCAGCTTGTTCGAGGTTCCGAAGCAGAATTGAAGCTGTGATCGATGCTAATGGTGGTTATTTTGAGTAAATCTTGTTGATAGTATTGTAATTAACTCTGCCTGTAATGTTTTTTTGTCAATTCATTAAATTTAATAGATACAAAGAAGATTTTCTTTTTCCTTACGAAACTGTCAAATTTATCCCGAACACCCTGTAAATCTTTCAGATGCCCCCACAAAATATTTTTTCTCTTTGGAACAAAAATACCAGGCAGCAAACTGCATCTCCTCTATTAGACTTCAAGATGGTAGCATCACAGAAGATCCAAGTAAAATCACTTCTGAAATCCTACAATACTACAAGAATGCATACAGCTCCACAGGAACATACCATCATGCCATTCACAAAATACTGAAAGAAACAAAAAATCTCTGCAACAGATCGTAACCACTTAGAAAACAAAATCACGTTAGATGAACTGAAAACTGCATGTACATCCCTGCCAAAGAACAAATCTATAGGTTTTGATGGTCTCACGTCAGAGTTCTTTCAGGTCTTCTGGAATCAACTCGGACCACTTCTCCTCAAAACACTGCAAGAAGCCTACCTCAACTGTCTTCCGCAATCCATCACGACCTCAGTAGCACGATTGATACCAAAGAAGATATCCACACGGATATCCGAAACTGGCGTCCAATCTCCTTAATTAATACTGATTGTAAAGTAGTTTCCAAAGTTATAACAAACCGAATAAAGCCAACATTGCCTGTAGTTATTGGCCAGCATCAAATGTACTCTGTTCCAGGAAGATCAATACATGATAACCTCCATTTAATAAGAGATCCCATCAACATCGCAAACAGCCAAAATGAAACCTAACACTCGTCAGCCTTGATCAGGAGAAGACTTCCGACAGGGTAGAGGACGAGTACCTTTATGAAGTCCGAAAGGCATTTGGCAATGGTCCTCTCATCAATGAAACAGTGCAATTGCTCTACAGAGATGCACACTTCTGTTTAAAAATCAACAACAGGCTCACTCGCACTTTGTCGTACTCTCAAGGGATCAAGCAAGGATGCCCTCTCTCTGGACAATTATACACACTGGTCATAGAACCCTTCTTAAAAAGAGTACACTCATTATCATATCATCTCCAAACGAACCAGCATAATAGAGCCACATCAAAAAATAACCTATCAGCATATGCCGATGACGTCTCTGTTATAGTCCGAAATGAAGAAGAAATGACAGTAACCGAAGGAAACACACAGTCTATATGCACAAGCGTCAGGGGCAAAATTAAATTCTGCACGAACTACTGTCTTGTGGCCAGGTGGATGAAAGCTAAAAATGATTTCCCAATCGAATGTTCCTGGTCAAGTATATGGCCAAATATACTTAGGTGTGCACGCTGGCAACACCAAAATATATAATACGCTGAACTGGATACAGCTGCTCAACCGTTTTAAACAGGTGTTAAGTAAATGGAACATTTACTTAACACCTGTTCGATGTACAGGTGTTAAGTAAATAAACGTTCGATGTACTCACTTAGAGGAACATTACTGATAGCAGACCAGATGGCTGCGAGTGTGTTATGGCATACCTCAAAGTACTCACACCCCCTTAAAAAGAATTTCTCCACCACATTCAAAAGGCAATCAAACGTTTCCTCTGGAACAATACTAACTGGACAACATACCCTGAGCTCTGCAATCCACTCAGTAAGGGAGGAAATGGTCTGATTTCCCTTGAAAACAAGATTAGATCCTTCACGATAATCTTCCTTCTCAAGACACGTCAGTGCGATCATACTTATGCAACCACCTTCGATCACATCACGAAATCATCCACCAGAGGCCTCACACTTTCCAAAATCCTCCGAATGGCCAGTTCTGCACCATCTCCCCCTAAACGACCTCATTTTTACAGAGATGCTCTAGAGCAGTGGAAAAACACAGAACTTCATCACACACTGACAGAATCAACAGAGTTAGTTATACTTACAGAACTATATTTTCAACAGAAACATAACAAGTCTCACAACTGGCCAGCCCTTTCATTTCCCCTACATGGAACTGGGCAGGCATAAGAATCATAGGGGGCCTCCTGACCCAGATCCTAAAGTGGGAAACATTCACAAGCCAACCAATGAAGAACCCAAAAACTGAAAAGTAATACCAGCAGATGCAAGCTGTATTATAAAAGCCTATCCAGATATCGCTGCACCTCAGGGAATCCGTATTAATTCTAGAAACTGCTCAGAGCCTATTTTTCATCTTGTACAGTCTGAAGTCACACTTCCAATTCTTCATTCCAACTACAAGAAAATATCCTACTTCCTCATGTCAGTGCCTCCAACGTCGCCCTTCTTATATTCATCCTTAACCCTCTCACCTACAAGGCTGCACATGCCACTCAGTTTTCAGTGGGATCTTCCATATAAATCGAAGTGTGCCAAACCCAATTCCGACATACAGTGGAGATTATGGCATAACATCTTGCCAACTCCTTCTACGCTCTAAAAATTTCAGTTCAGAGAAACAGATCTGTGTCTATTCTGTGAAGTTTCATGTAACTTGGAACTCACATATCTAACCTGTCCTGAAAACAAAGCGATGATAACCTATGTCCTGAATGCTGCCTCTAGCACCTGTAACTATGCACACAGAGAAGAAACCTACTGGAATTTAGTCCATACAGACGCAGAATGTGCAATTTCCTCTTCATCTGCGGTAAGGCCGTCATTTACAGCTTCTATTTAAAGCGCACAAGAAAAAACCACCACCGATCCATCACCGACTCGTCACAAACCGTCATGTATAGCCTCCGTTGGAAACTACAAAACAGACTTTCACTGGGACTTGATTACAACAAAGAAACAAAAACTGTGCGAAATTCATAGAGGAGTGGAATTCAACTGGTACCATGTTCTGAATTGCTGACAGCAATATACTTCATCTGAAAGATAACTAAGTGTTAAACTGAACTATAATGTTGAATTATTTATTGCATTTTCTATTGTATATTCGAAAGGAAAATCTTTCTTTCTCTGTCATATGTATACTTATATACTTATAATATGTAAATATTCCTTTTGTTACCTCTCTTCTAATGTATATTTTATCAAGTTGAATAATAATAATAATAATAATATATATATATATATATATATATATACATACAGGGTGGTTCAAAATTCCACCTACAAACGTTGAGGGGAGGTACAAAGACAAAATTAACCATATTCACATAGGAAAGCATGACAGGAAACACCTGAAAGTGATAGGTGGCGCTTTTCTCCAGCGCTCTAGGTGAGCAACTGGTGCTTCCTCATTCAAGCTTTCAACGTCGTACGAAGAAAATGTGTCGTTTTGCGAACGCTGAGATGGCAGACTTGTACCTTCTTTATCCAACTACTATTGAACTGTTTAGTTACGCCTGATCAAGTTTTTTTACACTAACTACTTACTGCCTTGTGTTATTTCTGTATTTTTGTATCCCTGTTAGTACCTTCCGGTGGCGTTTCCGGCCATATTTTCCTATGTGAATATGGTTGATTTTGATGTTCTCTACCTCCCTTCAAAGTTCGTACGTGGAATTTTGAACCACCCTGTGTATATATATATATATATATATATATATATATATATATATATATATATATATATATATATATATATATATATATATATATATATATATATATATATATATATATATATATATATATATATACAGGGCGTCTCTGAATTCATGGTCCAAACGTGAGGGGATGGTAATACTCACCGAAACCAGAATATGCGGCCGCAAACGCAGTGAGGAGTCGGAAATGAAGGACGGACAGACACAGGTTTCCAAAGTGACATTTATTGGAGATAATTAAAACAAATGCTCAAACGCCCACCTACCAACGTTCATACACGGGGCACAACGGCGGAGTAGTGATTGGCGTACCTGCTCGTAAACACCGGGCTTGTCGCGCACTTCGCCGACTGCGACGGACAGTCGGGCGTCTTGTGCCCCCTACCGGCACCGGGCTACGTTTGCGGCCGCATATTCTATGACGATTATTGGTGGTTTCGGTGTGTGCTACCATCCCCTCACGTTTGGGCCATGAATTCAGAGACACCCTGTATAGATGGATCTTTTTTTTTATATTTAACTTGATAAAATATACATTAGAAGATAGCTAACAAAAGGACTATTTACATATTATAAGTTATACGGAGAAAGAAAGATTTTCCTTTCGGATATACAATAGAAATTTCAATAAATGAATCAACATTACAGTTCAGTTTCACTCTTAGTTATCTTTCAGATGAAGTGTATTGTCGTCGGCAATCCAGAACAAGGTACCAGTTGGATTCCACTTGTCTATGAATATGTGATTTCAGGATAGATTTTTTTTTTTTATTATTTTTTTTATTATTTTTTTTTTTTATTGTAAACATAACAATCTTATATACAGGATTAAACCCGGGTTTTTTTGGTTTCTCTGCAGTCAGACAGAGAGGTTACATGCCTCATACTCTTGTTGAGGTATGTTACATCGAAGTCACTTATAAGGCTAATTACATTTTTTTTTAAAAATAAATTAAAGCCATTAAGAGTTATTTTAACATGATAACATAAGATCTTATTTTAACATAAGAACATAAATGTGGAAGAACATAGAAGTTACTATTGCACAATATTATCTATTAACATGAGAGTGCCAGCTGATTAACTTTCGCACAGTTAAGCACAACAATCCTTCTTTCTTCCCCCTTTTCTTTTTTTTGGGGGAGGTAAAGGTGTCACTTCTATGCTGGAAAGTGGATTATAATGCAGTCGCCCTGCTCAGACAGGAGTTGATTCCGTGGATTCCATTCTTGGTGGAAAAGATCTAAGGTGTTGTTTTGCCTATGGTGGTGATGTTCGTGTAGGATCCGACATCTCACCTTTTGTTGGAAGGCTGCAGTGAGTTGGTCAGTTGCCTCTCACTGTGAAGTTGCTGTGCTGTCTGGTCTTGTATGTCTGAGGTAGAAGTTGTATATTACCGCTTTTGCGGTGATGAAAAGGTAATTGCAGAATGAATGGTTATTTGACTCCACATGGACGAGATTGAAATATTCCTCTTCTGTATGAAGAATACCACAGGTAAGAGCTGCCGTTTCCCGAGTCAAACTGATTAATTTAGTGTTGACTGGGCATTCCAAGTAGATATGTCGGACCGTTCCTAATTGGTAGCAGAAGAGACAGTTATCTGAGACGTTTGAGTTAAATTTTCGTAATATAGTAGGAGTGGGTAATATATTATGCCACATTCTCCACTGAATATCTGCGTCAGGTTTGATGGCTCTTGTGCGATATGGTAGATCCCATTGAAATAGTGTTTGATCAGATGATGCAGGATTTTCCAACAAAGTGCTTTGGTTCGACTGTTGTGTTAGTGTGCTGTAGATCTTGTTGGTGTTGCTGGGTGTAAGTTTCTCCCATGAGTTATTGGTTTTTATCAGAAAGATAGGCGCCAAAACTTCTGAGTTTGGAGGGCTAAGCCCCACTTCTGTTATGCTATCAGGCATAGCGGCTTGAAACGCGGCCCTTTACGGTGTCTATCTGCTCAGACTCATTCCCATATTCTAGGTTTTCGAGCGAATTTGGAAAGCGCCAGGTGAGGCTTGGAGAAAGAATGTCACCCAAGATCCTCACGTTTCTCCAGCTCCATGGAGGAAAGAAAAATTCTTTCTGAGTGATCGGGCTTCTTACCATCGTTGTGAAAGATGGGTTCCATGAGGATTTCAGGTAGGGATGCTGCCTTCACTGTGTGCTGGAGGTTTAGCTTCTTCCATCGTCGAAGGGCATCTTTGTAGAAGTTTGTTAAATTTACAGGCACTTGAGCTGTTGTCATTCTTAAGGTGGTGGAGAGAGAGAGACCTCTAGTGGCAGAAGTGAAAATATACTCAGTGGTGCATTTGTGTGATATTTCCTGTTGTAGGGCATTTATGAGAAATCGAGCGCGGAACGTTGTTATCCTGTTGTCAATGGAGACCAACTTTTGTCCTCCATCTTTGAGAGAAGTACATAGCTGGGAGTAGGAAAGCCAGTTTGTTTTATTCCATATGAATCGATATATGGTTGACTTTATTTGTTTGATGAATTGCACTGGTGGCGTAAGAATCTTTAGTGTTGTATGCCAAAGGACACTGGTGGCTATTTGGTTAACGATTATTGTTCTCCCTCTTGTGGAGGCAGAGGCTCGTATTGCTGCCCACTTTCCTAGAACTTGCTTGAAACGCTTGTTTAGTGTTTCCCAGTTCTTATCCACATAAGAGGGTGTGTTTCCTAGGTAAATCCCCAGGTATTTGTTTTCCTCTGTGGACCAGGTACCAGACATTGGGGAATCGGTTCGGATTTTCCATTTGCCACACCACAGCCCTATGGTTTTATGTGTATTTAGTTTGGCTCCTGAGACTGCCTGACTATTGTTGGTATGCCATTTGTATGTTATGAAAGTCCTCTTCTTTGCGGGCTATGATTGTAACATCATCAGCATATGCTGTCAGGGGTATGGTTTTGGGTAGGGAAGTTCTAGGGCGGCATGCTTTGAGCAGCATGCTGAGTCTACACAAAAAGGGTTCGATGGCAATTGTGTAAAGAGGACCGGAGAGAGTGGACAGCCTTGTTTTAATACCTCTGCTGTATATTGCAGTTATGGTAAGCCTGTTGTTTTATTTTCATGCAAAACTGTGCCTTGGCATACAACATTTTGATAGAGTGAATGATGCCTGAGCCAAAGCCAAATGCTTTTCAAGCAGTTGAAGAGGTAAAGGTGTTCAACGCTGGTCGAAAGCTTTTTCTTGGTCTAGTGTTTACAAGACCCATTGTTTCACTGTTGTTGTTCGCTATGCTTATGAGATCCCTTATGAGGTGTAAGTTTTCGTGGATAGATCTTCCAGGGATGGAATAGCTCTGATGCCTATTTATTATTTCGCTCAGAGGCGGGTTTAAGTTTGTTGGCAATGGCTTTAGATATAATTTTGCAGTCGGTGTTTGTGATAGAGATGGGTCTCCAGTTTCCTAGTTTCGTCGCGTCTCCTTTCTTTGGGAATGAGTTTGATAACTGATGTTGTCATATTGAGTGGAAAGCCATTGGTATTCGCTTCGACAAATACTCTGTAGAGGATAGGTCCAAGCTGTTCCCAGAAGGACTGATTAAATTCAGTGGTGAGCCCCGTCTATGCCAGGAGATTTATCTTTTAGGTAAGGAGATGCAGGCAGTTTTCAGATCGTGTAACGTGATAGGGAGTTCTGTGTTACTCCTTGTTGTTGGCGAGAGTCTTTTCACATCGGAGAGAATTATATTCGTTGCCTCCATAGATGTTGGGTTGGCTTGGTACAAATTTTTGTAGTACTGCAAGGTATATAAGAGGATTTCGTCATGATTTTCTATGATGTTTCCATTATCTGTTTTAATAACAGATATAGTGGTGCACTCTTGTTGGCGTTTTTTTAGTGAAAAGAAATACTTTGTAGGGGCATCTGCGAAGTAAATATGTTTGCGTCGTGCTCTTATTAGTGCTCCTCTTGCAGAGTGCTCTAGGTGTGAGCGTATGGTGGCTTCTAAGGACTGGTATTCCTCAGACTCTGGATGATGCAATTGCTGTTGTTGTTGCAAATTTTTAAGGGCTGAATGCTTATTCAAATTTCTTCGGTGACTATATTTTTGGGTGAATACCTTAACTTTGGATTTAAAAAGTGACCACCACTCGGAAATTGATTGTGAAGTAGATATATCTCTGATGAGAGTTTCGATATAGATTTCAGAGGTTCTGAGATATTCTGTATCCTTTAGTAGGCTGTTGTTAAATATCCAGTATGCTCCTCCTTTGTATCTGGTGTGTCCAGGAAAGCAAATGTTAAGAAGGATGGAATCATGGTCTGATGCATGAGATGGATGGTATGTAACTCTCCTGATGTAGGGTATTGTGTGCATCGATGTGTAGTATCTGTCGAGCCGTGCCTGGTATAAGACACTGGTAGGACCACCTTTGGCTCTCCAGGAGAACATTTTCTCATGTGGGTGCAAGTGTCTGAAGGTGTCAGTCAGCTCGAAGTCATTTATTACATCCTGGAGAAGCTGAGCTAGTGAGTGTCGATGTTCTTGGCATTGCTGTCTGTCCATTGCAGGATCCAGAGTGCAGTTGAAATCCCCTGCCAGTATGATGCGTTCATTGACCTTGCTGAGGTGGTTTCGCACATACTCCAGTACCTGCACTGCAAGCTGGTCATTTTGTGGGATGTATATGTTAATGATATATATTTTCTTTCCTGTCTGAGTTGTAATGAGTGCATATATTGCACACCCAGGAAAGGTATCGATTATTTCTACTTTTAGAGCGCTGTTTTGGTGAATTCCAATGCTGACTCCTGATCCATGAAGTTGTATGGCAGGACAGTGGTGCATGGTATAAGGCCAGTTCTTCCAGTCTTGATATGAAGCTCTGCTGTTGCAATGGAAGTTTGTTTCCTGCAGCATAACTATTTCTGGCCGGGGGGCAAGGATATGCTGCATGACCAGCCTGTTTCGCAGTGGTGTGGCACATCCTCTAGCGTTTAGTGAGAGAAGGTTTATTGAAGTGCTCATTATTTTTATGGTTTAGTTTTATTTGGTGTGGTAATCCTCATTTCCTTTACGGATAGTTACGCTGCCGCTGGGATTCAAGCCCGTTTATCAGGTAGTATATCCTTTTCCTGAGATTGGTGGTTTTTCTCCCTCTTTTTCCTGCCAGAATAGTTCTTAATTCTTCCAGCTGGGTGATAAGGCCACTGATGTCAGCGGTGTAGTCATAGGCTGTCAGCAGTTTTTGTGAAGAGCCTCGAACTTTTTTAAGAAAGCTCTGAAGCTGCTCACTTGTAAGTGGGCCTTCAGTGTGAGGAAGACCTGCATTTCCAGTTTCCTCTTCATCATCTGAGGAGTCAAGAAGCTCGATCTCTTCATCCCCCTCTACAGGCTGTTGGGAGGGTTCCAGAATGCTTGGAGGCAAAGGTTCCCTGCTGCAGCTGCGCTGGTTTGTCTTTGGCTTTTTTTCCGTTTTTGTTTCTTGCTCCTCTTCGTTATTTGTATCTTTATCAGAGTTAGTTAGTTGTCTGTGTTCTGTTTCCTTTTCTCTAGGATTGCTTTTAATCGATGTTGGTGGAGGCTCTTTCGAAAGTTGGGTTTCTTTAGTGCTACCACTTGATTTTGTCTCCTCGGTACTGGACTGAGAGCTGTTTCCTTGAGATCTTTGTTGTTTGTTAGGGATGCTCTGTTTTTGGGGGTTAGCTGCTTGCTGCTTCTGATTCTCTGATCCGCTAGTATTGTTAACCGGTTTCTCATTTCTGGGTATATACGGGCATGACTTCCTTACATGGCCTTCTTCGTGGCAGTAAAAGCACTGAGCAGCAACAGTAATATAAAAGGTGTAGGGTACTCCGTCTATTTCTGTGTTGATTATTTTGGGTATGGAGCCGATTGTATTGTCGCCAAAGTGCATTAGAGCCTGTCTTCTAAAGCTCTTGATGTGAGCGAATTCAGGCCTAGTTGTAGAGGCGCGTAGCATTCGGATTTTACCTGTCACTGCGCCGTATTTTGATAGTAATCCGCGAAGCATTTGATGGCTTATTTCCGATGGGACATTTGACACTGTTACTTTTGTGGGAGCAAGTGCGATTGGTCAGACATTCACGTGGCATGCTCCGATGTCTATTCCCTTTTCAATTAATGTCTCAGACCAAGATGCGTTTTTAAAGTACATTTGTACGGTTCCGGCAACTCTTGAAATGTGAGTTATATTTTTGGGGGGAACATGTTGAGCTACTGCGTCTAGATACTTTTCCAGTGGGGTATTTTCGATTGCGAAAATTACAATTCCGTTATCTCGGGAGAAACGGTTGGCTAGGTGAACGTTTGTATGTGCGGTGGTCGTTGTTGCAGTAATATTAATTCGCGCGGAGGTATTAGCTACAATGTTGGCATAAGAGACAGAGAGTACTGACCTTTGTCCGTTGTTGTCCGGGGGGCTGAGACTGATGTCTTTTCCTTCTCTGGAGCTGTGTCTGGCGTCTTTTCCTTGATCGGAATTCTGCGACTTTTGCCCGATTCCTGCTGAGCTCGGGCGTGGACCGGCTGCTGCTGGTGGTGATTTGCTGTGGTTTATACTGGCCAATTGCTTCGGGCGAACATGGGGAAACGCAAGCTATCACAAATTCCCGGTACTCGAAGGCATACCGTTGTAACAATAAGCACACGAACAAAAAAAAAAAAAAAAAAAAAAAAAAAAAAAATCAGCTAACGCCTTTTTATTCCCGTATATACGGGAGTAGGCGAGGCCATTTAGCCCTATCTAACTTTTGGAGACTGAGTGGGCAGTTCAATCTCCACTGGTATCCAATCAGAGACAGATGGCCCAAGGCTATCACTAATTAAGCGGTACGCAGTGAAGAGAGACGGCTCAAATGTGCCGCCATCTCGTGGTCTCTAACCCTAACACAATATATTTAATGTCTGAAATAATGTGGGTTCTACGGTCGATTTTCTTGAGTTTACAGGACGAAAAACCCGAGTTTCCGGGAGGAAAAACCTGCTTGCCCGTGCCAGAGATCGACTAACTCGGGAACCGGTCGAAAAAAGGCTTAGAAAAATTTCCTCTAGTCGCCGACTAGACTCGAAACCAAGACTTCCTTCGTGCGGCATAGCGCGGTGGTGTGCAAACGCCACATCCACTGAGCTACACAGGCACACGAACAAAGAAGATTTTAAAATTTTAAATTTAATATAGCTTTTCCTAGCTTCACAAAATTAGAAAACTAATTTTTTAACCCGATAGATTAGGTGCTTACGATTATGTAGGTATAAATCTTGAAGTTGATTGACGTATTCGACCGCACAAAATACAACTTTAGGCAAGAGCGACTTTGGACACGTCTGCACACTTCAGCGTCGCGACTATCTATCGTCAGTAAATAGATAGATATTATGTGATTTCTGGATATTGCCAGCTGTTTTTGTTTTAATACAGCAGTACGTGTCACAGTGTAGCACAAGTGGTGAAGGGTGCATGATTCTCGGATTCTGTATTATTAATATCTCATTTTGTGTATTCATCATAATTGAATTTTGGTATAAGTAATTGCGATTTCTTTTAAGTCTTGTTGTACTTTGGAGAGAGCGGTGTTGATGTCTTTGTGGAGTTAGGAGTTAATTGTCAGTTTGGATTGAATTTGTCGGGCATGTTTTCCTGCTTGCTTTCTGGTAGGATGCAGTATCTCCGCGTTTTGCTGGTAAAACGAGCGGTATTTGGTGGCAGCCTCTCTAATTTTTTGTAGGTTCGATTAACAGAGATGATATCTGTGGTTGTAACTGATATGCCGGTAGTTGTGGCAATCCTACTGAGCTTAAATCTTCTGTCTTTTGATTTGGTGTTCACTTTATTTGTAGTGGTTTTTTTTTCATTCTTTTTTGTTATATATATATATATATATATATATATATATATATATATGCTCGATTTGGTCCTTGAGAGCGTTTAGATCTTTCTTGAGAGTGATTACATCTTCCTGCAATTTTCGTTTCATGCCTTCCACAGTTCCAAACACTTCTAACCTCTCATTATTCAACTGCATGTAATGTTCGTACTACTCGATTTGTTTTGCTAATATATCCATGCGGGTATTAAGATAGTCTGAATGAGATTGAATATGAATCTAAATCGTCGGTTATCTTAGGATTAGGAAGTGACTTACCTTGCTGTGTATCGTTGTTCTTCATTTTGTCATTTTATTTTATCATGGCATATATATATATATATATATATATATATATATATATATATATATATATATATATATATATATATATATATATATATATATATATATATATATATATATAAGATGAAAAAAATTACATCATTATTAATTTCCTATCTACAATTTTCCTCCAAATCAGTCTGTTACTTGTCAAGACTCCAACATTATCAGATCTTATATTTCTATCGTCTAAAGCACTTTGTACCCTATCAATCCACCTATATCTTGGTCTTCCTCTGGGTCGTTTTGCTGCCAACCTGAAGAGAACACTTGTTTTGCTAATCTTTCCTCGCCTATTCTGTTTAAGTGACCATACCACCTGAGATTAGCTCTGCTAACGCATTCCTGGATGCTGACAATGTCAAGTTCTTTCCTAATATCCTCGTTTTTAATATGATATTGCCATTGATGCCATCTGTTCACGCCTATAATCTTTCTCAGGACTCTCATATCTGTGGTCTGTAGTCTTTGGTCAAGTGTTTTACTTCTGACCCAGCTCTCAGATCAATAAGTTAAAACTGGTTTGAACACTGTCTTGTATAGAGATAATTTAGTGTTCCGACTAATTTCTCTGTTATTCCATATGAATTTATTCAATTGACTTCCCACCATACCAGCTTTGCTGATTCTGTTGTCTATTTCTATATTTAATTTACCATCTTCAGTAAAAATCGTGCCTAAATAGTTGAAATGTTTTACTTGTTCCACAGGTTCTCCATTCACAACACAGTTGACATTTTCAATGATTCTGCCTATTTTCATTGTCTTTGTCTTTTTATTGCTGACCTTCATGCCATATCTATTACAACAGCTATTCAATTTAGTCAGAGAATCTTGCAGACTTGTAGCAGATTTATTTAGAAGTATAACATCGTCTGCATAAAGCAAAGAGCTGACATTAACATCTCCAATTTTGATATCATGTTTCATACCACTTTCCTTCATAATGTGATCCATATAGATAATGAATAACAGAGGGGATAATGTACATCCCTGTCTCACACCAGATTTAATATTAAACCATCTTCCTGTACTTCATTCAATTCTAACTGCTGACTTGCAACTCAAATAAAGACTAAGTATTGCTTGATATAATGCCCCATTGACACCATATAACTGCAGCGTATTGAATAGCTTCTCTCTTGGCACCTTGTCATATGTTCAATCTCAGTATGGTGTAACTGATCACTGACCTGGGATTGTCCAATTTTTCAACAATTTGCCGAATGGATAGGCTTGCACTGTTCTTCTATCACGACACCTCTTTCATACTCCACATACAGTTTCCTTCCATAGCCATTTCAACTGGACATAGTCGAACTGACTTGGGAGCAGCATATTCATCCAATTTTTACCAGCTAGCTAGAAATACTCATACATGTCATGATGCACGTTTCCCACGATGATGTCATTTGACTTTTTTCCAAGCATTGTATCTCAAAACCGCCTTTTGTGTACACAATTCTTCCACACAAAAGGCGGAATACCTGCCGTCTGTCGGAACACGAATCTGCACGAAACATTCAGATCCAAAGCTCACAACATGGACCTCAATGGTATGACTGCTATATTCCAGTCCCACATTACCAAATCCAACATGCAGCATTGTCTTGAGTGATGAACTCTAAGAGGTATATGCATATTCTGGACAATGTAGTGCTTCTTGCTTTGTGGCGTTTCTGCTGTAACTGTGTGATTTTGGGCCTAAAAGTCACCTTACTTACCGGGACAGCCCTGATCTCAACCCAATAAAACATCTTTGGGATAAACGGAAGCGTCAGTGGGTTAAAAGTACATCTAATCCACAACAATCCAGGATATTACATGCATTCTGGAAGAATTGTCCAAATTCTCATTGTTTGCTATCGTACTCTTATGAAAAGTAGCCCCTTAGGATTGAAGCGATCATCGCAGTGAAAGGATTTCCTATAGTTTACTAAGGTGGGTGCAATAGTTCTTTGTTCCTCACACTATCGTGCCCGTTGATTTCTTCCCAAGCAGTGTAGTATGAACAGTGAGGATTAATTTTATTTCTTAATCATTGCGTATGATGATTGCGATATCATCGAAAGTTGATAGGCTTATGTTCATGTGGAGTTTCTGACTGTTGGCTCGATTAGATATAATGGTGTTGTATATTTTGCTGAAGAAATGTTCAGTGTACAGTTATCTTCAAAGCAGACACCCTTGCTTGATCCCACAATAGTAAAGTAATGATTTGGAGCCAGTTGTTTATCTTTAGTAAAAAATGTTTCCAGTATAGTCGTTCTATTATCTGGATAATGTGAGGCCTGTATGTGAATGTCCTCCGTAGTTTTATATATTAACGCTCTACACTGTGTCAAAAGTGTTTTTCTGGTCAAGACTGATTAGTGCTAAATTTTCGTTCTGGCTCTTTGCCATGTGAATGAGATCACTAACTAAATGTAGGTTATTCTGTATTGAATGAGCCTGGCATCTGTATATGTCTGGCATTGCGTAGGTTTGTTAGTGACCAACTACCTCAAGTAGTGTGGACTTCAGACGGTTTGCGATTACGTTGGAGATAATTGTGCAGTTTGCGTTAATTAGTGATATAAGTAGTCAGGTCGGTGTAGTCGCTCTTCTTTAGAGTGAATAATTTAACTAAGGTTACACGTCTCTTTCTAAAGGAATGGAGATTCTCTACATATTCTGAATCTTGCAGGAAGGTGATGTTAAAGATCTAATAGGCGTTTCCTACTTTGATATCTTGTAAGAAAATAATAGTTCCAGTTTAATGATAGAGTGGTCTGAGATGTTGAATGGGATATATTTCTTATCAGTGGAATAGTGTGTTCAGAGAGTTTGAATCTATCTGTAAGAGCCTGGTAGAGGCCTATTAGGTGCTGTGATAGATATCGAGGTGTAGGATGTCTTTTCTGGATATTGATGTCTTAAGGTATCAATATTAAGAAAAGTGGATAAGTTCATCTTAATAATTATATTCATTATAGTTTACCATTTTCTGGTGTGTTCATTAAAGAGGAATGATGCTGAGTTCAGATTAGCCTATCCATTTAGTATAATGGGTACAGTTGAAGCTTACAGTAATGATGATGTGTTCTTCTTCAATTTTAGATAGATATACATATATGAAATTCAAGACTTCTGACGCCAGAACATCCAACTCTTGCAACTAGATATTGAAAACATGGAGGGTGGTGGTTTGGTGTTTCAAAATGGCCATACAGTGCATCGTTAGATAGTTTCGCAATCCACTTGACCTTGAAGGAGAAACTGATGGACTACTAAGCTGACTCCTGCTCCATGGTGCTGCCAAGTAGGTGAATGATGGATTTCATAAGGCCAGGATCCATTCAGCATCTAAAGTGGATGCTGAATGGATATTTGTTTCCTGTAAAAGATTAGATCAAAATCTCGTTGAACTTGCTTAGCTTGTTGCGTAGGGCAGAGGAGCATCCGCTTGTATTTTGGCAAAAATTCTTAGAGGCATTATAATTAAGTAGATTTGGGTAATTATGGGTTGATTTCCTTTAGTATTTTTTGGTATTATATTTTCAACTCGTCGGTTATGTAATATATATGTTTGCAACTGATGACATTTGCTCTGTTCTTTTTGCTTTTTAGTTTAAATGTAACACCTGGAGCTGTGATATGAGGACTGTGGCTAATTTATGAGAAGGGCCTTATACTTTCTGTATGAAGGACAATAACTGTCTGGTGTTCAGTGGGCAGCAGTTTGCCTTCAGCTTCTTTTTCTTCTAGCTCACCGTATACAGGAAATACTCCTCTTTGTTGTCCAGAATCTCTTTGTTTTTCCCTTGTTCTCGGAGTCTAGTGAGGTGGTTGTAGTAGGAAAAGGAGTAGTTTCTTCGTTTGGTTGCTGTTCCGTGTCTGCGACAACTAAACTGGAGAATTCGTGAATTTCCTTCCACCTTCATGTTGATGACGTTCGTCCTTGTAGGATGGGCTGCTATTTACGAACAGTAATTTTACATGGTCGAACGGTGTGCCAAGTGCATTATGTTGTGAAGTTTCATCACTAGACCAGTGAACGCACAGATATTACAGTCAGGAATACTTAAGATCCATCAAAAAGCCTTATTTGTCAGCTACCGAACCCGAGCTCGGATAAAATTAGGGGGTGGTTGAGATGGTGCCGTACCGCCCCGCAAAAGGGGTTCATGGGCGTTGTATCATCATACGAAATAAATAAATAAATCACTAGACCTCATTTTTCCTTCAGATAATGGGCCTTCATCTGCTCAATCAAATTCTTGTTGTGGAGTTTTTTGTATTTCCGGTTTAGAGGTTAGCACTTTGGGTTTATTTTCTTTGATTTTTTTTTTTTTTAATTTACAACGTTACCTTGCGTTACATGTTCTCTGGGGGTGTCTGTTACCATATTGTATGTTACCATATGAATTGCAGGGACAGTGCTTTCTAAAGTGAACACACTTTAAAAGATCTTGGCAGTAAAAGCACTGTCAAGATGCGGATACGTAGTAAATGTATTCCATTTTTATTTCTGTGTTGATGATCTTCGATAAGTTGTATATTGCATGAAAAGTGCATTAGTGCGCAAATTCAGGCTTTGTGGCGGCTGTTCAGAGTGGACGTATTTTTCCAGTAACAGGTTCGTATTTCGTTAAGAGCCCTATGAGAAACTAAGGAAGAATTTCAGGTGAAATATTTGATATCGTTACATAAGTCGTTGCCAGTACATTGGGAGCAGAGTCTAAGTGATAACGGCCGATATCAATACTCTTTTTTGACGCACTGTCTGAATCCATAAAGTGGGAGTGAAGTACGCTTATGCGGTTCCTCATACACAGGATGCTTCAGTAAAATATTTTGGTGGTACAATCTTGACAATCGCTATGAGGAACCGCAGAAGCGTTTTTGATAATGAAGAAAACACTCCCAAAGGAGTGTCTTCTTCATTATCAAAAATGACTATTCCATTTTCTCTGGATATGGTGTTGTCAATGGGGATGGCTGTGCAAGTGCAGTTTAATTAGCTAGAACAGTATTAATTGTGTGAAAGCAGTATTTTTGCTGGCGATATAGTTTCAGCTTTTGCTTCATTAGCGTAAGTACTGAAAGTGCTGATTGTTCAAAAATTTATCTTGTCTTTTCTGAAACGAAGTACGAAGGTGATCTGAAAAGTTCTCGGCCGCAACCATAGATGGCAACGCTAACACTATCGGAAAGATTTTTTTTCTAAGTTCATACATCTGTCATAAGCATCCTCGTGAAATTGCAAGTCATTCTATCAAGAAGTTTGTTTATGTAGCTGTCTGAAGCAAACGTGTTGTCTGTATCCCTTGAAATGGATAAAATTGAGTATCGTGCAGTTATAAAATTCTTTGTAAAAGAAGGTTTAACGCCAAAAGAAATTCATTCGAAGTTCATAAACGTTTACGAACACTCTTCTCCTTCGTTTTCGACAATTAGGAAATGGGCTGCCGAGTTTAAACGTGGCCGTACCAGCCTTGAAGATGATCCACGTGAAGGACGTGGATCACCTTCATTCCAAAAAGTGTAACAACACCAGAAATCATTGATCATGTGAACGATATGGTATTGGATGACCGGCGAGTCAACGTGCATGAAATTACTGAGACTATAGGCATTTCAAATGACCGTGAAGGATATATTTTGCATGAAGAATTTCAATTGAAAAATCTTTGCGCATGGGTGCTTGCTCACAGCAGACCAAAAACGCACTCGCATCAAAATCTCTAAGCAGGGCTTAGAGTGTTTTAACAAGAAAAAAACCGATTTTCTGCTTCGATTCTTGGATTCTTGGAGTCGAGACTTACCATTACACACGAGAATCGAAAAAGCAGTCAAAACAGCTAACAGAATCCGGTTGTTCAGCGCCAAAGAAGACAGTCGGTTCCATTAGCAGGAAAGGTCATGGCATCAGTATTTTGGGATGCTAAAGCCATTTTGTTTATTAATTATCTTGAAAAGGGGAAAAGAATAACCGCAGAATATTTTTCTGATCTTTTAACAAGACTACCTGAAAAAATGCGTGAGAAAAGACCCGGTTTGCAGAAGAAAAAAATCATCTTTCATCAGGACAATGCACCTGCCCACAAAAGGTGTTTGGGCAATGGGAAAATCAAGGCATCTACAATATGAATTGTTAGAACATCCACCTTATTCCCCAGATTTGGCTCCCTCTGACTTCTGTCTCTTCCCAAAACTAAATTTCTTCCTCGCTGGTCAGCATTTTTCTTCGAATACAGAGGTCATTGCAGCTGTAGCGGGGTATTTTGCAGATTTTATTGAAAAGCAGTATAGGGACGGGATAATGGCGTGGTAATAAATGTATTAGTCCTAAGGGAGATTATGTTGAAAAATAAAAATAATTTTGAAATTGGAAATTCGTTTTTTCATTGTTAGGCCGAGAACGTTTCAGAGCACCCTTGTAATATAAGGTTCCTGGTTTCTTTCCTCGGTTGCACTAGTGAGCTGTCGAGTTACCATGGTCACAAAAATGGACTGCTGGGTGGCAAGTAGCCCAGGTATCCGGCAAGAGATACGACGTGAACGTATTGGTGTTAGAACTAAAGGTAGTCTAACATTACTGGCATGGGGAGGTAGAAAAACTGTGGCATTTAAAGTTTCGTTACAAATATAAGTACATACGTTTTATGCACAGATGCTCTTAAAGAGACAAAACTAAAAATACAAAAAGTTACTCAGTGTGTATGAATAACTTACATAGGACACAGGGGAAAGCAGGAAAAGAATTTTACGTCTGAGTAGTCACGGCAACTGGATAGATCTGAATCTGCGCCAACATTACAGCATATACAGCAGTCTGCAAGCCACTCAAAAAGGGAGGCCAGGATCTAGTTTCGCTTGAAACCAAAATCACTCCTACGGGATTATTATTATTATTATTATTATTATTATTATTATTATTATTATTATTATTATTATTATTATTATTATTATTATTATTATTATTATTATTATATAAGAAGTCGCGGAACAATATCGCTTTAAAAGCTGAATACAAATGAAAACGGAATCTCCTAACAACACAGATTAGAACGGCAAAAAGAAACTATTACAGCAACAAATTAACAATAGCTCAGAATGACATAAAGGAAACCTGGCATCTGATTAATGAAATGCCGGACAATATACACAGAACCACTGCCTCAGAAACAATAAAACACATCTTTGCCTGGGTCTCCAAATCCCTCCAACAGTTGACAAACAACTTTAATCAGCACTTCGTGAAATCTGTCCAAAAGATACAAGAAACAACCTTTCCTCACACAAACGAACATTCTCCACTAGGTCCACGAGCAACCCAGTTGATGTGGTTCCCCACAGTAACAAAACAAGAACGAACACTGGAAATTCAACAAATTAACCATAACAAAGCACCGGGGATAGACGGAATCAAACCAAAAGACATCACGAAACACTCAACCAACCTACTTCCAGTTATACAAAAACTGTTAAATAAATTCTTCGAAACGGGACACATACCTGAAACACTGAAGACTGCATTAATTACACCCATACACAAATATGGAAAAAAAACATTATAAGTCATTACAGACCCATCGCCACGCTGTCTGTAATCAACCAAATCATGGAGCGCATCGTGCATCAGAAATTCTCCACATACGTTGAAAAATTTCAAATCATACCCAAAACACAATATGGCTTTCAAAAGAATAAAGGAATAGTAACACTCCTGGAAGATTTCACAGACTAAATAAACGCTGCATTGGATAAAAACAGAATAAAATTAGTGGTATTCATTAGCCTAACAAAAGCATTTGACACGCTAACACACAAAACCTTGTTAACGAAACTGACCCATATCGGAATTGGAGATCGTCTACTCCAGTGGTTTAAAGCATACACGAAAAACAGAAGCACATCACACGTATAGGATTAGCATACAGGAAAGAGGCACATGTAACCTGTGTAGTACAGCAAGGAGCTGTCCTATCTCCCATTCTATTTAACATATACACACACGACGTAAGCCAATTCCCCTTAAAAAATAAAATCTTCCAGTATGCAGACGATGTGGCCATAGTATCCATTCACAACAATGCAAATATTGCTTACACAAATATGCAACACGACATCAATCAAATCACTACCTGGTTAACCAAAAACGTCATATATATAAACCCTGGAAAAACAAAGTTAATGGTTTTCAAAAACCCCCAAACCCTGCTCATAGAAACTAAATATCACATTATCCAACATTCATCCTCCTATATACAAAGCGCAGAACCTAAAATCACAACCATCACACAGGTGAAAACAACACGGTATCTCGGACTTCACTTCGATGTTGATCAAAGTTGGATAGCCATACAAACTACCTACATACCAAGCTTAGGATAATAGCAAGCAAACCATACAGATTAAAAGACATTGCCCCAACCCACATAAAAATACTAATCTATAAAGCATTATGTGAAAACATTTTAAGATATGCAATCACATCATACGCATTCTGCACAGACTACAGAGTTAACAGGCTACAATGATTGCAAGATAAAATGGTAAAACTGATATTCTGGGAACAACCCACTCTTATGCAGGAAGCACAGACAAAACACAAAATATTTAAGGTGAAACACTTATGCCACTACACAGTCATGTTAAAACATTACTACAGCTCAACATATAGAGTAACCATCACAACATATCAAATAACAAGACCACAGTCAACAAACTACATAACATATAAGTACAACAATCAACAAAGCCACACAAGACTTCAACGTACCTGACATGATAAATAAACCTGCCGTACGACAACAGAAACCTAGGAATATACAGAGAGCTGAAACGGGCGCTACATAAATATTATAGCGAGAATGAAATTAGAGCAATTCCTGTTTCTCTCTCTCCCACACACACGTACACACACACACAAACCTATGACAAAGCCCCTCTCAAAAACCATCACTACAAGAACCAAAGAAACAAACATACCATGTCTAAATCCAAGCCTACTTGCACAAAAAAAAGTTAAACTGTAATAGCAGTCGAAGTCTTCCAAGCACGTACCAACAAACAGTATAATCAACACCTGGCTTGTGACCAGTATAGGAACATAACCATGAAACCACTACCATCTATCATCTATTATCTTCCTCAGATAAGCTCTGTTAAGCTTCGAGGAAGAAAATTATTAACTTGCAAGTATCTGTTATTCACAATTGTAATGTGTTATAAATATTATATATATATAATTATTACAGCATCTATGTATGCAATTTATCTGAGACATAAAAAAATAAAATAAAATAAATAAATAAATAAAATAAATAAATTATTATTATTATTATTATTATTATTATTATTATTATTATTATTATTTTCCTAGAAGAACTAAACTGATGGCTTTCAGCCACGAAAGTAGGCACCTCAAAATACTTGATAATAATAGGAGACATTAATATAAACATTAGAAACATAAATATCAACACAGAACAATACCTAGACCTATTATCGGCATATAACATAACCCCATCCAGACAGTCGTATACACGAGAAGAGATAGTCGGAAACACAACAACCTCAACCTGCATTGATCATATAAATATAAGGGCCCCTCCAAACATCCACACAGCAGCCGTCATAACATGCAAACTAGCAGACCATTATTTCACAGCATTGCAGTTACACACTGAACCAGAACCCATAAAAATCACTGAGACTACAAAACAGTATCATAGCATTGTAAACGAAGCAATAGTGAACGATGAAATCAGAAAAACAGACTGAATGCAGATAGCATCTTTAGACTCTGCTGAAGCTGTATATAATAATCTTAAACTTGCATTTAACAAAATATACAACAAAGCATTAACAAAAATAAAAATACGCCCCCAAACGAAACAAAATCCATGGATAACAAACAACATACTAACAGACATACAAAGAAAAGATGCCCTATGGAAACAACTTAAGAAGTCACCGAACAATATCGCTTTAAAAGCTGAATACAAAAGAAAACGGAATCTCCTAACAACCCAGATTCGAACGGCAAAAAGAAACTACTACAGCAACAAATTAACAACAGCACAGAATGACATAAAGGAAACCTGGCACCTGATTAATGAAATGCTGGACAATATACACAGAACCACTGCCACAGAAACAATAAAACACAGCTTTGCCTGCGACCCCAAATCCCTTAAACAGTTGGCAAACAACTTTAATCAGCACTTCGTGAACTCTGTCCAAAAGCTACAAGAAACAACCTTTCCTCACACATACGTACATTCTCCACTAGGTCCACGAGCAACCCAGTCGATGTGGTTCCCCACAGTAACAAAAGAAGAACTATCACTGGCAATTCAACAAATTAATCCTAACAAAGGACCGGGGATAGACGGAATCAGACCAAAAGACATCAAGAAACACTCAACCGACCTACTTCCAGTTATACAAAAACTGTTAAATAAAATCTTCGAAACGGGACACATACCTGAAACACTGAAGACTGCATTAATCACACCCATACACAAGCAGGGAAAAAGAAACATAATAAGTAATTACAGACCTATCGCCACGCTGCCTGTAATCAACCAAATCATGGAGCACATTGTACATCAGAAACTCTCCACATACGTTGAAAAATTTCAAATCATACCCAAAACAAAATATGGCTTTCAAAAAAATAAAGGAACAGCAACACTCCTGGAAGATTTCACCGATCTAATAAACGCTGCATTGGATAAAAACAGAATGACATTAGTGGTATTCATTGACCTAACAAAAGCATTTGACATACTAACACATAAAAGCTTGTTAACGAAACTTACC
Organism: Typopeltis vanoorti; assembly: GCF_054136105.1. Taxonomy (NCBI): domain Eukaryota; kingdom Metazoa; phylum Arthropoda; class Arachnida; order Uropygi; family Thelyphonidae; genus Typopeltis; species Typopeltis vanoorti. The sequence continues at coordinate 80,206,165 of NC_143573.1, read as the reverse complement.
CATATCGGAATTGGAGGTCGTCTACTCCAGTGGTTTAAAGCATACACGAAAAACAGAAAGCACATCACACGTATAGGATCAGCACACAGCATAGAGGTACATGTAACCTGTGGAGTACCGCAAGGAGCTGTCCTATCTCCCATTCTATTTAACATATACACACACGACATAAGCCAACTCCCCCTAAAAAGTAAAATCTTCCAGTATGCAGACGACATTGCCAGAGTATCCATTCACGACACTGCAAAAATCGCTTACAAAAATATGCAACACGACATCAATCAAATCACTAACTGGTTAACCGAAAACGGCATATATATAAACCCTGGAAAAACAAAGCTAATGATATTCAAAAACCCCCAAACCCTGCCCATAGAAACTAAATATCTCACTATCAAACATTCATCCTCCTATTCACAAAGTGCAGAACCTAAAATCACAACCATCACACAGGTGAAAACAACACGGTACCTTGGATTTCACTTCGATGCAGATCAAAGTTGGAATAGTCATACAAACTACCTACATAGCAAGCTTAGGATAATAGCAAGCAAACTATACAGATTAAAAGACATTACCCCAACCCACATAAAAATACTAATCTATAAAGCATTATGTGAAAACATTTTAAGATATGCAATCACATCATACGCATTCTGTGCAGACTACAGACTTAACAGGCTACAATGGTTGCAAGATAAAATGATAAAACTGATATTCTGGGAACAACCCACTCTTATGCAGGAAGCATGGACAAAACACAAAATATTTAAGGTGAAACACTTATGCCACTACACAGTCATGTTAAAACACTACTACAGCCCAACATATAGAGTAACCAGAACAACATATCAAATAACAAGACCACAGTCAACAAACTACATAACATATAAGTACAACAATCACCACGGCAAAGCCACCCGAAACTTCTACGTACCTGACATGATAAACAAACTGCCGTTCGACAACAGAAACCTAGGAACATACAGAGAGCTGAAACAGGCACTATATAAATATTATAGCGAGAATGAAAATTAGAGCAATTCCTGTTTCTCTCTCCCCCACCACACATACACACACACACACACACACAAACCACGACAACCCCCCCTCTCAAAAAACCACCACTACAAGAACACAAAGAAACAAACACACCATGTCTAAATCCAACCCTATTTGCACAAAAAAAAAGTTAAACTGTAATAGCAGTCGAAGTCTTTCAAGCACGTACCAACAAACAGTAAAATCAACACCTGGCTTGTGACCACTATAGGAACACAACCATGAAACCACCACCCTCTGTCATCTATTATCTTCCTCAGATAAGCTCTGCTAAGCTTCGAGGAAGAAAATTACTAACTCGCAAGTATCTGCTATACACACTTGTAATGCGTTATAAATATTATATACAAATAATTACTACAGCAACTATGTATGCAATTCATCTGAGACATAAAAAAAAAAAAAAAAAAAAATTCTGTATAATCCATATTGTAAATACTGTAAATATTATTATTGTATGTAACATATACTGAGACATAATAAAATGTAAAAAAAAAATTATTATTATTATTATTGAACTGTGTGTATGCTGCATTACTGCATTGTATCGTGAATTGTGTGCATATTGGTGCCAATCCATATTTAGCTAGTTTAAAAAAATGTATATTCATATTTATAAAATGTACTCTGCATTTTGTATATCGAATTTTCGTACAGTACAGAAAAGATAATATGTCTTTCATTGTGTGTGTGCAGATACTCTGCGTGATAGTAAACCTTATCATTTTCATTGTAAAAACAAATAAGTCGTTTATAAAAAAAAAATATTATTATTATTATTATTATATTCTAAATTCAAAAATTCTGTATAAACCTTATTGTAAATATTGTAAATATTATTATTGTATGTAATTTATTATTATATACTGAGACATAATAAAATGTTTAAAAAATTATTATTATTATTATTATTATTATTATTATTATTATTATTATTATTATTATTATTATTATTATTATTATTATTATTATTATTATGTATATTCTATATTCAAAAATTCTGTATAATCTTTATTGTAAATAGAAGAACATGTGTTGCAAATACATATTACAGAGGCAAAAAATTATTTTTAAAAATTTTAATTGAAATCCAATGTAGAAAATGTAGCACTTTGTCCTGAATTCTGTAAAACTATAAGTTGCAAGGTCACTCAAGATATTTATTGTATGTGTAAATATTTTAGCAGATCAATAAAAATATTATCATATTAAAAAAATATTATTATTGTGCTGTGTAGCCATACATGCGGTTGCATGGTTGTATCGCTGGTCCAGTTTCTATACTTTAATGTGGTTCAAACTCCTGTTGTTAATTTAAAAGTGTCACAAGGTAACTCTTCTTGTCACACTGAAGACAGTGATATATAATTCATCGAAATCGGCGAAGTGAAACCCAGATTTTGAGTGTACTGAAAATTGAGCAGAGTTCACCGTGGTCACTAACGAGTATGGAACAAAGGACGTCGCCATCTTTACTGTTTTCCAAGGGAAGAAAGGTAAGCCATGAAGTGCAACAAGTGCCTAAAGGAATTATCGTCCGACAGAAGTCATATAACCTTCAGGAAATTCCTTAGGAATCTTCACTTTACATGGTCTGGATTCTCAGAAACAACAAGGCAACGCAAATCCAATGCCAAGCGGTAAAAACGGAAATGCCTATAGTGCAGAGAGGAACGCCGCCACCTACGATGCAACTGATTATGCCGGAGGCAGAAGAGGACGATGAACTGAACAGACAAAAAAATACAGGTGAGTGATATAATTTGAGTTCCGTAAATTTATTACTAGAAAACAGTTTAGAAATTATAAAAGCCAGCTTGGTAGATCTTGTCCAAGAACTATTTCATAAACAGAATAAAGAAATAACAAAAAAAATAAGCGAATATGAAGAGTTTGTTAAATTTAATAATTCAAAAGTCGAAAAAGTCTTACAAACGGCAAAAGACATTAAAATCAGCATTAACTGACAGGCAGCACAAATTGATAAAAGACACATCGGAACTCCGTCAAGAATTTAATTCCTTGAAACTACAATACGAAGTTTTAAACCACCAACAACAACATAAAGAAGACTTTGTCATAAACGGTCTTCCAGAAACTGAATCCACAGAAAATCTAAGAGAAGTAATTTTAAAGTTAGGCCATGCAATTGACATCCCCCTAGAGCATAATGATATTGAGACCATATATCGGTTTCCCAGGAAGAACAAAAAACAAGGCTCGCCACGACCCGCACCAGTCATAGTTTGTCTGACAAGCAAGGCTACAAGAGACAATCTCATCAAAGCTAGCAGAGTGAAAAAACCAGTAGTCAAGAATTTAAATGCATCACAAGACAATATGCCAATCTTTCTATCTGAGTATTTAACACCGTCAATCAGAATCTTTTGAACCAAGCAAGAAAAGAAAAAACAGAAAAAAGTATAAATTTTTATTGATCAAAGACGGAAAAATATTCTTAAGAAAGTCACATGCTTCAAAGTCTATACAAATAAAAAGCTCGGAAGATATAGATAGGTTGCCAGAGTGAAACATAAGACTCCAACTTAGTTCAATAAGAAGATCGCAACACAACAAAAATGAATGTGAACCATCAGATTGATGTAATTACACCAGAAGACATCAGTAATTGTAGTTTCGAATCGCTTGATGCATGAAAACAACACACAGTACAAGCGAGCGGTCTCTCAATCTTGCATATTAACATCAGAAGCATTCGAAAACATTGGTTGTTATTATTACAGGCTTATCTGAGGAATTACACTGATATTATTGATATATTGATTCTTACAGAGGAATCTATAACTAATGACGAAGCGATTGCTTTCCAAATTCCAGGTTTGCAACAACAGAGATCATGCTGCCAAACAAAAAGAGCGGATGGAATATTAATATTTATCAAACAAAAATTTAATAGCAAAAGAAACGGCTGATCGTTTTTTGAGCATGCTGAAACCCTTTGCTTTGAAATTACTAACACCACCAATAGACAGCATCCCATAATACTAAATGCTATTTACAGGCCACCAAACCTAAACATGATAAACTTCTTGCACGATCTCCATTGCTAGATTTTGTTCCCAACACAACAGCCTCCGAAACCATAAAACACAGCTTCTTGAAAGATGCAAAACCTATCCAACAACTATCAAATGACTTTAACCAATACTTTGCTAAAACTCCATCCAAGAACGGCACAGAAATATTCCCCCAATCACAAAACGTGACCCACCACTTGGACCACAATCAAATCAGATATTATGGTTCCCAACCATAAAAGAAGCAGAACTTCTCTCTGTAATACATCAAATCAAACCAAACAAAGGCCCAGGAATTGGTGGTATCAGACCTAAAGATATAAAGCAACATGCAACTAGTTTCAGTCCTATCCTACTAAAATTAATAAATAAAATATTTAAAACAGGACAGATACCAAGTATGCTAATGACCGCCATAATCATACCCATATACAAACATGGAAAAAGAAATTTAACCAGAATTAAAAACCCATAGCAACATAACCAATTATCAATCAAATTATGGAGAGGATCATACTGAAGAAACTCACAGCATACACTGAGATCTGTCATATTATCTCCAAAATACAATATGGTTTTCAGAAAAATAAGGGAACAACATCTCTCTTGGAAGACTTTACAGACGTAATTAATACCACCTTAGACAAAAACAAAATTGCCATGGTAGTCTTTATTGATCTAACTAAAGCAGTCGATACACTTACACATCAAACCTTGTTAGAAAGGCTGAGGCATGTTGGAATAGACGGGTCTCTTCACAGGTGGTTTACAAACTACCATCAAAATAGAAAGCATATCACACGTATCGGATCAAACCGAAGCAGAGAGCTACCAGTAACCTGTGGAGTACCACAGGGAGCTGTACTCTCCCCAACTCTATTCAACATTTACACGCACGATATTAATCAGCTACCACTCAAAGGTAAGATATTCCAATACGCAGACGATATAGCAGTAATATCCATCCATAATAACGCAAGCATAGCCCAAACAAATATGCAACATGACATAAATCTGATCATAGACTGGCTCACGAAAAACTCCATACACCTAAACTCAGAAAAGACAAAATTAATGATATTCAGAAATCCACTGACTCGACAAGTTGATAACAAATATATAACCATCCAACATCCACTTTCCTACATAAAAATACACACAGAACAGCAAAACAACTACAATCACTCAGGTTGAAACAAATATGATAACTTGGAATTTACTTCGATGCAGATATGAACTGGAATAGCCACATAAACCATCTACACAACAAACTCCGAACAATAAGTGGCAAACTCTACAGGTTAAAAGACACATGTTCCCTTACGCCTAAAAACACTAATATACAAAGCACTATGCCAAAATATACTAAGATACGCTATAACAAAGTATACTTTCTGTGCACCCTACAAATTAAATAGATTAATGTCACTACAGTAAAAAATGATAAAACTGGGCTTTTGTGAACAAAGAGAAAGTAACGACCTTATATACATTGCAATGTCAGAACACAAAATACTCACAGCAAAACATTTATGTCACTATGCAGCTTTGCTAAAACATTATTTCGATGCCAACTACAGGACAGTAAGAAATACATACCGTATAACAAGATCTCAGACCACTAATTATATCACATATAAATTCAATAATCACTACGGAAAGGCCACGCAGTATGTCTAAGGACATACTATGAACAGGAAACACACACCCAAAATACCATATAAACTTAATGATACAATATATTTGTTCAGGCTTCCAGTTCAGCGATGCATCAATACATTCCAAGTTATTGTGCGGGGGGGGTGCGCGAATTTCTCAATCATAGATTTCGTAGCTTCCCAACACAGCAAAAAAAAAACAATAAATAATAACCAACTGGTGTCATCCTCAGATAAGCTTACATATAAGCTTCGAGGATGAAAGCAGAGAAATTAGTTCTCATCCAAGATGTATCGTATGTAACCAAGTGCATGTAATGTACGTATCACATGTAAACCAAAGTATGTAATGTATGTATTATATGTAAACAAATGTATCTAATGTAAATATCATATGTAAACAAATGTAAGTAATGTATCATATGTAATCAAATGTATATAATGCATGTAATAACTGTAACAAAAGTATGCAATATAGAATGATTATGTCCATTGATATTGTATATATAGAGTGTAAAATTGCAAAGAAACATCTATAATAATTATCATTATGAATATTATAATAATATATGTTGGAAACAGTTATTGTTATTATTATTATTATTTAAAAAAAAACGTTTTGAACGAGAAAGTATTCGTTATGCATAATTGTATGTAATTATCATATAATGTATGTAATTTATCTGGGAAATAATAAAATGTTAAAAAAATTATTATTATTATTATTATTATTATTATTATACGGCGCCTCCATAGAGTCTCTGATGACTCATCGTGAGAGATCCATCTATCCATACAATCCATCTTGAACCCATTAACATAAAATGCACTCACAACTGACTCTGGTAACAAATTCCACTCATTCACAAATCTCCAAGAAAAAAAATCTAGTCCTCACTCCCCTAATAGCCACACTTCATTCAACTTCCAGAGATGATCCTTTCTTCTGATCCCTCTAACCAAGTGCTGAAACATTTCCCCTGCATCTATCCTATAAATCCTTTAAGCAACTTAAATGATTTTATTATATCCCCTTTTTTTCTCCTATCTACCAACTTCTGCAATCCACACACCTTCAATCTGTCCTCAGCGCGAACATTCCACAGGCAACTCACCATCTTGGTCAGTTGCCTATGAATCATCTTCACTGCTTTCTCATCCGTAAGAAACCCAGGTGACCAGATTTAAGCACAGTAATGTAGATCTGGGCATATCAAGGCCTCATAGAAAGGAATAACAACTTCCTTATCTCTACTTGTTAATATGTTCTTCAATAGCCAAGTAATCATATGGGCTACTTTAGCAACCTTAGCAATATGTTCTCTAAACATAACTCTCTGCCTACCACCAGCCCCCTAAATCTCTAGCTTCATCTGTTTCTTGGAGTAAAGTGCCATCAATGTGATACACAACTTGCAATTTATTTATCCCAAAATGCATAACTTTACATTTCTCGACATTAAACTGACACCCATTAACTTTTGCCCATACTGACAGCCTTTTCAAATCGTCCTTCAATCTTCCCACATCCTTTTTTAACTATTTCTCTACCTAATTTCGCATCATCAGCAAAAAACTGAATATTTCCTTTCAGGTTATTTCGTATATCATTTATGTACAAATTAAGCAGCAATGGTTCCAGCACTGAACCTTTCCGCACACAACTAGTCACCCGTTTTTCGCCTCTATTCTGTACCTCCATATACCACTTTTTGATATCTCTCCTGCAGCCGTCCTCTTATCCACTTAACCAGTGTCATATACATCCGAATTTGTTCTAATTTGAGTAACAGAGTTCCATGTGGTATTCAGTCAAACGTCTTTGCAAAATCCAGCAAAATCATCGCGTAGCCATTTCCTTAACAACTTAGCTGTTACGCTATTAAAAAAGTTAGTAAATTACTAAGGCATGACCGACCCTTCACAAAGCCATCTTGACCCTCAAACATATTTTTATCTACCCATTCTTGAATTCTCCCGTTAAGCAATATTTCTAGTACTTTTACCACCACACCTGAGATACTTTCTCTTATTATCTTTCTCCTTAGGACACTCTAGACTAATTAGACCTATTCAACAACTTTCGAACACATCTTGTAGGAAGCCATCAGAATACTTGCGTTATCTACAATTCGTCGAATGGTCTTCTACCAAACTGCCTCCATTCTACCAAGATGCTTTACAACGCTGGGAGTAAAGATAGCCTCATCACCTACATCCTGTATCATCCAAAAAAGAGTGCTATGCGAATCTCTGTTTTGAAACAACAAAACAACAGTAACAACAAAATCCCATAACTACCAACCTTTTCTATTAGCTAATGGAGCTGGACGGGAATCAGAACTATAAAAGACTTGGAATGCAGAACTAGGAGTGGAAAACATTCCCAACTTTTCTGCTGAATGATCACCAAATCAAAAGAAAAATATCAACAAATTCACACAGCCATTAAGAAAGCCTTTCCAAACATCATTACACTGCAAGGAATCAGAATTTCAACTACCATTTATTACGAATCCACCTTTTAGATATCATATTCTGAATCCTTTCTTCCACTTGCATCTAATAATTTCAAGATAATATTCCACCATTTCTCCTCAGTACATACTTACTCATCTTTTGTACTTGCATCAATTTCCCAATCCTTAAATCACCTGAACGTTTACAGACAGCACTCAATTTTCAATGGGATATTACATGCAGAACAAGTGTACAAGATCAAATACAGATATGTAGTGGCAATTGTGGTAAACGTTTTATCCACCACAAATAAAATCCACAATTTCCAAAATTAGAACATTTGATGTATGTCTGCTCTCTAACACCTCATGTACCTTGGAACACACCTACTTGACCTGTCCTGACAATAAAGAGATCATCACATAATACTAGTCACTGGTTCTAGCACCTGTAACCATCCCCACAACTGTGAAGACTACTGGCACCCACTACATACACAGATCAGTGAACACACTAATACGTAGCTTTCTTTACCTATGCATCGCAAGGAAAATCTGGAATCTCTCAGCAAATGAATCCGAGCAACATCTCATGAGAACAAAGAGCCCTGGTATCCATATTAATAAGATCTCGGATCTCCATTCGCTGTGATGACTTCAGCAATTCTAGAGGATATTTTCCACAAGAGGACGATAGCGATCAATGGGAATTTTGGACTATTCTTCCTGTAGGCATGTAATGAGGTCCTGGATTGTTGTGGGTAGGCCGTCCTTTAAACTCAGCCGATGCTCCAGTTCATTCCAAAGATGGTCAATAGGGATGAGATCAGGGATCTGTGGAGACCAGTCAAGTGTGGCGGCGTTCATGTCCACCAACCACACAGTTACAGCAGCAGACCTATGACATGGTGTATTGTCTTGCTGTAAGGGACAGTGGTCAGTTCCGTAGAAACGCCACAAAGTAAGAAGAATTGCATTGCCCAGAATGTTCGAATACCTCTCAATGTTCAATGTTTGTGACACCAAAAACATTGGTTGCTTCTTAACACAGCTTTACATGCCTCCACGTCCCACTCCGCACGCTCTTTACACCTGAAAACGACGCTGCATGTTGGTTCCGGTAATGTGGGATTCTCACTGATTGATGACCTGGAATGATCCAATTTGTCAATAATTTGCCGAATGGATAGGCCTGCAAGGTATTCTACCACAACTCTTCTTTAAAACTCGGTCAGTCCCCTTTTTGCAGCCATCCATTTTTCATCCGGACACAGTTGCACTCACTTGAGAGTGAGTACGCGATTGATAAAACCCGAGGTACCTGATTCTGGACCGTGCCTTACTTCAGGTAATATACATCTGTATATATTTGTAGACCATCCCTACTCTTCTTTCTTTCTTGTTGTTCCTCTTGCTCCTTCCCCCAATGCTATTAGAGTAGTCGAGGGCTAGGGGTGAATCTTTCCTATTATACAATGTTCTTTCCATCTCACACAGTGGGAGTCTAATTTCCATCCCAAAAGGCAGGTTTGGAGACCATAAGGTAGCAACCCCACCGATCTCACGCTGCGAAATATTGGTAGCCTATCCAGGAGAAATATGCAATTACTCGCAAAGCTCTGAAGAAGAAAAATAGGATGGAATTTATCGGAATTGACCCGGCTAATGGACAGGGACTTCGCTTTGAGAAATTAAAATAGCTACTTGGAATGTCCATGGAATCATACACAAAATTTATGAACTATACATAGAACTAAAAAAAAAGAAACATTGATATAACAGCAATTACTGATTACTGAGAGAAAAAAGAAAAAGAAGGGATCTCAAATTCTGGAAGATTATGTTATGATCTTCTTCGAAGTTCCAGAAGACATATGGGCTTCATCTGGGGTTGCAATTTGGATTAATAAAAAATCGAAAAACAAAATTTCGTATTATTATACGTAGGTATTAGACAGAATAATCAAAGTTAGAATGAAAATTATGAATCAAACATTCTATATTTTCAGAATTTATGCACCAGTAGATGGAAAAGAGGAAGAGACAGAAGATTTTTACGGAAAACTTCAGGAATGTATTGTTGAAACAAATAAAAATGAAGCAACAATCTTGATGGGAGATTTCAACGCTAGAGTGGGAAACAACCCAATAACAGGATGCATTGGATCAGAGGGAGAATCAGTAATCAATAACAATGGAATTTTATTAAGAGACTTCTGCATATTTAACAGTCTAAAAATCAGCAATACTTTCTTCAGGCATAAATATATATATATAAGTACACATGGGCAGCAAGAGTAACTAAATCAATAATATATTATATTATTATTAACAACAAACTAAATAATAAAATCATGGATACAAGATTTTTAGAGAAAGCGAAATTGATAGCAATCACGTGTTAGTTGAAAGCAGATTTGAATTCATAAAAAGAACCACATACTTCAAAAGAAAAAAAGATAATGAACCACATCTACTAAACAGTTTAAAATTCACCTCCTAGAACAGGAGAGTATTAGAAACTTATATAAAAGCAGAATAAGAGATAAAATAAAACCAACCACAAACAATATTGAAACTGACTGAACAATATAAAGGAAACCATACTGAAAGCAGCAGAAGAAAGTTTAGGATACAAATCAAGGAAAAACAAAAAATGGCTCAGAACTTGGAATGATGACTTAAAGGAATTAATCGAAAGGGAAAAAAAAACAAGCTTTTAAAATCTATCTGCAGAGTAAAAACACTGCTGACTATATAGAATATAAGAACTACCGGCTGAAGTCAGAAAGCTTTTCAAAAGTATACACAGAGAAGATTTGAGTAAATATGTTAATTCATTAGAGCAGGATATCACTGGACCACAAAGAATAGGTTTTAAAATTTTCAGGCAACTACAAACAAAAGAAAATGACCAATTAATAAATAATCTCATTTCCAAAGCGGATTGGATAGAACGCTATAAAACATTGTGGAATGAAAAACAAGCAATACAAAACAATGGCAAAACTCACAAAATTGAAGATATCAATACACAGGAAAGTACAGAAGAAATAGCAATGGAAGAATTAGAGAAAGAATTTAAAAACTCAAGAAATAGAAACAACCCAGGCCTGGATGGAATATGCGTTGAGCTTAAACGAAAACCTATTTAAACTCTTCAATAATGCCTTTGATATTTCATATCCTGAAATAGCAAAATATCCCAAAAGAAGGGAAACTTGAGCAGTCATAAATATTCACAAAAAAGGTTCCAAGAACAAATGTGGAAATTACAGAGGCATTACTCTCTTAATAACAGCATCTATATGCAAACATCTTAAAGAACAAACTAATTAAATATACAGAAAATTATTTAAAAGAAGAACAGCGTGGTTTTAGAAGAGGGATACGATTCATAGATGTCTCTTTCACAATGCAACAGATCATAGAAAATAGAAAAGAATTCAATCTGCCCACTTTTCTTCTATTTATTGACTACGAAAAGGCGTATGATAACTTGAACAGAAATCTACTCTGGAAAATATTACAAGATGAAAAATACCTCCTCAATTACCTTAATTAATGCAATAAAAAGTCTATACAGAGAAATAAAAATTTGCATCAAATTTGCAGATGGAACATTATCAGAACCTATAACTATAAATAAAATTCGAAAAGGTTGCTGCTTATCCCCAATCCGATTCAATATTTATATAAACAGAATCCTAAAAGAATGGGGAAAAAAACTGTCAAAAAAACTAACTAATAATATACTAACTAACTAAATACAATACACTATGCAGATGATCAAGTACTAATTTTAAATTCAGAAGATAAACTGCAAATTGTAACTAACCATCTAAATGAAATAGCAAACAAATTGAAAATGAAAATCTCTGAAACAAGAACAAAAAATATGGCAATGTGTGGAAACACCATTCAAAAAGTCAACATTATGCTTAAAAATAAAATAACAGAACAAGTTACAGAATTCAAATACTTGGGAAATATAATCTCGCAATAGAATACTGATTCACAATTGGAAGCCAGACTACAAATTTACAATAGAATGAATGACATAATTTAAATACATTTTGGAAAACAAATGACCAAAGAAACTCAACTAAGATTACACAATATGACCTCTAAACCATCTCTCAAATTTGGAAGTGAAACTTGGATTCTAAAACAAAGACACAAACAAAGACTGGAAGCAACACAGATGAAGTTTCTATGACCTCTCCTGGGACTCACTAGGTTAGATAAAAAGAAAAACATAGAAATAAAAGAACGATTAGATACAAAAAAACACCATACAAGAAATAGAAGAATATCAGCAAAATTGGCTACACCACATAGAAAGGAAAGGATGAATAACAATAGGATTCTCAAATTAGCATATAAATATAAACCTACAGGAAGAAGAGACTGCGGACGGCCAAGATCAAGGTTGAAACATCAACTTCATCTGCAGAGTGGGAACAGGACATGAAAAGCCTGTACCTGAATTACTCAGACGACGATAAACAGGACATCCTCCCCTCCCCTCCCCACGGCACGATTTGCCATGGGGAGGGGAGGGGAGGATGTCCATTGAACTTCTTTCCAGGCCGGGTATATTGGCTTAAACCAGAAATTCATATGATGGTAAAATATGATAAGATTTCATTCAGTTGTGGCTTCTCTTGGTTAAACAAGACCCCTGCTATATTGGTCAACCGACGAGGATGCATAATGAAAACACAGCTGCTGGAACAAACTGCAACTCAACGTCTAGAAGAAGAGTAAGCCAAAAGTTAGAAGATTTGAAGATAGGAGGCATCAATATAAGGAATATCAATGTAATCATCGAACTACAAAAAATTACAATCTAAATGTAACTAGCATTACTGAGATAAAGGACAATAAAAAGGTGATATCTTACTAAAAAATAAGTATAGGAAGTTGAATTCGGGAAATATCGATCAAGGAAAGGAGTGGCAATGGCAGTCAACCAAATCATGAAGATGAAATACCTGACTGGAAGGCAATTTCTAGTAGTTATGTGAGTAAACTTCAAAATGAAGAAATGAAGAATGAAACATATTTATGCCTATGGTCCCATAACAGTTTCTCCTAAGGAAGAAGTAGACGAACTTTTCCAGTCATTAGAGCAGGCAGCTAAAGCAAACAAAATGGAAAAAGTGGTCTTTGTTGGGAACATAACAGTAGGATATGAATCTCAACAGACATACACAAAAAATTTGGGAAAATTTGGAGAAAAGGTAATGGCTAGTAATAAGAGTAAATACCTTTTCTCATGGAAAGAATGCCGTTGTTGGTAATATCTTATCATTGTTGATAGTATCCTGAACTAGGCATCTTCATGCTAGTTCAAGATACAAGAGTGTACAAAGGACATGAAATTGGAAGTGATTGTCACTTTGTTTTTATTAAGATACAATGAATATCACATTGAAAATAAAGAAAGTTTAAAAACAGTTAATGTTGAGCTTCTTTTACGGATAAACTGTAGACTCAACTATACAAATAATACTAAATTAATGATGAAACAGTTCTAAGAAAAGAAAAATATTTTGGATCTTCAGTGGGAAATACAGAAGAAAACATTACTGATTCAGCTAGGGAGGCATGTATTGAAATTACATGCAACACATGCCTCCGAAAAGCATACCGAAAGTTCCTATCAAATTAGCAGACATCATCATCATCATCATAAAATTCCTGCTGTGTATCCTCAAGGGGTGTACAGGATATGATAGTACTACATGAAAAATTTACATCATGAAAAATTTACATCATGAATACTTCCTATCTACAATTTTACTCCAAATCAGTCTGTTAAATGTCAAGACTCCAACATTATCAGATCTTATATTTGTATCGTCTAAGGCACTTTGTACCGTATCAATCCACCTATATCTTGGTCTACCTCTGGGTCGTTTTGCTGCCAACCTGGCAGAGAGCACTTGTTTTGCTAATCTTTCCTCGCCCATTCTGTTTAAGTGACCATACCACCTGAGATTACCTCTGCTAACTCATTCCTGGATGCTGACAATGTCAAGTTCTTTCCTAATATCCTCGTTTTTAATATGATATTGCAATTGATGCCATCTGTTCACGCCTATAATCTTTCTCAGGACTCTCATATCTGCGGTCTCTGGTCTTTGGTCAAGTGTTTTACTTCTGACCCAGCTAATTAGTAGGCAGGTTCCCAAAAACATACAGAAAGAAATATAAGAGAGCAAAGCTATGTGCAAAAGCAGTCAAGCAAAAGTCATGTGGAGACTTCGGTAAGAACAGTGAAGATCTTGATGGTAGCAGATTGCTCTGCAGTCTATTGAAAAAAACTTAGAAATGGAAGGAAGAGTACTGTAAATGAATCAGTGATGATGACATGACGATCAGAATATTCTAGATGTTTCGATTAGTCACTTTGAAAGATTGTTTGACAGAACAGTTAGAAAATATTCAAGACAAATGCAAGGACATATCAATATAACCATTCTCCTTGCGTTTGCTGGAATATTTTCTAACTGTTCTGTCAAACAATTTTTCAAAGTGACTACTCGAAACATCTAGAATATCCTGATCATCATGTTATCATCTTTGATTCATTTTACAGTACTCTTTCTCTTCATTTGAGGTAGAAAAAAATATCCAAGGCCTGAAATGTGGAACGGCTGGTGCAGATGAAATTTGACCAGAAATATTTAAGTATGGAAGTATAAAAGTTTTGCAGTGATAAATAAGAGTTAATTCTGTAAAAATTGTCTTGAACTACACTTCATACTTCAGAAGGCCTGGTGAGAAAGTCGAATTCCAGAAGATTAGAGCTGAGCTCTCACAGTATCCATCTATTTAAAAAAAAAGGGTAAAGTTGAATATGAGAATTACAGAGGGATTCTCTACTAAGTGTTTCTAATAAGATTTTTACAAGTATACTTGAAAAGAGGCTGAGAAAAATTATAGAATAGAAACTTGGAGAATGACAAGTTGGGTTCAATCCAAATAGTGATTGTCAAGACCAGATTTTCACTTTATGACTAATAGTTAAGAAATCATAAGAATATAACAAGGATCCGTAGTAAAGTTTTGGATCTGGAAATGACAAAGTGTCCAGAGAAAAGCTTTTCAAAACACTACGATTATATAGGATAAATAGAACAAAAGTTGTAATTGCGGTTGGTTAGAATGGAAGTAAAAACAGAAAGATGAAACAGAAAGAAACCATCTTTGAAACAGAATAACAGTATGTTAGAAAGTTTTAAAAAGAGTTAATGTTGAGCAGCTTTTACCGATGAACTGTAGACTCAACTATACAAATAATACAGAATTAATGATAACATTATATCAACTCTTATTTTTCATCTATATGGATCGCATTTTGAAAGAAAGTGACATTAAACCAGGTATTAAAATTGGAGTTGTCAAATGTAGCTCCTTGCACTATGCAGTTGATGTTGTACTCCTAAACAAACTCCGGGCAAATCCCCAGAATTCGCTAGCTAAATTGAATAGAGGATGTCAAAATTATCCTTAAAATCAACTTTAGAAAATCAGATTTTCTAAAATATAAAGACCAAATCTATGAAAGTAGGCAGGCGTATAGAAAACTTCATCTGTGTTCTCAATGCAGAGCCTATAGAACAAGCAAAATATTTCAGTTATTTTAAATATGGAAAAAGACAACCGAATACTTGTATGTAAAGCTGGTATGGTGGAGACTAGCTAAATAAATTTATATGCAATAAGTGTAAAATTAGCAAAATCCGATCCTTATTAGCAGAATACAACACAATGTTGAAAGTAGTTTTAAGTTATGGATCTGAGAGTTGGGTTAGAATGAAGGCCGCCTTGATCAAAGATAAGACACCACAGATATGATGGCTGTGAGAAAATTAGGGGATGAACAGATAGCATCAGTAGTAGAATCGTATTAAAAATGAAGACACCCTTGGAAGGAACTTGACATTGTTATCATTCAAAAATGTTTTGGCAGAGATAATCTGATTTCGCATTGTCATAACAGAATGAGAACAGAAAAGTTGGAAAAACATGTGTTTAATGCTAACATGGCAAGAAAGGACTCAGAGGAAGACCAAGGTCCAAATGGAGTGATTCAGTCAAAACTGCCTTAGAATACCGAAATGATAATATTGGAGTGTTGACAAATAACAGGCTAATTTGTAGAAAAATTATTGATAGAAGATTAATAATAATATAAACATATGATGTAGTGCCATCATAGTCGCCTGCACATCCTTACATTTGTTGTTCACGAATACGTAGTTAATGTTCGTCATGAATATTTTTGTAACTATTGTGTAAATGTCTTTATGTTATAATTATTACTATTTTTTATCAGCATGATTCATGATACTCCAGAGATCGCCATCAGGCTATCCCCACCTATTATTAAAATTATGGTGTAATCGTGGGGATGTATGGTGATCACAATGTTCAAATAACATTCATGTGGCACTAGGCTTTCTCTTCAGTTAACCTTCCGCATGATATATTTTCACGCATGCATGCCACAATAGTTGCCAAGCTTTTAAAACAGTCGTATAGCCCATCTATGCTTAGTGCATAACACGGAGGGAGAGGCAGGAAAAACTTTCCAGACGCAAAACATATTCATGGCATCGACATACAAAAAAAGTAGAAAAATAGTTTCTTAAGTAAACATTTTGTAGAAAGGAGAAAATCTGATAAAAATATGATCGTTTTTGTTATTTTTTATATTAATGGTGCTTAATGAATTCCTTTTGAATAAATGATATCTAAATAAAACAGATTAGTGAAAAATTAAGAGAAATTCTTCAATTGGAAGGATTTAAAATTAGCATTTTGCTCCAGGCTAACAATATCTAATAACAGAACGAGTTCACCTTTAAATGTTCAGGTAATAAGACAATCACTGTACTGTTAGCATCCATACGACGGTACTATAATATAGTTATATTATAGTGACGTCGTTCATATGAAGGTGATAGCATGGGTACAAGTTTTTTTTTTTTTGCTAAATAGTTCAAGCATCAGGCATTAGATTTATAAAGGTACGTACCGCCCAACTAGCGAACACGTACCTTCAGTCTTTTGCCGAATATATCGAATTTCAAGTGGTATTCGATACACATATTCTTTATACACATTCTCATAATACGTGTTAGGCACAAAGGCATATCACGAAGAAGCAAGTAAGTATTCTTGAAACCTGATTAATGGGCGGTTAGGCCAAATTGCATCGTGTATTATGGCTGGAATGAGTTCTGTGTGGTTTTCCTATTTTGTGGAAAAGATTCGAACACAGATCTTTCAAATCAAACGACGTCAACAAAACTGAGTGAGCTTCTAAGGATCTCAACTGATTCACACTTCTTAATTTTACCTAACTTTCATAATCGATATGAAGCATCGCTGCATTTGTTGTATATGTGCGGGCCAGTGTGTATATTTGTATTCAAAATGAATAAAAAGACCTTTTGAGACATAGACTGCTTGGAAAGTAGTTAACGGACACCATAGGAACAAACAGCCACAGTGTCCACATTAATGAGATGTAGGACCACCTTTTCCTGCAGTGACTGCGGCCATCGTATGGGACATACTTTCCACAAGAAGACGATAGCTATCAACGCCATTTATGGACCATTATTCATGTAATTATGTATTCGTAATCAACATTCGTGATCACAGAGATCCGAGGCCAAAACAGGGAATACAAGACCAAACCACCACACCTCCAGCTCCGAATTTCATAGTTGTGGTTACGCTCTCAGGTAAGAGACGTTTACCGGGCATCCCACACATTCACACCCGTCGATTTGCTCGGTAAAGAGTCTAGAGTGATTCATCTTTCCATAACATATATTTACAATCTTACACCTCTCAGTGTACACGCTCTTTACACCACTGAAGTCGACGCTAATGTTAGTTTGGGTAATGTGAAGGTGGCATATTGCGATCTACCATAGAAATTCATGTTTTGAGCCTCAACTGCGAGGCTAAAAATGGATTCACTCTCCGTTCCCTTCTCGCAGACATTTCACTAGAACATACTTACACTGGCTTAGGGGCATCATATTCCTGCAAGTATACCGACTACAAACAAGCGACTTGTTACATGGAACGATGCACCTTGCCAATGGGGATGTCCGTTGACTTCTATCCAGTGTATAATCTAATCTCCATTTCCAGGTTTCCTTTCTTTTCCTATCTATTTCTAAGTTTACTTAATTTTCATTAACTTTAATGATCTATGTGAAGTGTGGACTCATCTTGAACTTTATATTTTGTGCGTCTGCGAGTTTTGCATTACTGTTTAAACCTTGATCATTTTGACTTTCAAAAGGTCGCCTGTTTTTCAAATTTCTTTCTAAATGTAAAGTGAGTTCTTCGTGCATACTATGTAGTTCTTCGTGCATATTATGTATTTAGCAAGTGCTCGTAGAGCACTTGCTAACTACATAATAATTCAACTTAGGATTTAATTCCTACCGCCCATCACTGGACTCATTTATCTGATGTTCCCTTTTTTGTAATCGCTAATCCCATTATTCTGTAGTCTTTTGTGTGAAGGCAAGCAGTGGTTTATTGTGTTTACTGTCCCTTATTTCTAAATATTTATTATACAGTGTAAGCTGTTTTCAGCCACTCTTCCAATTTCTACGAACATATTTTCTAATATCTGATATTATTATCTATTATTATTATAAAATCCATAATAATATGGATTTTATATGAGACAAATAAATGTTGTCCAATATAACATTGGACAGCATTTATTTGTTCAATATTAATACATTCGACAAATATATGTCCAATGTATTACCAGTCAAAATGAAATGATGAGATAACAAGAAACTTGGGAAAGGCATAAAGGACAACATTACATAGCGGTGTGCAAGAATTAACTAAAATAACTACCTACGGAAGTTGACATAATATGCTCCAAAATATGGTCACATAACCTTATTACAGAGTATGATCCCCTCTTTGAGCTAAATTAGGCCTGACAATAGCGGATCATTCCCGCTGTAAAGATTTCTAAAAGAATATGTTGTAACAAATGTTATTTTTTCAGCAGCGCAAACTTTACCTCACCAAGTGACCCAAGGAGTAGTAATCGTCGTGCAGTGCAACGCTCTACGCCATCCTAAACATTGGACAATTTAGACATATCTAACTGACCATTCCTCCGATACCTTGCACATATCAAATGGAAGAAATCTACTCTATGCTTCACAACAACAAGCACATATTAGCACTCGATATTTATCAGGCTCGATATCAGGCTTCCCCTGATGATATCTCTTATAAAGAGATCAGTACAATTGGCTGGTTTACTTGACCAGCAGAACCAGGGCTCAATCCACAACGTCTGTCTGAAGGAGAGTCATGTTTACTCCCGCCAATTAACAGAGACCTTGACTGATGTTCTTTCACTTAAACATTCATAACACAAACCACATTGTCGGCAACAATTTGAAGAAATTTTTTAGAATTAGTAGCATTTTTTTTATAAACAACCTAATCTTAATAAATATGGGTGTATTAAAGTTCCCAAGATTTGAGAAACTTTATTTCTTAAGTGTCCCACCCAACACAGCTAAGGCTGGTCAACAGCAAACATAGAGGACGCCCCTCACAGGATTTTAGACTTTCAGTGTATAATTTTTTCCACTTATTGATTTGTGCATTTTTAATATTATTTTCCTGACGATGTCTCAGTGATTCATAAAAAACTTCGTCGTCTTAATCGTCCGGAGGGTTGCAGCAGATGAGCAGCTCTCATAAGAAACTTAGGATTCATTAAATGTGTTTTTTAAGTATTTATATGTGCTGTGTTTATTCCATTAAATTTTATAATGCGCCCCAAACATGTCAGTCGAATTTTGGGCCGGCGACAGTGCTAGACTCTGCAGTCATTGGATTCCTTCAGTTTCAAGATACTCTTCCACCACCAGAGTTCTATAAGTGTGGCTTTGTCATGCATATAAAGAATATCTAGACCAACCGCACTTCATTAAAAGTGTTCTTAAGTATTTATACAGGATGATTCAGAACTGTTGGGAAAAACTTTAAGGAGTGATAGAACACAAATAAGCAAGCACTTTTCCTCATACAATGCATGGTCCGAAGCGCTATGGATTAGCAACTACTGTGTCAGGAAATGAAGAAACATAAGAATGACTGAGGAGATTTGAAACAATTGCAGAAATTACAGAATATAAAATAAATAATTTTATTGAACAAATTACAGAAACTGCTCAAAAGAGCGGCAGCCAACATTAATGCAGGCGTCACACCTTCGACGTAGTGATTCGTGCATTGGCGAAAACACCAGGCATTTCTCGTACAGCCGCAGCGGCAATACAAATCTTGGCAATAAGGTCCTCATTGATGTGGACCAATGAATCGATGGGGCTATCGTTGATCAGGCTTTTCATATGTCCACATAGGAAAAAGTCCAGACATGAGAGATCGGGCGATCGTGGCGGCCAAGCGATGGGACCACCCCGACCAATCCATCGTCCTAGAAATGTTGCATTCAAGGCGTTCCGCACATCCACGCTGAAATGGAGTGGCGCTCCGTCGTGTTGGAACCACATACTTGTTTGAATGTTTGCTACAACAGGGTTCAGTAATTCTGGCAAGACCTCTTGTAAAACTACGAGGTAAGTTCTCCCATTCAGTCATGCTGGCAGAAGGTATGGGCCAGTCAAATGGTCATGTAGGATTCCAGCCCAAACATTTATGAAGAAACGCCACTGGTACGAATGTGGCGTGTGGCGTGTGGCGTGTGGCGTGCGAATTTCTACTCGCCCACACATGATAATTGTGGGTATTAAAAATGCTCTCACGTGTAAAGGTGCATTCGACAGTGAATAAGACATTTGCATCAAAGTCCCACTGCACTGCAGTCTGCTGCAGGAACCACTGTGAAAAATCCACACGAGGCCGGTAATCTGCAGGTGTCAGGGCATACACCCTCTGTGCATGGTAGGGGAGTAATCGTTCGTCTCGTAGACCTTGCCACAACGTCGATTGGGGCACACGTACGAATGTAGATCGTCCCGAATGTAGCACGTGAGCAATTTCCATGGGAAATTGCTCTCGTGATATGTACGGGACGATCTGCAACCCTATTTACATGAGAATTTACACGTTACGATCAGGAATGCGTCTGGTCGGAAAGCGCTCTCGGTACAGTTTTTCTCTTTCGGCTTCTCTCGCATTCCCATCCGCAGCTCCGTAAATGAAATGCATGTCAGCCTTCTCCTGATTTGTGAAAGAATCCATCCTTTTTGCAGTCTACGGTAGAAATAACGACGAATGCAAAAAACCAGCGCTTAGTGGTCATTGTTTGTGATTCGATGAGTGACATCATGAGTATGGAATGTTTAGAATTTCTCTGGGGCCACATGTCATTGACATCACGTAGTGTGTTTTTGTTTGCGTATGGAATTGTGGGTGATGGTTAGAGATAAAGAATAGGAAATGTTTGGAATTCCCAGGGTGACACATCTGTTATTGACGTCACGTTGTGTCTTTGATTTGAGTGATGGTTAGAGTATGGACTTCTGGAGGATATTTGTTCAAGTGTTGGGATCTTTTGTTCGATTGTGGAAGTGTTGGAAAATATTTGTCTATAGGTGGCAGTACGAATTTTCCAATATGAGTGTGTGGTATTTTATTTCGTTCCTGCTATTGACTATGGGAATTTTTAATTTAGAGTCAAGAGATGGCGTCAATCATTAGACATTTTCTGAATAATTAATTACAGGCTATCATTGGTGTCCCCCTCAAACACAAACACACACCTTTTTTTCTTTCATGTTCACATTTTCTAAAATAATTAATTACTGGCAATCACAGGTGTCCCATCACCCCCTTCAAGCACACTTTTTTTTTTCATATACATAACTCATCCGAATATATTGATTTGTCTAAAATTTTAAGATCTTAAAGTTCATTAATTTTCTAATTAAATGTTATCTTTATTACAAACTCTAATCAGAATAACTGAGGGGGAAAATAAACAAATTGTGTGTGAATTCACTGTGACTTCAAAAAAAAAAAAATTCGTCTTACTTAAGTTTGCACAACACATCAACGACACCAAGTTGTTCATTTAAATTTACATATTTTATTTGACTGAAATATTATTTACAATATCGTATTTTCTGAATCTAACATACAGAAATTAAATAAAGTGAAATGTGGACTCTATTTTTTGTTCCTTACTCTTCTTATTATAATATTTGCGGTATTGTTCAAAAGGGATGTTTTCCCACGGTTGCGGAAGTGACATTCACGTGATTTTCGAGATTGTGACACTCATCTGTGAAAGTTTATGCATTTGTGATCGTGGGAAATTGTTACTGTATTAAAATTAAGTCTTACATTTTAATTTTTTTTAAACCGATACATGTATTTTTGAGCATTCATATAAGCACAAAATCTTTGGTTATGTTTCCAGTAACAAGTTTAAGTACACGATATTTTTTCACGTTTTGGGCAACCAATATCATTTAAAACGAGAACAGGTCTGCCTATTAACTTCGTTAATGTTTTGGAGTTTTCTCTTCCTTTGGCAATATTTGATATCTGCATGTTGACTCTATTATCCATTCTCTTAGTTTGTCCAGAGATAGAGATCCATTGTCCTGTTTCAGTTGATTATATTTAATTAACCAAAAATTCTGCTTTTTAACTTTTTCAAGTAATTCTTTCCAATTACACGGTGGTGTTGTCAATGCATATCTTACAATACATCAGAAATACAAATTTCTTTAGGAAATAAAGTTGAGTGGTCATCTAAAAGAAATTGAGCATCAATAACACCACTGATATCTGAAACTTCGTATTTTTCCCCCACTGTAGATATATAATTTTCTTTTTCTTCATTCTTCTTACTTTCAAAAATTCCAAAACAATTCCAGACTCGATCTTATCACCCACAATTCCATACGAGAACAAAAACACACAACATGACATCAGTGACACACGTTCCCCAGGGAAATTCCAAACATTCCACACTCATGACTTAACACAGAGAATCACACAGAAGGACGTCAATGATCTTATCAGCCAATTACGTCACGAATTCTTATCTTATCTTAATCTTGATCTGTTCAAAGTGACCGGTATACTACTAAAGACGATGGGTGCGAAAAGAGTAATCATAATGGAGGAATTTATTTATCCAAACATTTATTGGGTAACAGTAAAATCTCATGAGAAGAATGAAACTTAATTTATTGAGCTGTTGCGAGACAACCTCGTTAATCAACATGTGAAAGAAGGAACTCGAGGTGAAACAGTGTTTTTACACAGTGCATGGGTGCTGTGTGAAAATACTTAAATGATGCAATATCAGAAGATCGCCCTAGAATTTGAAGAATAAATAGCATAGAAGTGAGATGGATGCATAATCTTATCAAGCAAGAGATTCGTAAGGATGATCTGGAACGTTTGCATAAGGATAATGTTCGTTATGAAAATTATACGCATCATCCAGAAGAGTCGCAACTGTTGTACGGAAAGCTACGTCTGAATATGAAAAGTAACTAGTTCTTCAAGCTAATGAAAACCCTAAAGAATTCTATCATTATCTTGCAAGTAAAAGAAAGAATGACTATGAAAAAAAGAGAATAACTGTACTGAATACAGGTGGTGCTTAGGTGATAGATGCTGGAGATATAACAAATGAATACCTGTTTTGCTAAAAGCTATCAATCTGGTGTATGCCATACTGTGTTAACTGCTGCTTCTTCACTGAATGAAGATACTCAGGTGTATCAGGAGGAGGTATTAGAGCTGTTGGCAAATTGAATAAGAATTTAGCCATATGAACTGATGGGACATCATCACGGATGACAAAAGAGTGTTGAAATAAACTGGCTATCACTTTCACCAGGATATGTAATTTGAGTCTCAGAACAGGGAAGATTCCACAGGAGTATGAAGAATTTATGGCAATCTCATTGCACAAGGGTGGTGCAAAGACCGATGTATCCAACTATCGACCAATCTCAGGAGTGGTGGAAAATATTTTGGAAAAGTTCATTAGGATTCGCATTGAAATGTGTTGACAGAGAATCTCTACTTTGCCATGAACAGCATGAGTTTACCAAGGGAAGGTCATGCTTAACAAATTGCTCACATTCTCTAATAATGTTACCGTTGAGTTGGACAAGTATACAGCATGATACTTTTGGATTTTGCTAAGGCGTTTGATAGAATACAGCATGGAAGACTGTTGCATAAATGTGGGTTTGGATTATAAAAATTAGCGTGGATAATGGGATAGCTGACTGACAGATATCGGAAAGTGGGATATGAGGATGTGAATCTGCAAGATTTAAGGTAAGTAGTGGTGTACCAAAACAATCAGTTCTTGGTCTACTCTCTTTCAGTCTGTGCATCTGGAAGGATTTGACAGGCGACCTACAGCTATTTGATGATGATGCAAAGAGAGACAGGGTAATTCGGATAGCTGATATGCAGTACGTGTAGAATGACTTGAATAGGCTGGAATTGTGGGCATGGGAAAATGGCTATCAATTCAATTCAATGTTAGTAAATGTAACGTCATGCACTTAGGTGACATAAGATATCAAATGTCATATTATTTTGGTGTAATTATGCTAGAAGAAAATGATCAGGGAGGGGGGGGGATCTTGTAGTTTTAAAATATAGGAAGCTAAAGTTCAAGGGCCACATAGTATGGATTGCAAGTACACCTCAGATGATAATTGCAATACTGAAACGAACTTTTACATGTACAGATAAGGATGTCAGTTTGCTCTAAAAGGCCTTGATAAAACCTCACTTAGACTATTGTACACAGGTTTGGTTTTCTTGTTTCCGTGTTGAATCTGAGCCAGTGGAGAGAGAGTGCAAAGGAGAGTTAAAATGATATCTGGATTGCTGGAACAATCAGTGTAATTAGTGAAATAATGATTATGAAGACAGATTGAGAATGCCTAGACTGCAGACACTAGCAAACAGGAGTAAGAGCGGTGATATGATTGAGACTTACAAACTTCTGAAAGTGTCATACGTGTCAGTTGATGGAATTTTTTATTATTATTTTGTGGATGGTGGGAAAAGGACGAGAGGACATCCTTGATAGCTGAGAATGAATTGGTTGAGATCTAAATCTTTCTCTCATAGTGTGGTGCGTGATTGGAATGGACTGCAATTGGATGCTATGTGTGCAAGTAATGTGAATGAATTCAAGAAGTATAACAGCTGGTGCGTGTAGTATGCAGCCTTCCTCGCTGAGTAATAATAATAATAATAATAATAATAATAATAATAATAATAATAATAATAATAATAATAATAATAATAACAATATATTAGTGAGAAACGTTTTATTCTCTTAAACTTATCGAAAAGTGCACTTTATCGTTCCTATATTGAATTGGTTCTTTTATGTTTTCTTCTGGCAATATCTTGCCTTTTTTGCTTTCCATAAAGCTCTTGATAAAATATTAAAGATTTAACATCAAATCCTGTAGAATTCCTTCCACTTAGTTCGCCTCATACATCACTGCACATAGTATGAATTTCCTTTTCACTCTGTTCACATTCCTAAATACACACTCCCTGTTTATTTAACAACATTATAATTCTTCTGGTACAATTCTCTTAAACAGTGCATGCATTTTCGTGTTGTTTTTAACCTCACGAAATTATGAAGAAAATATATCTCATATAACCTATCCTTAACTTTGTTCGGAAGCCTTGAAATGACGATAAATAACAACTGTTGTATCTCTGTCCCAATACCTTTGTTTCTGAACCCATCTAATTGTCTAACAGAAACTTATAATTTTCCTGATTACTACCTGAAAAGCAAGATTGTATAAATTTCTTCTTGTTTCTTAAGGGAATTTATTATCTCTCTTCGAATATTCTCTTTACTCTTTTCAAATCTGCACTGTTTAAAATTTGAGTAACACCGGCAAAGGCCATTTGAATTTCAGGCAAAGGCCATTTGAGAGAAGTTATGATATTTTATTCAAAAAAATGAATAATTTTAAAGGCATTTTTTTAAGTGTTTGGGTTATAATAAATGAATAGCTCACATTCATTACTTTTATTAAAAATATTTAATCCTGATGCATCAACGTGTGCCTTCTCGCATTTAACAGGCAATCACTTTCATTTTCCTTTGCTATTTTCTATTGTGTCTCAAATATTCCGTTTTTAATCAACGTTCCATATTAAAGCGTTTAAGAAATACAAAAATAATAAATAATATTAATAAATAATTTTAATATTAATTATTATTTGACTATATTTCAAGATTTGTTTACTACCAACATAACTAGTAAATATCCACGCGTGTGTGGCTAATACAATCGCCACAATTTGTGACACAGACACAAGTATACATTTGTAGAATCATGTACTGGTGGTGAAACTACAGTATATAATAACAGTATGTATATAACAGTATATAAATTATATTGGGGCGCAATATAATTTCTGGTACGAACTATTCCGAAATTTCACGGAATCGTTCGAACCATGCGGCTGGAATGTGATCGTGTCGTCAACCAGACGCTGCCTTAATGGAGTTCAGTTTAAATATAGCAAGAGACAGATGTTGTTTCCAACTTCCTTTAGATCTTTTGATTATTTAAAGATTAATTATAAAATAGACTTACACTTATTTGAGACAATACTGTGAAAAAATGTAATGAAAAGTCCCCTCAGACAACAAAACAAAAGTTAGGTAGGGTTAAAACTACCTCGCTTACTCCCTATGACAGCCCTTCTTGTAATTTCTTCCTTCCAAAATTCATTTCTGCTGTAATTCCCCATATTATGAACAAATAGAGAAATCAACTGAGCTTTGTGTCGAAGTACATCTCAAAGATATCACCTATGGTAGAACCAGGGCCACGACCTTATTCAGTCATGTTCTTGATTCATTTGATCCCAATAACCATCAGTCTACCATATACTCAGTAAACTGGGATCGATCCGAAATAATTTACAAATGATATGATGAACTTGAAAGGAAAATCTCAGAATTAACAGAAATTGCACTAAATCCTGTTCACCTCAATTCAACCTCAGTCACAACCTTTCTGATTGTTACTTCTCTGCTATTCAGCTATGGAGGTCTCGAGACCACGTCCTCGTGCGCGAGAACAACAACGCAGCTAGTCTACGAATTCATTCTAATGTGAGCAATCGGTTAATAATTTATAACTTTGCTGATGTACCCAAGTAAGATTTTTATCTCTTTTCCTCTTCTTCTTCTTCTTCTTCTTCTTCTTCTTCTTCTTCTATGTATTATGCACCTGATGAAGTCTATGGTTATTCGAAGTTTATGGAAAGACGAAACTAGTAGCGATTTTCGAAATAAATCAGTTATTTTCTATTTTAACACTCTTATTTTTAGCGCAAACAGTAGAAAGCACGCTATTTCGATGCTCTCATATTTTAAGTTGCAAAGTAGATTTTTTCTTGTGAATTAAAACTTAAAGTATATCAGTGAATTCCGTTCTTCAAAACGAATTTCAAGACAAATTGACGTAAAAACTGTAAGTATCTGTTAAGTAATAGGTAAATTATAAGTATTCAAAGTTCGAAGTATACGTTCGTCAACTACGCGAGAAGAGAACCAAGGAAGTCGCCATATTAGAAATTACAGCAAGATCGTCCAACAAGAAATATGAAGTGCTACAAATGCCATGAAGACTTAACGGGGAAAAAAAAAACCATATAATATGCAGGAACTGCCAGAGAAACATGCATTTTCTATGTTCGGGATTGTCCGAGGCCACTTGGCAGCGAAAATCAAACGCGAAGCGTGACGAGTGGAAATGTCCCCATTTTAGAGACCACAAAGGAATGTCGCCTTCAACCGTAGGCGGGAAACAAACAACGCAGAAAATAACCACAGGTGGTAAACAGCTATCAACAGCTGAGGGAATGAAAAACAAAGAAAACAACAACGGAAATCCAGGTGAGCGAACTTTAAATGCATTACTTGAAAATAGACTACAAAACCCAAAAGAGACTGTTTAATCGATTGTTAATAATAACTCGGTACCAGATGTATTACAGACCGTTAGAGAAATTAAAAACTGCGTTAAAGAGCTAACGGAAAGACAGCATAATCTAATAAAGGAGACAACGGAACTACAACAAGAACTAAACTCTTTGAAGCAACAGTATGAACTCTTAAACCAATAGCAGTACAACAATGATCTCCTCATAGATCATTTTTGTATGGTGTCCCCATCAAAAGATATCCAGTCAGTACAGCGGTTACCGCAAAAAAGGAAAAGAGAAAATAATTCCCGTCCTCCTCCCGTCGTGGTGCGACTCACCCACGGTGCAACAAAAACTACACTTATAAAAGCTAGCAGGATTAAAAACCCAATAGTCAAGGATCTGAAAGGAGACCACGACAATACTGCAATATACTTGTCCAAATACTTAACGCCATATTATCAGAAATGCAGGCAGCACGGACACAACACAAAATATTTAAGGTGAAACACTTACGCCACTCCACAGTCATGTTAAAACATTACTACAGCCCAACCTATAGAGTAATCAGAACAACATTCTACCAAACAGGGAAAGTAAAAACAGAAACAAATTACCAGTTTAAATGGATAAGAGACGGAAAAATATTCCTTAAAAAGGCACAAGATGCAAAACCAATCGAAATAAAATCCATAGAAGACCTCAGTAGGCTGCCATATTAAAAGGAATATTGACGACTCATAAAGAAGGAACAGCACACCAACCTACAGGGAAGCAGACTATCAAGCAGACGTAATCACCTCGGAACATGATAATTGCCACATTCTAAAATCAATAGCAGAATGGAAGCAAGTGACTATCCCCAAAACAGGACTATCTATTCTCCACATCAACATCAGAAGCATTCAAAAATACCGGCTGACTCTGCAAGCTAATCTGAAGGAAGATATAGACAATATAGGCATTTTAATACTGATTGAAGTATCTACGACAAAAGAAGAGGCAACAATCTACCAAATGCCACTCTTCCAACAACACAAATACTGCAGACAAACAAAACGAGGCGGTGATATAATAATATTTACTAAACATAAATAGAAGTAACAGATATAAACTATAAATTAGAATATGCAGAAAACATATGCGTCGAAATTAAAAACATCAAACAAGAAAACTCCTTGATAATAAACGCAATATACAGACCACCCAACTTAAGCACCACAAAATTCCTAGAAGAACTAAACAGATGGCTTTCAGCCACGGACGAAGGCGCCTCAGAATACTTGATAATAATAGGAGACATTAATATAAACATTAGGAACATAAATAACAACACTAACCGAGTTATTATTAAATTTAATACATTTCTCATATTGGTTGCATTTTTCGGTAAGACCTCTTATCAACATACAACATAACCCCATCCATACAGTCGTATACACGAGTAGACATAGTCGGAAATACAACAACCTCATCCTGCATTAACCATATAAATACACGGTCACCTCCAAACAGCCACATAGCAGCTGTCATAATATGCAAACAGGCAGACCATTATTTCACAGCATTACAGTTACACACTGAACCAGAATCCACAAAACTCACTGAGACTACAAAACAGTATTATAGCATTCCAAACGAAACAATATTAAACGACGAAATCAGAAAAACAGACTGGATGCAGATAGCATATTTAGACTCAGCTGAGAGCTGTATATAATAACCTTAAACTTGCATTTAATAAAATATATCAACAAAGGTATCCTCCGTAGCGCAATAGGAAGAACGACGGTACATTGCGCCCTTCGATTGGAATAGGCCTAATTTCGATTCTCGTCGCGACGGGAGGAATCTTTATCTGGTCGATTTCAATTGATGGTGAGTTAGCCGATCTCATACGGATGTAGCAGGGTTTTTTCTCGAGGAAACTCGGGTTTTTCATCCCGCATACATACAAATCGGCCCTTCAGAACACACGCAATTTACAGACAAAAAAAATTACTAGTTGTGGTGGTGTTGGAGGTAGGCGGTAGATGGCGTTGATTCGTAGTAGAGGTAAGGTGTAGAGACAGTTGAAGATGTCCTCCCGCGATGAGTCTTCGGACTCCTTGGAGGTATCAGGAATAATAATAATAATAATAATAATAATAATAAAGCATTAACAAAAATAAAAATACGCTCCCAAACGAAACAGAATCCATGGATAATAGACAACATATTAACAGACATACAAAGAAAAGATGCCCTATGGAAACAACTTAAGAAGTTGCCAAACAACATCGCCATATAAGCCGAATGCAAAACAAAACGGAATCTCCTAACAAGACAGATTAGAACGGCAAAAAGAAACTATTACAGCAACAAATTAACAACAGCTCAGAACGACATAAAGGAAACTTGGCACCTGATTAATGAAATGCTGGACAATATACACAGAACCACTGCCTCAGAAACAATAAAAAGAGTTTTGCTTGCAACGCCAAATGCCTGAAAATTGGCAAAGATCTTTAATCAGCACTTCATGACCTCTGTCCAAAAACTACAAGAAACAACCTTTCCTCACGCAAACGAACATTCTCCACTAGGTCCACGAGCAACCCAGTCGATGTGGTTCCCCACAGTAACAAAAGAAGAACTAACACTGCCAATTCAACAAATTAACCCTAACAGAGGACCGGGAATAGACGGAATCAGACCAAAAGACATCAAGAGACACTCACCCAATCTATGTCCAGTTATATAAAAAGTGTTAATAAAATTTCGAAACGGGTCTCATACCTGAAAGACTAAAGACTGCATTTATCACACCCATACACAAACATGGAAAAAGAAACATTATAAATAATTACAGACCCATCGACACGTTTTCTGTAATCAACCAAATCATGGAGCACATCGTGCACAGCAAACTCTCCAAATACTTGGAAAATTTTTAAATCATACCCAAAACACAATATGGCTTTCAAAAAAATAAAGAAACAGTAACACTCCTGGAAGATTTCACTGACCTAATAAACACTGCACTGGATAAAAACAGAATAACATTAGTCGTATTCATTGACTTAACAAAAGCATTTGACACACTAACACACCAAACCTTGTTAACGAATCTAACACACATCGGAATCGAAGGTCGTCTACTCCTGTGGTTTAAAGCATACATGAAAAACAGGAAGAACATCACACGTACAGGATCAGAGTACAGCAAAGAGGTACCGGTAACTTGTGGAGTACCGCAAGGAGCTGTCCTATCTCCCATTCTATTTAACACATACCCACACGACATAAGCCATCTTCCCTAAAAATTAAAATCTTCCAGTACGTAGACGACACGGCCATAGTATCCATTCACAACAAGCAAATATCGCTTACACAAAATGCAGCATGACATCAATCAAATCACTAACTGTTAACCGAAAACGGCATATATATAAACCCTGGAAAAACAAAGCCAATCATATTGAAAAACCCCCAAACTCTGCCCATAGAAACTAAATATCTCACAATCTGACATTCGTCCTCCTATACACAAAGGGCTGAACCTAAAACCACAACCATCACACAGGTGAAAACAACACCCTATCTCTGACTTTACTTCGACGCTGATCAAAGTTGGAATAGCTATGCAAACTACCTACACACCAAGCTTGGTTAATAGCAAGCAGACTATACCGATTAAAAGACATTGCCCCAAAACACATAAAAATACTAATCTATAAAGAATTATGTGAAAACATTTTAAGATACGCAATCACATCACATGCATTCAGTGCAGACTACAGACTTAACAGGGTACAATGGTTGTAAGATAAAATGGTAAAACTGATATTCTGGGAACAACCCACACTTATGCAGGCAGCACGGACACAACACAAAATATTTAAGGTGAAACACTTACACCACTCCACAGTCATGTTAAATTTTTATAATTACTATAGTTTCTATAATTACTATAATTTTTATAGTTTATAATTGTAATTATAAACTTTTAATAATAATTAAAAGTTTATAATTACTACAGCCCAACCTATAGAGTAATCAGAACAACATATTAGATAACAAGACCACAGTCAACAAACTACATAACATATAAGTACAACAACCACAATGGCAAAGCCACGAAACGTCTATGTACCTGACATGATAAACAAACTGCCATTCGACGACAGAAACCTAGGAAAATACAGAGAGCTGAAACAGGCGCTATACAAATATTATAGCGAGAATGAAAATTAGAGAAATATCTGCTACTCTCTCTCTCTCTCTCTCTCTCTCTCCCTCACACACACACACACACACAACCTATGACAAGCCCCTCCCAAAAACGCCACTAGAAGGACACAAACAAACAGACCATGTCCAAATCGAACTTACTTCCAAAAAAAAACTGTGTAGTAGCAGTTGAAGTACCCCAAGCACATACCAACAAACAGTAAAATCAACACCTGGCATATGACCGGTATACAAAACCGTGTAACCACCGCCATCTATTGCTTATCTTCCTCAGATAAGCTCTGCAAAGCTTCGAGGAAGAAATCAGAAAAGCCTCCCAAAGAAACAGAAGAAACAATTATTATTTTATTATTATTATTATTATAAATTGTGTATATGGCTGTATGAAAAAAAAATCACTATACTCCAGTGGCATACCCAGAGAGGGGCCAAGGGCCCCTGGCACCCAAAAGAAAAAGGAAAAAAACTAGAAAAATTTCCCAAAAATCTTTTCCTAATTAAAATTCATTTGTTTTTATTTATGTTGTGTCGTGTCTTCTGTTTCTGTACTACTTATGAATTAGCGATCATTGCAGATGCTCAGTCATAGATCGTATGCAATGAGTAGTGTGTATTCTCAGATCGTCTACGCAATTCGCCACCCCCAAAATTAAATCCTGAGTGCACCACTGCTGTACTCTACATTTTGTGCAGAACAGAAATTGCAATACTACACTTTATTGTATATATGCAAATACCCTGTATTATGATAAACTAAATGTTATTACAGTTAAGAAAAAAAATCTTGAAATTAAACATATTAATATCTTATTCACACGAATGATCATATTATGTATGTATGATGTATGCATACGATCATATTTTGTCAAACGTTGAAAAAAAAAAATTTAAATTTCAATATGCAATGTCACAATTTTACATTGCAATGTTACAGTTTTACATTGCAATGTTAACTTTAACAATAGTACACATAAATTATGGTGATGTTATAATTGTAACTAATAACACAAGAATTATCCTGTTATATCATCGCGCGTTATGCAAATTATAATTAGAAATTGCTCTTGAAACATGAAACAATATATCAAAATGCAGTATCATTGCTTGAATTCTACATCATATGTATGCAATTTATCAGAGACAAAAATAAAATATTATTATTAAAAAATAATTATTATTATTATTATTATTATTCGACAGTTATTAATGCGGGGGTTTCTTTCACACAACGTTTAGACAACATAACGCTCCAATAAATTAATACTACTTCAAAAATACTATTGAGAATAATAATAAAAAAAAAACATAATGTTTTCTAGAATTAAATGCCATATAAGTGAACAACAAAAAGGATTCATGCCAGAAAAAAAATACAGTTGATGTCATTTATGAATTACAAACTATTATTCAAAGATCAATAGAAATAAATAACAACATATATCTCTACTTTATAGACTTTCCAAAAGCATTTTACACAGCAAGCCATGAAAAGGGAATAAAAATAGATGGCATTAGAATTAACAATATTACATTTGCTCACGAATTGGTGTTCATAGCGAAATAAAAAACAGAGTTACAGTTATGACTGTAATAGTGTTATGGTTGAAATATTAATAAAAAGGGATTAGAATTATGGCTTAGTATTAAATACAGGTAAATTTAAGTATATGGTAATAAGCAAAAAAGCAACAAAATACAAATTTAAGATTACCAACAGGATTTGTTCAAAACGTACAGGCTCATATTATTTAGGAGTAATGATTACACAACATGGAACAACAGTTGTGCAAACAAAATCAAGAATAGCTAAGGCAAAATAAACATTTCCGAATAATAAATTACCAATGACCTCTGTAATAAATAAACAGACTAAAATACGAATAACACATCGGATTATGTGGGACGGGGACACAACGCATAATCAAGAAATTGCAGGCCTTTGAGATGTGGTGCTATAGGAGAGCACTGAAGATTTCTTGGAACGAGATAAAAACTAATCAAGAGGTATTGAAATTAAACCTCCAAATTGGAGAAGCTACTTAAGAAGAATAAGAACCTATTCAGTAGGATTTCGGTTACGAACGCCTACACGTGACTGTAAATCAGGACGGCATAGCTTCAACCTGCTATCTCACTCTATTCCGATTTCTTATACTGCATTTTACATGTATTATTATTTTCTAAGAGACATCTCAATTCCTGACTTCCAAATAACACGAAAATGCAGTGTTTTCAGCTAAGGTCTATTTAGAGATATGGCCGAAACTGCTATGGCTATGAGGACAATGTATCATGAGTTAGCCGGCAAAAGTGTATATCTTCTTCTGGCTAGTTTGTTTAGCTGGATGAAAAACCGCAGTTTCCGGAGGTAAACCCTACACTTCTCTATGAGATCGCCTAACCGGCTAACTCACCTTGAACTAAAGGTGATTTAGCAAAAGTTCTTTGCGCTTTCCAACTTGAGATATTATGGGGACGTTATTTAAAGTCAAATCCACTAATGTGATCCAAGTCCATGAGTCCTTTCGTTTATATTATCAAAAAATATCCAGGAGGTTTGCAAGTTCTCTTTGAATCGAGGGAGGAAACAGAATAACAGATAGAAATAGCATATGCTACTCGATTAGTGACAAATTAATAAATCTGTCGTTGCAGAAAGTATTAATCTTCTTCTATATTCCTAGACTTGTGACAATACTTTAACCATATATTTTGTCCTGTTGGCTTTTACTTCCCACAATAGCTTCAATGTTACTGTCCTCTTCTCGAATATATACTTTTGCTAAAACCCCCTCCTTTTTCTCCATGCCACTCATCTGTTATCAAAATAACACCTTGTTCATGTCCTCTTGTAAGTTACATTCTCCACTAGTTATGCCGTTATTTCTTGGACAGTTTTTGTTGGCTAATTCCATGAACGCCCCTGGATCGCTCAATCAGTTTCGGGAATGCCATTTGATTGGAAAGAAAAGGCCATTTTTTTAGTAGACTGTTCGCATCCTATTTACGAATCTGGGCCTTCAACTGAACATGAATTAGACAGTCTCATATGAAGAAGAAGGGTTTCTTTTCTACAAGAAAATCACTCTGCCTCCCGGATCTCTCTCTCTCTCTTTTTCTGTCCAACAATCTGATAGCATAATCTGAAGTTACTCTTATTACCAATGTTCTCAATTTTTGCTTTAATTGCAATAGTTTGTAACACCTGTAATTGAGAGTCTAGAATTAAACTATTCGTTCCATTCTTGGTAATTCACATTTTAACCATTGCGACATCTTGTAAGCGTTGAATTTTCCATTTCAAACATTAATTATTTTGTTCTTTCTTTATAATGGAATTTATTTCTTTTTGATTTTAGAAGACCTTGTGAAAAAATGGCTTGGAGCATTTGTTCGGTAGTTTATGTAGGTAATTTTTTAAACTAATTTCTTCTTCGATAGCTGTAGAAAGTTTTTTTTTTCACTTGGTTACATATCAAATTATATTTGACAAAAAAAATTATATTCCTGTCTAGTATAATCTCTAACCAAGTGTTTGTGCGTGAAGTATCTTCATGACTGTAACGAGTCTATTTTCTGTACACTTTCCATATAATTTCAAGTGACATTGGTAGATGGGAAATTTTTAATATTAGTTTTAGAAGTACTATATCTAAGTACTGCTTTTTTCAAAATCATAGAGAAAGGTATAAACGAAATCTGAAGAACAATTGTAACAAGGAATCACCTCTGAAAATTTCCAGTCTAATACAAACATTTCAGAATTGTTAATTATTGAATATTAAAGGTGTTTTCATAGCAGAAACAAATACATGGTTTTTGCAAATTCCAAATATTTCTAGTGGTCTTGGGATCGAAGAATGTGTGAGTGAGCTTTCTTTTAGGCTATCCATGCCATGTTTAAATTCGTTCGATATTTTATCAATCAGGAGCTGATATTTTGTTTTTTTCACCGATTTCTGACAGATGAATACTCAGGTCTGTGGTAGAGGCTATCTTTCAAGCTTTCATTTACACCAATCAAAAGCCTGGTATATAAAGATTTAAACTCAGAGTTCTCTAACTTATCAGATATTATTATTGTCGTTGTTGTTACTGTTGAACAAACTAACACATATGGGAATCGATGGATGTCTACTCCTCTGGTTCAAGGCATACCTGCAAAACAAAATTCACATCACATGTAGAGAATCAGTGCACAGCAAAGGTGACATTATTGACATTATCACGCCTTTTACGGTACTCAGTTTGTGCGATTTTGCTGCACCCACTTATAATGTGGTCTACTCTTTCTTCATTCGTTTTGCACAATCTGTCTTTACTGTCTTCTTGAATTTTGTTTTGTATTTTTGCCTTCATAACGCTGGTTTTTTCTTTTTAAATTGGTTAGTAAGTCTTTCGTATTAGCCTGTCAGATATTTCAACCAGTAGTCATGTAATTCATCCTTCCCGGGTGATGATCAATTTTTTATCCCTCTAAGTTGTTTTTGAACCATTTCATTTGATATTTTCAGTTGGTCAATTTTTCTTTCATGAGATTCGTTCATAATTTGATCGATTGACTTTGCCTTATTATTCTGTCTGTTACTCTTTTCCCACTGATTCCAGCGAAACATCGAATTCTTCT
This sequence comes from Typopeltis vanoorti, assembly GCF_054136105.1. Lineage (NCBI taxonomy): Eukaryota > Metazoa > Arthropoda > Arachnida > Uropygi > Thelyphonidae > Typopeltis > Typopeltis vanoorti. The sequence goes on along the minus strand of NC_143573.1, from coordinate 80,169,075 downwards.
TGTACTCTTCAACGCATGCACTGCATATTCTTATTTTAGCTGCAACTATTTTTTGCTTCAGTTCCTCTAATAATCAATAGGTCGTGTTCCAATACCTCTTTATGAGGTTATTTCGGGTTTTCATGTTTTTCAGATTCTTTTCCTTACGTTTTTCAATGGCTCAAGTTTGCTCTAGTTTAAGTTTAAGTTCAAGTTTAAGAATTTTATTCTACAGTCAATGTTTCCACTTTTGTTTCTGGGCCTTACTGCTTTTGGATTCACTAATCTTATAGCCTAATTCATGTTACTACGTAGGCTATTGAATGCATAAGTTGCTTCGTTTGTCCAATAGTTCCAGTAGGAAGAGCAATTGCAGCTTTATTTATTTCCAGTATTGAGGTAATTCCCTCAATACTGGAAGCCTAACTCGTTCCAAGTGGTTGTTCATTTGCTCTTTAATTTTTGTGGTGAGTTCTTGTTCGTTCTCTGATAGATTCCTTTCGACTATTTTTATATTTTGGACATCTTTAGCATTATGCACGTTGGAGTCTTGTTCTGCTCCTTTCATCGTCTCGGTCAGTTCAGAGTCAGTACAACCTCCTTTTACCCCTCGAGCTTTCATTGCTTCCAGCCAAGTTCACTAAATATCTTACATTTCATAATGAAGCTTCTCTGCTGCTGCATCAGCCTCTCAAATGAAATTTATGAATTTGGGTTTAGTTCAAGCCAAGTTTGAACATTCGTTTCTGAAATCCCCTAACTGAGGATGATTTGAACAGTAGAGGCACTGCATTGCTTGTCGATTTTCAGCCATGCTCCACTTTTTCCTAGTAATTACTTTCGAGTTCTGTGGATTTTGCTGGTATAACCAAATTGTAATTGGATGTCCACGAAGCCTAATCCAGTGCGGCCCTTGATAACCCACGCGACGACCGATGCGGTATATAGTTCGGATTTGTTTTCACCATTTTTAACTGGGAGGGGGAAGGTACCTGAGAGAGAGAAGGTAGATATCAACTGCATGAGGTGTAAAAATAGGAAAATAGGAAAGAAACACCCCTAGCCCTCGAATTCTCTAATAGCACTGTGGAGAAGGAGCAAGATGAAAAGAAATACAGAGGGAAAGGATAGTAGGGACCAGTCTACAGATAATATAAGAGGCGTACATTACATGAAGTAAGGCATTGTCGAGCCTTGGGTTAGTCGTGCCTGTACTCACTAGAGTGAGCCCTTGAGGAATATATATATATATATATATATATATATATATATATATATATATATATATATATATATATTCCTCATGTATATATATATATATATATATATATATATATATATATATATATATATATATATATATATATATATATATATATATATATATATATACAGGGTGTCCCATAATTCGTAGTGCAGATTTGACCTTTAATTCGATGTTTCGCGTGAATCAGCACTAATTTTACAAGAAATCTGCTGCACGAATGATAATCTTAAACAAAATATAAATGTAAATACTACAGACAAAGAAAACACACTTAAATCTTGGCAAAACCAATGGGAAAAGAGTAACAGACACAATAATAAGGCAAAGTCGATTGATCAAATTATGAACGAATCTCAAGAAAGAAAAATAGACCAACTGAAAATATCAAATGAAATGGTTCAAAAACAACTTAGAAGGATAAAAAAATTGATCAACATCCGGGAAGGATGAATTACATGACTACTGGTTGAAATATCTAATAGGCTAACATAAGACTTTCTAACCAATTTAACTATGTTCAGAAGGATATAGGACGGATATATGATATTCAAAAGAAGAGTGGCTCACAGAAGGCAAAACGTTTTTAATCATAAAGGATAAAGAAACAGTCCAAAGTCAGAAAACGTCCAAATGATAACCAGCCTGCTAACACCTTTTAAACTCACAGGCATACTGGCCGACAAAATATACAGCTATCTTAAAGCAAATTCTCTTTTTCCAATTAAACAAAAAGGTAGCACCAAAAATTCAAGACGCACAAAAGACCAATTACTGATTTACAAAATGATTCTGAGAATGCAACGGTAGAAAAACCAGCCATCATATGAATTAGATAGATTATAAAAAAAAGCGTTTGATTCAGTGCCTCTTAGTTGGAGTTTAAAATGCATAGAACTATTCGCTATTAGCGAAAACATACAAAATTTCTTGCAAACCAACATGAAAAATTGGAAAACAACGTTGGTTCTGAATAGAGAAGAAATTGGGGAGGTCAATATAAAAAGAGGTATCTTTCAAGGAGACTCATTATATCCTTTATTGTTTATCTGGTCATTGATACCCTTAAAGTGGACGAAAAGTACGCAAAAAGTGCAAAGAGATCTCAGCTTTTATGCATGGACGATCTGACGCTATACGCAAAATCAGGAAAGTTTGAAGATCTGAACGAAATCGAGCTGCTCAATGACGAAAAAATCAAGGCAATAAAATTCGAACATAGCTACAAACATTTGGGAATTTTGGAAGCATTAGAAATTCTGCACGATAAGATCAAAGAAAAAAACTAGAGCAGAATACATAAGGCAACTAATAAATCTCCTTAAGTTTATGCTTAACGCAGGAAATTTTATAAAAGCAATTAATAGCTGGGCCGTACCTCTTCTGAGATATTCAGCAAGAATTGGTGGAAACATTCAGCTAAAGATGGAAAATTTAGACCAAAAAACTCGAAAATTGATAACAATGCAGCATGCCTTCAATCGTCGGAGTGACATTGACGGGCTCTACCTATCACGCAAAAAAAGGACGCAGAAGAATATTAGAAGTAAAGCAAGTGATTGAAGAAGAAAAACGATATCTGAATGATTAATTAAGGCAAACAACAGAAACATTTCTAACTGAAGTAAGGAAAGAAGATTTAGTTAATTCCATGGAGACAAAATTGGAGTACAAGACAAACCATGTAAAAGTGAGAACTGAAAGATGGACAAGTAAGACATTGCATGGAAAATACATTCACAGCACAGACGACAGTGCTGACATCAACTTGACCTAGCAATGGTTGACAAATGGAGCATTAAAAAAGTGAGTTGATAATGTTTGCAACGCAAGAAAAAACCAGCGTTATGAAGACAAAAATACAAAACAATTCAAGAAAACAGTAAAGACAGATTGTGCAAAACGAATGAAGAAAGAGTTGACCACATTATAAGTGGGTGCAGCAAAATCGCACAAAGAGTATACCGTAAAAGGCATGATAACGTCACTAAGTTAATTCACTGGGATTTATTTAAAAAGTACGGGCTTAAAGTATCTAAAGACTATTGGAAGCATAAAGTTGACCAAAAAGTGATTGAGAATGAAAAAGCTAAAATTCTCTGTGATTTTAAAATCCAGACATACAAAACTTTGGAATGTAATACACTCAATATAACAGTGATTGAAAAAAGTGAAAACAAGGTGTTCAGTTTATCGAAATATCGGTACCAGGAGATAGCAGAATTGATGAAAAAGGAATTGAAAAAATTGAATGACCGAGAAAAATGAAAACAAAGTTTATTATCATAACTAGTTTCAGCTTGCATCAGCCTTCTTCACACTAAAAAATAAATAACCAGTACAACAAAGAGGAAATAACTGTAAGCATCATGGAAAGTTATATATTACAACGTTGAAACGTTGACTTCTGAGCATTCAAAACTGTTCTCTGGTTGGCTTGATTTTTGGGCGTATGCATGCGTATTGCATCTCGCGAACCCCAGTATTTGATCGTAGCACAATGACAGTCTAAAGGTTGTAACTCAGGTTGTTGTTGAGATGTAGGTGGTTGAGAATGATTTCTTTTGATTCTATTATCTTCCTTTCTAATTCATCGTGGCAACGAAAAATGTTATTAGACTTGTGCCATAGGACTGTATGGCTAAGGTTTTCTTCATTACAATTGGCCGAGAACAGAACATGACTAGACAAAGCAATGGTTCGCGTTCTAATGAGACTGACGTCCTTATGTTCTTCAATGCGTATCTCGATCGATTTCTCTGTTTGGCCAAAGTAAGGTATATCACAGTTAACCAAATCTGGTAAACACCGTGGTATTTAAGGTTGTGATGTCTATGTTTCGGACGGCTCACTAAGGAGCGAATTTTCGGAAGAGAAGTGAATATATTTCTTTTGTTGTATTTCCTAATAACCTTTGCCAATTTGGGTGAGACAGAGCGTATGTATGGTAATGAAATATTACCTTTCACACTATTAGTCTCTTCATTATGGCGAGCGGATAGAGGTAATAAAAATTTGTCGATTATTTTTTGAGAATAACCATTAAGCTGAAAAGTAGACCTGAGAAAATTGAGTTCTTCATTAAGTTCTATCTCATCATCAAGAAGTGAGCGAGCACGATGTCCTAGTGTAGAAATGATTCCAAATATTTGAGGAGGTTAATGGTGGGATTGACCGTGGAGATATCTGTTGGTGTGGGTAGCTTTTCTCTAAATCGAGATTTTTAATTTCTCTGAGGAACGGGTCAGTTTGATGTCCGAAAATGGAAAAGAACTATTAGCTTCAAACTCAGCCGTAAATTTATCTTCAGATGTTGATTATTTAGATGTTCTAGGAAGTTCAGGAGAGATTCACGGCTATGGCTCCAAGTCAGGAAAATGTCATCGAGACATCTTTTCCAAATTCTTGGTTTTAAAGGATAAAAAGAGATGGCTTTAACTTCCAGATCTCCGAAATAGGTGTTTGCAAGTACAGGTGACAACAGAGTACCCATTGCAAGACCATAATTTTGTTTATAGATGGTATCCTGAAACTTGAAGTATCCTGCGTATCGTGGAATAAGCGAATGGAGAGAATGAAGAGAAAAGCGTATGTTTCTAGGTAGTTCAGAGGTAGTTCTCAGTAGATTGTTGGTCCGGTTGTGGAGTTCACGGGTGTGATCTCTCTCGAGGATCGAGTAAGTGTCACTTCGTAACAATTCCATCATCTTGTTATGATATTCATCAATGCTAAGAACAACTGTGGCGTTGCCTTTATCCGCGGGAAGAATAATTATATTTTTGTTGTTTTGTTACTTCTTAATAGCCTGTCGTTCTGATGAAGAGAAATTGTCTGTAGGCGGTTTGGCATTATTGATGATGAAAATCGTTTCGATGCGGAGTAGGTAGAAAGGAGGTAGCTTTTTCGATATTGTAAGGTAATAATTATTTTGTAATAGATCTGGGAGATAAAACAAAATTTAGGCCTTTACTGAGGACACTTTTCTCTGCATTGGAAAGATTATAACTTGATTTGTTAATAAAAACGTTGTCGGGATGGAGGTGTGGTTTCGAAGAAGTTAAATTTCTTTGTATTTAGGGTTTCGAATTTTCTAATAAGTTTCAGTTTATTGTCATTTTGAATTCTGGCGGCTTGAGATTCACTTCTCACTTTAATAAGATTCCAACTGTCACTATCTAGAGATTGTTCAATTTTTTGAGATAACGTGGATTTTTACTAAATAGCCAGAGTGGGTTTAATATCAGATATCCTCTCGGCGACAAGATCTAACTTTGCTCTATGGTAAATCTTTCTATCCAGTTCCGTTTTTATGTTTTCTTTAAAGGAGATAAACTTAGAAAAGACGGCATAGAATTTACATCAGTTGAGAAACACTAATCTTTTGATGTTCAGACATAGCCTCTATACGGTTTTCTGGAAATCCCTGATATTATTGTGAGTTGCCTCATCATAAGGACTAGAGATGTAGGAAGATTGATTTTTTCGGCTGATGTACATTTTTAAAAAATTTGAATGACTAGAAACCGAGAAAAATGAAAACAAAGTTTATTAGCACAACTAGTTTCAGCTTGTATCAGTCTTCTTCAGGTGCACATTAAAGAAGGAAATAGTGAGCCATCCGAAACCTATACATCACAATCTTAAATATCCCGGTGTTTACCAGATTTGGTGTAACTGTGATATACCTTACTTTGGCAAAACAGAGAAATCGATCGAGTTACGCATTGAAAAACATAAGAGAGAGGTCAGTTACATTAGAACGCGAACCAGTGCTTTGTCTAGTCATGTTCTGTTCTCGGCCAATTCTAATGAAGAAAAACTTAGCCATACAGTCCTATGGCACAAGTCTAATAACATTTTTCGTTGCCACGATGAATTAGAAAGGAAGATAATAGAATCAAAAGAAATCGTTCTCAGCCCCCTACATCTCAACAACAAGAACCTGTGTTACAACCTTTCAGACTGTCATTATGCTACGATCAAATACTGGGTTTCGCGAGATGCTATATGCATGCATATGCCTAACAATAAAGCCAACGAGAGAACAGTTTTGAATGCACAGACTTCAACGTTTCCACGTTCAAATATATACACTAACTTTCTGTGATGTTTACAGTTATTTCCCTCTTGTTTTACTGGTTATTTCTTTTTTAATGTGCACCTGAAGAAGGCTGATACAAGCTGAAACTAGTTGTGCTAATAACTTTTCTTTTCATTCTTCTCGGTTTCTAGTCATTCATATATATATATATATATATATATATATATATATATTACAATAGAATATACGCATAATATATAATTACGCATGAGCTAATCAGCGGTTGTATTGAAGTCTGATTGTACTCGTAATTGTAAGCCTGTTGATGGGTCTTTGTGTATGGATATGAGTAGTGTGTCATCTGCATACTTGTAGATGTGACTGTGTAATTGTTGGTTGGATAGATCGTTTGCAAATATATTGAAATGCCACAATTAATCTTAGTTCTACTACTGTAGGTATGATTTATTTTTGTAATATTGGTACTGTTTTTCAGAAATTCTTTGAACCAGTTCATTTTCATCTATAGAATTGCTATTCTATTTTTTTCTACAAAAACGCCGTATACAAATTACTGACTGCATTCATTTTTGATAAATAGTGTGATGAGTCTTTTGACTCAATGGTGGTTTGTTATTTTTTTTATTTATGAAATTGTATTCGATGCTAATATTTGCAGTAAATGGATGATGAATGATGAAGCAGAATAATCCAGACTTCGAAGTTCTTGAGTTAGGTTTACTAAAGCCAGTGCAATTACCGGTTAACTAAATTTTTTTCTTTTTTTCTTAGCGTTTGTTACTGTAGTTAATACGTTTTTATTTGAAATGTATGGCAACTGTTGTAATTGTTCAAATGCTTTACCTTATACAGCAAGTTGTTGAGTAATGTGGGTATATGATGCTCCCCCATGGCTTCTCCATACAAATTTCTGTTACACCTGGTTTAAAGAGGGTTGTGTTTGATTTGGTTATGCTGTACGTTTCTCTGTAAGCATTGTTGAAATAGTGTCTTAGTAAGAGTACATAATGTCTCAGATTCTTTATACTTGGGATTTTGTGACCGAATATCTAATGTTTTGCCATTAGGGATTCGGTTATTCCTGGTGTGTATTGGGTCTTAAAAGCACCATTGAAACAATTCTTCGGTGAAGGTTTTCTATATCTTTAAAAAAAACTGTTTGTTGTTTTTGCATAGACAGTTATACCATACCATAGTAATGTTTCACAAATTCAATGATATATGAGTTTGTTTTAATTTTTACTTTGGTCGGCACTATGTCTTTTGCTTTGAAGAGTTTTGCAGCAACAGTGAATAGTTTGCTATGAAGGTATTCTATGTGTTTAGTTCAATTAAGGTTGGTCTCCATGTATAGACAGAGGTATTTAGCGTGTATTAGTGGTGTGATTTCGGAGCAGTAGCAGCTTCCACGGTTAATGCAATGGTATGTGTGACTATATATTGTTAGTGGTGCAGGATGCATTCTAGGGTTCCTTATTATTAGCATTTTTATTTTAGTGTTGTTTGCTATAATGGTATTGTGATAGAAGTAGCCAGTTATTTTGTTTAGGTCATGTGGTATTTTGGAGAGTGCAGTGTTTATGTCTGTGTGGACTGTTAAAAGTGCTGTGTCATCTGCGTATCAATATACTTGACTTTGTAAGGCCAACTTTTCAATGTCATTTACGTATATATTGAACAGTGTGTGTGTGTGTGTGTGTGTGTGTGTGTGTGTGTGTGTGTGTGTGTGTGTGTGTGTGTGTGTGTGTGTGTGTGTGTGTGTGTGTGTGTGTGTGTGCGCGCGCGCTAATATTGCTCCATGATGGACTCCGTGTTGTATTTGTATTCCTCGGCTATGATATGTGCGTATTTTTGTTACTTGGATAGCAATATTGCAGTCAAGTGTGTCAAAAGCTTTGGTAAGATCAAGAAGTATGAAGATAGTAAATTTCTTAATAATAATGATAATAATAATTGACCTGATAATTAAGCTGGCCTACTTGGCTCAGTAGTTAGTGTATCTGCTCTTCTGCCAAAAGGCTGCGAGATCGAATCCTGCCGTAAGAATGGATGTTTGTGAGTGTCTGAGAAAATAGCATGGGAGGTAGATGGATTTGGTGTAGATGATGATGGTAGTTGTGGTTCATTGTAATTGGTGGACTAAGTGGTGGAGACAGAGTTGTAGAGTAGGTGCATCCCTTGATTAGTCCTTTGGATTGCCTGGAAGTGTCACATAATAATAATCATTTTTTAAAAATATTCTTAATATTAATATTTTTATTGATTTCTAAAAAAATACAGTACAATAATCATCTTGAGCGACATTCCAACTTACTATTAAAATTTTTAATAAAATTTTTTGCCTCCATATTAGGTATTTATAATACCTCTTACTTCTAATATTAATAATGAAAATTACGCAGAATTTTTTGTATGATAAATAACTAATATAATAATAGTAATATATTTTTTTCCTGAATAATTTCTTTTTTTTATTACATATTATACCTACATTACATACATTTCATTACATATGATACAAAATTACATACGTTTGTTTACATATGATACATAAGTTACTTGCATTTGATTACATATGATACAAACTTGATTACATATTTTTCTTTTAAAAATTCAATCCTGTTTTTAAAATTAAAATTATTATTAATATTGTCATTACATATTTACAACAGGTTTAATTCTTTTTTTTTTTGAAACAATGAAATTCGTACAGATTTTTTTTTCTTTCTTTTCGTTTTTTCTTGTATAATGTATTAATAATAATATTATTATTATTACAGAATTTATTCATTTAACAATGAGTTATATATATATTTACAATTTTCTTTTCTCTTTTTTTTAAATCTGGGATGAGAACTAATTTCTCAGCTTTCATCCTCGAAGCTTATTTGTAAGCTTATCTGAGGATGACAACAGTTAGCTATTATTTATTGGTTTGTTTGTTGTATTGGGAAGTCACGAAATCAAACCAATGTTAAATAGTTTGACTTCCACTGCATCCGTTGATTGAGAAATTCGCGCACTCTACGCATACGATAACTTGGAATATCTTCATGTGTCACTGAACTGGAAGCCTGAACGAACATATTGTGTTTCATTAAGTTTTTATGGTATTTTGGGTGCATGTACCTTAATCATAGTATGATCAAGGTACACGCACCCAAGGTACAGATCCTTAAGGCTGTTTTCATACTATTCTATTTTGTAAAGTTTCTGTATTCAAAAGATAATTTGTTTATCATGTCTGGGATGTAGAAGTTTCGCTTAGCCTTTCAGAGTAGGGTTATTGTATTTATATATGATATAATTAGTTATCTGAGGTCTTGTTTTATGGTATGAATTTCTGACTGTCCTGTAGTTGGCATCGAAATAATGTTTTAGAAAAGCTGCATAGTGACATAAGTGTTTTGTTGTCAGTATTTTGTGTTCTGACATTGCAGTGTACATAAAGTGGTTATTGTCTCTTTGTTCCCATAAGAGCAGGTTTATCATTTTATACTGTAATGACATTAATCTATTTAGTTTTTAGGGTGCAGACTGCAAGAAAGCATATGTTGTTATAGCACATCATAGTATATTTTGGCATAGTGCTTTGTATATTAGTGTTTTTAGACATGAGGGAACTATGTCTTTCAACCTGTAGAGTTTGCCAGTTATTGTTCGGAGTTTGTTGTGTAGATGGTTTATGTTTCTATTCCAGTTCATATCTACATCGAGGTAAATTCCAAGTTATCAAATTGTCTCAACCTGAGTTATTGTAGTGGTTTTACTGTTCTGTGCGTTTTTTATGTTGGAGAGTGGATGTTGGATAGTTATATATTTGTTATCAACTGGTCGAGTCAGTGGATTTCTGAATATCATTAATTTTGTCTTATCTGAGTTTAGATGTACGGAGGTTTTGATGTGCCAGTTTATGAGCAGATTTACGTCATGTTGCATATTTGTATGGCTATGGTTGCGTTATTATGGAACAATATTATAGCTGTATCGTATGCGTATTGGAAGATCTTACCTTTGAGAGGTAGCTGATTAATATAGTGTGTGTAAATGTTGAATAGAGCTGGGGAGAGTACAGCTCCCTGTGGTACTCCACAGGTTACTGGTAGCTCTCTACTTCGATTTGACCCGATACGTGTGATATGATTTATATTTTGAAAGTAGTTTGTAAACCACCTGTGCAGAGGCCCATCTAATCCAACATGCCTCAGCTTTTTTTAACAAGGTTTGAGGTGTGAGTGTATCAAATGCTTTAGTTAGATCAATAAAGACTAACATGGCAATTTGGTTTTTGTCTAAGGCGGTATTGATTACGTCTGTAAAGTCTTCCAAGAGAGATGTTGTTCCCTTATTTTTCTGAAAACCATATTGTGTTTTGGGGTTAATACGAAAGTTCTCTGTACAAGTTGTGAGTTTCCGTAGCACAATCCACTCCATAATTTGATTGATAATTGGCAGTGTTGCTATGGGTCTGTAATTGCTGATTAAATTTCTTTTGCCATGTTTGTCTATGGGTGTGATTATGGCGGTCTTTAGCATAGTTGGTATCTGTCCTGTTTTAAATATTTTATTTATTAATTTTAGTAGGATAGGGCATCAGTTAGTTGCTTGTTGCTTGATATCCTTAGATCTTATATCATCAATTCCTGGGCCTTTGTTTGGTTTGATTTGATGTATTACAGAGAGAATTTCTGCTTCTTTTATGGTTGGGAACCATAATGTCAGTTTTGATTGTGGTCCAACTGGTGGATCACGATTTGTGATTGGGGGAATATTTCTGTGCAGTTCTTGGATGGAGTTTTAGCAAAGTATTGGGTAAAGTCATTTTCTAGTTGTTGGATAGGTTTTGCGTCTTTCATGAAGCTGTGTTTTATGGTTTCAGAGGCGGGAGTGTTGAGAGCACAATCTAGCATCTCGTTGATCACACGCCAGGTTTGTTTCATGTTGTTTCGTACAGAGGTTTGTTTGTCTCTGTAGTAGCTTCTTTTTGCATTTCTTATTTGTGTTGTAAGGCGATTCCTTGTTATATTATATTCGGTTTTTAAAGCTGCGTTATTTGGATATTGCTTTAATTGTTTCCATACAGCGTTCTTTATATGTATTTCTAGGATTAAGTTTTGTGTTATCCTAAGATTTCGGGTTGTTCTTGAACGAATTCCGACTTTCTTTGCAGCTTTCTTATATATATTTCCTCCAGTGTGTCTTTAATGTTGTTGTATAAGATATTTGCTGAATCTGATGCCATGTGTTCCCAGTCGGTTTTTCTTATTTCGTGGTTGTCTATTTCTTAGTCTATTATTTTGTTTTGTTACTTTTCATCTGTGGGGCATTACATGGATATTGTCTTAATGTGCAGGTTTAGACCCGTGAAGTAATTATCTGCTACATTGCACTTTATGACTGATGAACTGTAACTATTTGGTGTTGCTCGGACGTTTATATGATCTAGACAGGAGGCAGTGATAGTATTTCCCAATATCTCTTCTCTAGTACATGATGTTATTGTTTGTATTAGGTTATACATGTCTAGCGTGTCTAGGTATTGTACAGTGTTGTTCTGGTTTTCGTTTGCAACATATATGTTTATGTGCAGATTATCATTAGGTGTTCGGTTAAGCATATTTCTTGACGTGAAAGCCAGCAGTTGAGTGTTCGTGCAAAAATGTTATCATGTTTAAGTTTGGTATCTTGTAAATATCGTTTAGAATTATGGGATGCTGTCTATTGGTGGTATTAGTGAATTCGAGGCAAAGGGTTTCAACGTGCTCAAACTGATAGACAGTTTCTTTTGCTATTAATTTATGTTCGATAAATATTAATATATCTCTTTTTGTTTGGAGACATGATCTATGTTGTTGGAAGCCTGGAATTTGGAAAGCAGTCGCTTCGTCATTAGTTATGGATACTTCTGGTAGGACCAATATATCAATAACACCGGTGTAATTCCTCAGATAAGCCTGTAACAATAACCAATGTTTTCGGATGCTTCTGATGTTAATATGCAAGATTGAGAGACCTCTCAATCTTGCATATTAACATCAGAAGTACCGTGTGTTGTACCGTGTGTTGTTTGTATGCATCAAGCGAGTCGAAAGTACAATTGCTGATGTATTCTGCTGTAATTACATCTATCTGATGGTTCACATTCATTTTTTTTTGTGTTGAGGTTTTCTTTTTGAACTAATTTTGAGTCTTTTGTGTCACTCTGGCAGCCTGTCTGTGTCTTTCGAGCTTTTTATTTGTATAGACTTTGCAGTTTGTGACTTTCTCAGTTATGGATATATTGTTTCTGTTTTTGCTTTGCTTGCTTGGTACAACAGATTCTGATTGAATGGTGTTAAATACTCAGGTAGAAAGTTTGGTTTGTTGTCTTGCGATGCATTTAAGTCCTTGACAACTCATTTTTTCAGTCTGCTGACTTTTATGAGATTGTCGCTTGTGGACTTCCTTTTCAGATCAACTATGACTGGTGCGGGTCGGCGGCAAGCCTTGTGTTTTGTTCTTCCTGGTAATCCGATTTATGGTCTGAATATCATTATGCCGTAGGTGGATATCAATTGCATGGCCTAACTTTAAAACTACTTCTCTGAGATTTTCTGTGGATGCAGTTTCTGAAAGACCGTTTCTGACAAAATTTTCTTTATATTGTTGTTGATTTAAAAGTTCGTATTGTAGTTTTAGGGAATTAATTTCTTGACGGAGTTCGGATGTGTCTTTCATCAATTTGTGTTGCCTGTCAGTTAGTACGTTAATGCTGATTTTAATGTCTTTTACCGTTTGTAAGACTGTTTTCGTCTGTTGAATTTATTATATTTAACAAACTCTTCATATTCGCTAATTTTGTTTGTTGTTTTTCGTTCTGTTTGTCAAAGAGTTCTTGGACAAGATCTGATCTACTAAGCTGGCTTTTATATTCTCTAAACCTCCTAGTAATAAATTTACGGAATTCAAATTATAAGACTCACCTGTATTCTTTTGTCTGTTCAGTTCATCACCCTATTCTGCCTCCGGTGTAATCGGTTGCGCCGTGGATGGCGGCGTTTCTTTGTTCTCTCTGAAGTATATGCACTTCCATTTCTCTCGTTTGGCATTGGATTTGCGTTGCCATGTTGTTTCTGAATTTGCGGAACATGTAAAGTGAAGATTCCTAAGGCATTTCCTGCAGGTTGTATGACTTCCGTCGGAAGATAAATCCTTCAAGCACTTGTTGCACTTGATGACTCACATTTCTTCTCTTGAGCAACTGCAAAGATGGCGACGTCCTTTGGTCTATGCTAGTTAGTGACTACGGTGAACTCTGTTAAATTTTCAGCACACTGAAAATTTGGATTCCACTTGGCTGAATTCAATGAATTATATATCACTGTTTTTAGCGTGTCAAGCAAAATTGCTCTATGACACTTTTTAATTAAAAACAGGAGTTATAACTACTTTAAAACTATAAAAAGCTGGACCAGCTATACCACCATGCAACTGTTCGTATGACTACACAGCGCCACCATTCAATAATGATAATAATAATAATAATAACATATTTTTTTAAATACAGTAATAATACATTTTTTTGTCTCTGATAAATTGCATACATATGATATAGAATTTAAGCAATGATACTATATTTTCTTTCATGTGTTTGAACAGCAATTTCTAATTATAATTTGCATAATGTGCAATGCTATAACATGATAATTCTTGTGTTATTAGTTACAATTATAATATCAACATAATTTATGTGTACTATTGTTAAAGTTAACATTACAATGTAAAACTGTAACATTGCATGTTAAAATTTAATGGGTTTTTTTTTTTTTTCAAAATTTATAACTTATAACGTTACTGGCTGGATGGGTGAAGCAAAAATGCTCTTCTTGTTCCCCTTTATCTGTGTAGTGATACAATGGATGAGGTGTTATTGAGCTTTCTGCTCGCCCTCTTGGGGCCTGAAGTTGGCTATGTTCGGTTTGTAGTAGAATTGATTTTGGTCTTTTATATTTACAGGGTATTGCTTCACTATAGTTCTTAGCTGCTTGATCAGTGGATTTGAGTGCAGGGTTGGTTTGGAAAATAATTTTTCAGCTATTTCATGGAGATAAGAAGGGATGTTTACTTCTCGATGAATCTGTGAATTTCGTATGTTCCATGGAGCATCCAGGATCATTCTTAGGCACTTTTTCTGGATTCTTTGTAGTTTCTCTAAGTTCGTTTTTGAGGTATGACTCCATGCTGGAGAAGCGTAGGTGATAACTGGGAGAATTACAGTTTTGTGTTGAGTTAGCTTGTTTTGTAGATCTAATTTGCTTCTGCGGTTTATCGGGGGGTAGAGTTGTGCAATTATTTTGGATGTGTTTCACTCCTGTTAGTTTGATGTGGTTGTTAAATAGGAGTTTGTTGTATAGTTTCACTCCGAGATATGTGACTTCTTTCTCCCATGGGATCTTGACTCCGTTGAGCTGAATGTCATCCTTGCTGGTGACTTTTCATCTGAAGAATAATATAGCCGAGCTTTTTAGGGGGTTTATCTGGATCCTCCAGTCTGTTAGACAAGCATTAATTAGTTTAACTATTTTTATTGGAAATTTGAACTTTATCAGTTTGTAGAGAAGACCCTGATGCCATACCTAGTCGAAGGCCTTTGCTATATCTATGAAGACCGCAGCTGTGTGGAGGTTCCAGTTAAAACCTCCTGCTATGTATTCCTCTAATCTGTGTATTTGTTGTACTGTGAAGTGTTCTTCGCGGAATCCGAATTGCTCGTCTGGGATAATGCCGAGCTTGTCAGTGATTGCTTGTAGTCTTGTGAGGATAACCTTTTCGGTGACTTTTCCAAGACTTCATAGGAGGCTGATGGGTCTGTAGCTTTCTGGAAGTTGAGGGGTCTTGCCTGAATTTTTATACGTATGCTATCTGCTGTTTTCCAAGTTGTGGGGAAGTGCTGAAATCTGATGACGGCATTTGTGACGTTAACAATGTGTATTATTGCTTTTCTTGGTAGAAACTTCGCTATTCTGTTAGTGATGCCATATGGGCCTAGAGCCTTTCTGTTGTTTAATTGTGATATGATTTTAGTTATTTCCCCTGTGATAGTGGGAGAGATGGGTTCTGAGTTATAAGTGAGATGACTTAATGCTTTCCTGACCTGGTGATGAATTTTGTAGATGAAGTTAATGTTTAGGTTTTTGTACGACGGGCTGCATTGCTCCTCCAGGTTGTCTATAAGGGTTTCTGCCTTTTCCTTGTCTGTGTGTGTGCTGTTCCATGTTTGGTTTGTATAGGAGATAAGAGTTGACTTTTCTTGCATAGGGTTTTTAGGAGTTTCCATATGGAATGACCTTCTGAGTTGATTGTGGCTAATTTGTTTTCCGATTCTTGGTTTCTGTGGTTTTGTAGAGCTTATTTGACTTTTCTGTTGAGATTGTTTAGTGTTGTTTTGTCCTGTGGGGCTCTAGTGTTATGATATCCCTTTCTTGCTTTGTTCTTTGTTCTAATCAGGTCCATGATTTCTTCTGGAATCCTACTGGTGGACAGTGGTTTATGTTGCTGAAATTACTGCTTTTTGCATTTGGCTTGTTAGCTTGTTTAAGGCTATATATGTAGAAAGTATTTTTACCTTGGGTATAAATATGTTAAAGATACCAAGCAATTTTCAACCTGGTTTTACTCCATTTCCCAAGTAAGCAAACAGACTAAAAGTCAAGTTTGCGCCTGCAATTGATGCAAGTCTAACTGATCCCACAGGTAGTGCAAGACCAGGGCAACTCGTGGCAAAGGTGGAACAAGCTCCGATCACTAATCTTAATATTTACCCTTAATGCCAAAACACATCTCCAAGAAGGGGATGTATGATGTTTTGTATTAAGGGCAAGGGGCCACTACCCAGACCGGTTTTATACCCAAGGTAAAAATACTTTCTACATTTATATCTCCTCCAGAGATTTTTATTTAATAAGGTTAAAACACCTTATGGTAACTTGTTTTGGTGAAATACTTACAAGCTCTTTATTACTAAATCTTGGTATTTCTAGCCTAGCTCCCACTGATGAGACCTCAATAAAGGTCGAAACCGGTCTGGGTAGTGGCCCCTTGCCTTTAATACAAAACATCACACATCCCCTTCTTGGAGATGTGTTTTGGCATTAAGGGTAAATATTAAGATTAGTGATCAGAGCTTGTTCCACCTTTGCCACGAGTTTCCCTGGTCTTGCACTACCTGTGGGATCAGTTAGACTTGCATCAATTGCAGGCGCAAACTTGACTTTTGGTCTGTTTGCTTACTTGGGAAATGGAGAAAAACCAGGTTTAAAATTGCTTGGTATCTTTAACATATATATATATATATATATATACATTATATATCTTCTTTTTTGTGTATGATGGGCGGTGCGCTCATGTGTTCTGGTAGAATTTTTGTGAGTTTGTCCCATGCTATAAAGGACCGCTGAGGTGAGAGTTGTTCTTGATTGCCTAGCCTGAGCTGAATGGGGTTTTGGTCTGATGAAAGTTCTTCTATTGTTTCTATTTGGTATTGGTGTGGATTGATTTTGAGTATTACGATGTCCAGAACGTCTGAATTTCCTGTTGGGCTGTGATGAGTGGGTTCGGTAGCTCCAGCCACGATGGCAGAGTAATGCATTGCATAGTTGTATAAGGTGTGACATTTGGTGTTTATGGCCGAGCTAAACCAGGCTGTATGTTTGGAGTTGAGATCCCCTGCTAAGATAATAGAATCTTTGGATCCGAGGATGGAGTCCAGGTCATTTATCAGTAGTGGGATTTTGGGAGGGTTATAGGTTGCACAGATTTTTAGACTACCTGCGTTGCTGGTGTGTACCTCCACTCCGGTCACCTCTAGGTTCGTAGTTGGTGGTCAGGTAATGTGTTGTGGTTTAGGAAGCTTTTCATATGTACGGCTGTGCCTCCGCCTCTTGCACCAAGATCCTTTCTGTACATGGAAAAGCCACGTAGTCTTGGGTTATTTTCTGATCTAAGGTGCATTTCATTAACTAGAATGATGTCAGGTTTGTATCTGGATGCAAATTCTTGGAGTTCAAGTATTTTGTTTGTTATTCCATTTGCGTTCCAAGCTACAATCTTTAGAGAGTTTGGTTTGAGCTGGCTATTCATGGCAGAGGGCTGTTAATATGAGCTGGGTTCCTTGTAGGAATCTCTTTCGGGAGGATGGTGAGGGGCTTGTCCTGCTGAATTCTTGCAGCATGGTAGCGAGCGAGGCACTTAAGATTGTTTCTAAGTTGGAGCCTCGCTGTTCATAGGATGTGGGGGTCTTAGGTCGTGCAGCCTCGTCATACGTTTTTGTTATGTTAGTCGGTTGCATTCTCTCCTGTGTTTCTGAGGTGATTTGAGATGGTGAGAGAGTTGCCTGCCTATTAATGGGATCTTTGCAGGGAGGAGGGGTGGTGATATTTCTTGTTATCCCGCGATTTTTCGGATGGGAAGTGCACCCCTTGTAATTGGTGGGGCGAAGTCCTCCACAGTTAACACAGCCTGCTAGTGTTGTTTTCGGCTTGGTGCAGGTACTTGTCTGATGTTCTTCGTCACATTTTAGACATCTGTAGGCTGCTTTACAGAACCTTTGGCATCTATGGCACTGTCCTGTCGATGCTTTCTTTCTTAGTAGCTCTGTTGTGATTTTGAGCCCGCATATATTTGTTAGTATATATTATTATACTAACAAATATAATATAATATAATATAATATAATATAATATAATATAATATAATATAATATAATATAATATAATATAATATAATATAATATAATATAATATAATATAATATAATAATATTATATTATTAATATTATAGTATATATATTAGCCGCATATATTCTTTTGTGGGTGTTGGATATTTCTACCAGTACCAGTGGCATAGGTTTTCTGTCTGATCTCAGCATTCTGCTCACTTTAACTGAGGTCAGGCCTTGGTTGACTAGATCGGCTGTGACCTGATCGCTCGTGATTCCCTCTTCAACCCATCTGAGCACAACTTTCAGGTTATTTTCACTAGCCAGTGCAAATGTGTGAAAAGGCAGAATGGAGTTGTCCAGCATTTTTGTCATCATGCGGTAGTCTGTGACTGTTTCAGGCTGGATCTTTACTCCCTTGTCTATATTTCTGGCCATGGAGAAGTTAATCTTTTGTTCTCTAAGCGATTACGAAACTGAGGTCCACTTTTGTTTGTCTCAGAGGATTACCGGAGGGATCTTTTCTTTATTTTCCGTGACTGTTTGTGTGAGCATCTTCTTCCGTGGGGTCGTCCGCAGTCCTGCCCCTTTTGTGCAATTCAATTGTAGGGTCACTATTTAGTTCAGAGTAAGTATCACTGTTTAAAAGCTCCATAATTTTTAATTATAAGAAGAACGAAAGGCTTCAATTCGGCGACATGAACTTATTTACGTTAAGGGATATTACATCCCATTTTGTTTCATAGCCGAATATAGAAACTATATAAAGTTCGGCGAGTCCAAGCGTAAGCAAATACCTGGATAGTGCAACACCTGACCCATTTGGTAGTTCTACACTGAGGCAGCTCATAGTAAGGGTGGAGCAAGCTCCGATCACTATTCTTGGTATTTACCCACAATGTGAAACCCAGCTCCTAGGAGCTGTATTACTGCTCTACATTATGAAAGAAAGTCACCACCAAGACCGGTTTCAACCTTTATGTATAGGTGAAGCAGGCTCTAAAAATAAGACATTCCCGAAAGATCGCCCAACTCAGCATTGTTCCACTCAGTGACAGGCTCACCCTATCACCAAGAAGAACTTCTCAGCATTGGCTCTACCCAGTGTCTGGCTCACCCCACCACCAAGCAGAGCCATAATCTCAGCTGTGGCCCCACTCAGACGCAGAGCCTCTCAAAGCCAGACCCATCCAGCACCGGTTTCCACCCACATTCGGGTCCCTTCAGTGAGTAGGTAGACCTAGTAATACCACGTTTGTAGCAAACAGAACTTACATACCGTACTATGAGAATTGCCAAGAAGGAGTCCTAATAAATCAGTAATTATATAAAGAGCCAAAGGCTTCAATTCGGCGACATGAACTTATTTATGTTAAGGGATATTACATCCCATATATTGTTTCATAGCCGAATAAGAAACTCAAAGAGATTCATGCCGAATAAAGAAACTATATAAAGTTCGGCGAGTCCAAACGTAAGCAAATACCTGGATAGTGCTACACTCAGGCAAAACTTAGTAAGGGTGGTGCAAGCTCCGATCACTATTCTTGGTATTTACCCATAATGTGAACTTAGATCCTAGGAGCTGTATTACTGTTCTACATTATGAGAGAAGGTCACTACCCAGACCGGTTTCAACCTTTATTGAGGTCTCATCAGTGAGTAAGAATGGGAGTTCATGTCTCTCATCATCGGCATTTGGGGTATAAAGAGTGATGAAGGTCAGCAGGTAGTAAAAGGGGAAGTAAGAGGCCTCAGTCAACCTGTTTAGCTATGTAACGAAGAGGTTGTGGCAAAACGGTCCTTACATATCTTCTCTTCTAAACTATTTTTTTTTAAAAAAACTTTAAACGTACTTTACTTTACCCCATAGATTAAACTTGATTAAACTAGGTGTCTGAAGATGTCATCTCCTAACACCTATTACTCTATATAAAAAAACGTCACTTAAATTAAATTAAACCAGGTGTCTGTAGATGTCTTCTGTTCTTACCAGAAAGAAAAACTGAAACCATTTTAAACTTAAATTATATAGGATTGCATTTTGGAACTTAACTGATTAGCTTAGCGCCAAATTAAAGGGATCCATTGTTTTGAAGGGCGACTGAGGGAAGAACAAAACTTGACAACGGAGGGAAGAACCTAGCCCGAGCGATGCATCTCACAAAGAGCCGCACCGCCTCGACATAAGCCATCCCGGCTTGGGTTCTCAGGCCCACTCCCTCCTGTTTGTTGAACTATAAGACCTGTGGATTACCTTACAGGAAGAGACAGGGATTTATTTGCCTCTGTATAAGGAAACATATTATGGATGGTTTGCACCATTTGTTTACAAATTTGTAATCTCCTAGGAGATACCTTTCTTGGGCAAGAAACTTTGGCAGATAGAAATAGAGCCCGCTTACGACTCTTCCGTAGATTACGCTTTCGTCCCGTATCTGGGACTTTTTCCGCACTTTCCAGATGTGATACTTGATCACGTTGATCAGAACAATTATGAATTTTTGGATTTTTCTAACCGGACGGAGGAATTGCAGATGTACGCCCTTCTCCAGTGTCAGCGTCGGGATTCCAAACACTGTACTTAGTCTTTGCCAGACACGTTGGGCGGAAGGACAAAAGTAATTGAAGTGTCCTACCGTTTCAACGTACTGGCAGACGTCACAGAAGGGGTCGCACAGACTTGGTCTATAGCGGGAATTGATCAGTTTCACAGGGAGTTATCCGTAGGCTATTCGCCATGCTAAATCCCTGTGAAACGGCTGTCCTCAGCTATTCCTGATGTTTTGGAATGGGATTTCCATATTTGTATCTAAATTTGGCTTATCACATCTGGAAAGCTGGAAAAATTCCCAGTATACTGCTTGTGATTTTAATTTTAATATATCTATTCCCTCTGTTTTAAATTTTTTGATGTGTTTACGAAGTGAATGACACCATTTAGGCACAACCTCCGCGCGGGGACCAGCATGACCCGTGATCCCGAAGTAGGGAAGGAAATGTCCTAGGAAGTATTTAATTAAGTTGCCTGAAATATGGTTAGACTCCGTATGGTTTTCCGTATGGTTTTAAGAGTATTTGCGTAAAATAAACATTTAAAACTGAGAAATGAGAATCCCCCTTGACTGCTTTTTAATTTTAGATAGTCTTTCCTGACTTCGTGTTTTCTATTATTCCAGAAAAATTCTGTCAATGCTTTGTAAAGCTGATTTTCTTCTATTCCCTTAACATCAGCAAT
Source organism: Typopeltis vanoorti (assembly GCF_054136105.1). Classification (NCBI taxonomy): domain Eukaryota; kingdom Metazoa; phylum Arthropoda; class Arachnida; order Uropygi; family Thelyphonidae; genus Typopeltis; species Typopeltis vanoorti. The sequence goes on along the minus strand of NC_143573.1, from coordinate 80,147,837 downwards.
ATTAATTGTATGCATGTACATTGGCGTTATAATGGTTTTGATAATTATTGCTCTTCCGTAAAATGAGAAATAGTTGGGTTTAAATGGTTTTAGTTTTTCCGCGCAGGCTTCAGTAGTTTTAGGATGTGATACTACAGGCCATTAATGAAGATTCGGAAGAAATAAAAAATATCGTCAAAAAGGAGAAGAACTAGGAGAACCAGGTTTCCACATCAGGGATGGGGGCGATTCCGCAAGCAGAGTAAGCTTTAAATGGAGAGCCCTCACCATACGGTATACGGAATCTATCAATATAGAACAGCTCAGCAAAATCCCGGGAGTAAATGAAAGTGAAATAAGCCTCCTCCACAATAATCTGGCACAGCTAATGGAGGCTAACATACTTAACTACTACAAACATGGATCAAACTCTTAAAATAGCTACCCTAAATATCAACGGGATGCACAATCCTCCTGCGCAAACCGTGGAGACTGATGCTAATTCACAATATTAACATCCTTTTCCTACAGGAAACTCACTTCTTTAAACACTGGGACGTGGAGAACTTTTCTAGAAGCTACCCGGTGACCAGCTACTGGTGTTTCGGTGATGCTCACTCGCGAGGGATGGGGATAATATTTCACCCCCCTCCCCATCGTGGGAGGTTTCTTCAACGTCCAGAAAGACACTATAGGACGTCTAGTGTCCGTGGACTAGAAGTACGGAGGTCGCGGTTACAGGAAAATTCATCGAAAAGCGAATTCATCGAAAGATAATTCATCGAAAAGGCAATTCATCGAATGAACAATTCATCGAAAGACAATTCGTCGAAAATGCAATTCATCTAAAAACAATTCACCGAAAATTTTAAATTTTCGATAATGTTATGGTAAAAGTAATCCATTTAGAACGAAAACTGAACCGTGCAGACAGCTTCTTGTACCAACAACTTCTACTAAGTCATTTAAGTCAGAGAGGTTTTGTAATCCAGTACATAATTTGGACACATTATTTCATTGTCTCCCCGCATATAGCTGAACTGAAAACTGAAAAGGTTCGACATTTTCTTGTAAAAGTTTCAAATAGAGAATCTGAGTAAAATTAATCCCATAATAATTGCGGTATTGAAGTCGCACATTACTACCAGCAACAATAATAATAATGAAGCCTGCACAGTTCAGTCGGTAAAAACGAAGCCGTTTAGTTAGAAAGACCTGGGTAGTTGGTCCCATTTACGTATAATTTTTATCAGTCCTGTTCTGCTAATGGTAAGTTAACAGGCATAATATAGATACGGCTTGGCTTTTCTTCCGGAAACAGGCAAATCAGTCCCATGAACAGACATGAAACAGTTATCGGACAAGAAAGACTATAAAATCCATATTGTTTTATAATATTTCCCTATGAAAGTAGCATTGTAATCTCCTTTCACGGTTTAGTTTTTATTCTAAATGGATCAATTTTCTCATAACATTTTCGAAAAATTTAAATTTTCGGTGAACTGTTTTTTCGATGAATTGCATTTGCGACGAATTGTCGTTCAATGAATTGTTCATTCGCTGAATTGCCTTTTCGATGAATTGTCTCTCGATGAATTGCCTTTTCGATGAACTCTCCGGATACCGGAGGTCGCACTACCCGGTTTCTTACAGTCTACGCCCCGAATTGCCGGCATCAACGAGATGATTTCTTTTCCGCTCTTCAACAATACCTTCTGGGAGTAGAACAACAAATCATAGCGGGTGACTGGAACTGTGTAGACGACAACCGCTACGATAAAACAGGAGGGAACACCAATAACGGCACTGGCGGGTTTTCCGCACTAAAACGGTGCTGCGAAAACTTGGATCTTGTCGATGTTTGGAGGAGGCAAAACCCCCTCAAAGTCGAAACGACGTGGTGCCGCAGCCGGATAGCCACAAGACTTGACAGATTTTACATATCCCAAAAGTTAGAGCCGTATGTTCAAGCGATGCGACACACTGCAGTGAGCGGTATGCTACCGACCACAAAATGGTGGTATTAAAAATAAAACTAACTCCTAGAGGCTATGGAAACAGCCAGCGGCCCGTGGAGGCTCCCCCCACCTTTCTCAGTCTATTTAGCAAAAGGCTACAACTCTTCTGTGATGAATGGAAAGACATCAGCTGGGACTGGGAAACCTGGCAGCAGTTCAAGTCGCAGGTAAAGGAACTCTTTCAAGAGTGTGGGCGCGAAAGGGCCTAAAACAACGAAAACGTCGGAGATATCTCTACAGGGAGCTAGGTTGGTACCGCATAAACGAGCTTCGCGGAGTCCCCTGTGGAGATCTCATCAGACAAGTAGAAGTTGAACTGCAACAAGAACGGCAGAGAAGAGTCGAAGACCTCGATTTTCGAGCGAGACTCTATCTCAGATATTTGGAAAGACCTTCCGCCGCATTCTACGACCAACAACGGGTGGCGGCAAATGACGATCGAACGGTTTGCCAGATGCGAGAGAACAGCCAAATGCTAAAATCATCTCAGGAAATTCTACGACATTTCTGTTAGCACTACCTCGACGCCTTTTCTGATCAGCAGGGCGCAGATGACTTTAGCGAGTGGGACATTACATGTCTTCCCAATCATCTTAGCGCTCTGCATGACAGGCCGATAACTGCTGAAGAAATAAAAGCAGCCTCCAAAACAATGAAGGCAAGAAAAATCCCCGGCTTAGACGTATTGGGGATTGAGTTTTATCGAGCTATCTGGGAAGTCGCTTCACCGATATTAGTAAAAATATTTAACGAATTCCTCACTTCGGGAAATATCCCCGAGGATTTCGTTAAAAGTTATACAGTTTTAATTCCAAAAAATAGACCGGGGTCGAACTTTAGCAAACAGCTGGCGACCGATCTCCCTCACAAATTTTGATTATAAAATCTTCGCCAAAATTATCTGTACCAACATCAAATGCGATATAGAAAAAGTAATAACGAGCTCTCAAGTTTACGGAGTCCCGGGGAGATCGATGGAACTAAATCTCTTTCTCATAAGAGATCTAGTCCATCTTTGCAGAAACAAAAGCTATCCTTTGGCACTTCTCTCAACAGATCTGGAAAAAGCGTTCGATTGCGTCAGGCACACGTACGTGCAGGACATCCTTCAAAATATAGGGGTGGGACCTGGGCTTCGGTGCGTAATCAAAAACATGTACGCAGAAGCCTCTACCCAAATATCTATTAACGGGTTCCTCTCGAATCCAATTCTTATGAAAAAAAAGGGGTAAGGCAGGGTTGGCTGCTAAGCTGTCTCCTTTTTTCATTAGCGCTGGAATCCCTTATCCGGAAAATTGATAATACCCTCGCAATTAGAGGAATCCCATTACCCCCAGTCTCCAGAGAGAGCAAAATTGTAGCATATGCCGATGACGTAGTGGCTACGTTCAGAGATTCTGAGTCCATCTACATCTCTTTCGGCATTTTGCAAAAAATTCAGCATGATCAGTGGTCTCCGCGTAAACCCCGAAAAACATAATATGAAAATTTTTGGAGATTTCCATAATACGTGCTTTCCCTATGGTTTTACACCGCAAACTCAGTCTCTTACATTACTTGGTGTTCCTTTTCCCGCGACTCCTGTACTGACCGTCTCAAAACTACTGGAAGCTGCGCGGAAAAACTAAAACCATTTAAACCCAACTATTTCTCATTTTACGGAAGAGCAATAATTATCAAAACCATTATAACGCCAATGTACATGCATACAATTAATATTGCTGATGTTAAGGGAATAGAAGAAAATCAGCTTTACAAAGCATTGACAGAATTTTTCTGGAATAATAGAAAACACGAAGTCAGGAAAGACTATCTAAAATTAAAAAGCAGTCAAGGGGGATTCTCATTTCTCAGTTTTAAATGTTTATTTTACGCAAATACTCTTAAAACCATACGGAAAACCATACGGAGTCTAACCATATTTCAGGCAACTTAATTAAATACTTCCTAGGACATTTCCTTCCCTACTTCGGGATCACGGGTCATGCTGGTCCCCGCGCGGAGGTTGTGCCTAAATGGTGTCATTCACTTCGTAAACACATCAAAAAATTTAAAACAGAGGGAATAGATATATTAAAATTAAAATCACAAGCAGTATACTGGGAATTTTTCCAGCTTTCCAGATGTGATAAGCCAAATTTAGATACAAATATGGAAATCCCATTCCAAAACATCAGGAATAGCTGAGGACAGCCGTTTCACAGGGATTTAGCATGGCGAATAGCCTACGGATAACTCCCTGTGAAACTGATCAATTCCCGCTATAGACCAAGTCTGTGCGACCCCTTCTGTGACGTCTGCCAGTACGTTGAAACGGTAGGACACTTCTTTTACTTTTGTCCTTCCGCCCAACGTGTTTGGCAAAGACTAAGTACAGTGTTTGGAATCCCGATGCTGACACTGGAGGAGGTCGTACATCTGCAATTCCCCCGTCCGGGCAGAAAAATCCAAAAATTCATAATTGTTCTGATCAACGTGATCAAGTATCACATCTGGAAAGTGCAGAAAAATTCCCAGATACGGGACGAAAGCTAATCTACGGAAGAGTCGTAAGCGGGCTCTATTTCTATCTGCCAAAGTTTCTTGCCCAAGAAAGGCATCTCCTAGGAGATTACAAATTTGTAAACAAATGGTGCAAACCATCCATAATATGTTTCCTTATACAGAGGCAAATAAATCCCTGTCTCTCCCTATAAGGTAATCCACAGGTTTTACAGTTCAACAAACAGGAGGGAGTGGGCCTGAGAACCCAAGCCGGGATGGCTTATGTCGAGGAGGTGCGGCTCTTTGTGAGATGCATCGCTCGGGCTAGGTTCTTCCCCCAAATCTCCGTTCTCAGGTTTTTTTCTCACCTCAGTCGCCCTTCAAAACAATGGATCCCTTTAATTTTGCACTAAGTTAATCAGTTAATTTCCAAAATGCAATCCTATATAATTTAAGTTTAAAATGTTTTCAGTTTTTCTTTCTTGTAGGAACAGAAGACATCTACAGACACCTGGTTAATTTAATTTAAGTGACGTTTTTTTATATAGAGCAATAGGTATTAGGAGATGATATCTTCAGACACCTGGTTTAATCTAGTTTAAACTATTGGGTAAAGTAAAGTACGTTTAAATTTTATTTAAAAAACACAGGTGAGAAGAGAAGACATATACGGCCCGTTTAGCCACAACCTCTTGGTTACATAGCTAAACAGTTTGACTGAGGCCTCTATATTATCTCTTACTATCATACTCTACCTTTCGTTCTCTTCCGCTCTTACTGCCTGCTGACCCTCAACACTCTTTATACTCCAAAAGCCGATGATGAGAGACATGAACTCCCATTCTTACTCAAAGATGAGACCTTAATAAATGTTGATATCGATATGGGTACTATTATTGATATGGGCTGTATTACTGTTCTACATTATGACAGAAGATCCTAATGCAGAACAGTAATGCAGATCCTAGGAGCTGGGTTTCACATTATGGGTAAATACCAAGAATAGTGATCGGAGCTTGCACCACCCTTACTATCAGTTGCCTCAGTGTGGCACTACCAAATGGGTCAGGTGTTGCACTATCCAAGTATTTGCTTACGCTTGGACTCCCCGAACTTTATACAGTTTCTATATTTGGCATGAAATTCTTTGAGTTTCTTTTTCGGCTATGAAACAATATGGGATGTAATATCCCTTAACGTAAATAAGTTCCAAAAAATGTTATGTTAATCAGACTTGTCTAAGATGACAGTCGCATTCCCTTTGTCAGCAGGTAGAATAACGATGTCATTATTATTTTTTATAGACTTAGTAGCTGCTCTTTCAGAGTAAGAAATGTTGACTGGAAATGTTGTCTAGCATGATTTATGGTGAAAATGGCTTCCATACGAAGGAGGTTAGCTTCTTGTTTGGTAATAAAGATGCCGCCTTTTCTATCTTCGTTAAGAGTTGTTCTTTAGGCATGGAAGTAGGAGCAGTCACAAAATTGTGACCTTTAGCAAGTATACTTTCTTTTGCCGAAGACAGTTGATGGAAAGAATTATTGATAACAACTTTTTTCAAAACGTTAGAGTCAAAATGAGAAGTTTTGCGATCTTTCATATATTTAAGATAATCGAATTTTCTGATTAGGTTAATTTTATTTGAAATCTGGATTTTAGAAGCTTTAAGAGTGCTAATTTCTTTTAAATAGTTCCAAGATGAACTGTCTATAGAATGAGATAAACGGATTTCAAGATAGGATTTCTTTGAGAAATAAGCGGCAAGACAACGTTTGGTTTCAAAAATGCGTTCCGATAAAAGTTTCAGTTTTGCTCTGCGGTAGATTCTTTCAGCTTTAGTGGTTTTTATGGATTCTTTTAAATTAATGAAGCGTGGAATAATAGAATTGCACTTACATCTTTTGAAAAAAAACTAGTCTGTTAATGGATAATCCAATGGTCCTGAGATTCTTTTGATATTCTTTGATAAGTGTATTTAATTTCTCGTCATCAGGAAAATTGATATTGTGATTGTTCATTTTTACTCGATAGAAAATATTATTAATTAGTTTAAATGACTGATACCGAGAGACATGGTTTATTTAAAAAGATACTACTAGTTTACTAGTTTCGTTGAATGGATCAACTTCTTCAGGTATCACAATCAAAGAAATATACAAAAAATAACAGACTTAAAAATTGCATTAACAGTACAAGTGCAAAAGACAGTAGTACATTTTGATAACAGTAATGCGAGCTTCAATTCCAAATAAAAGTTGACTACTTGCTGTCACGAGTGCGCCAGTATTGAACAGAGGCAATGTGGGCGTCGGAGAGATTGAAACTTAGGCTGTTGTTGATATGGGAAGAATCTAAGGTAATTTCTCTAGATTCGACAATCCTTCTTTCAAGTTCATCATAGCACACATGGATATTAAAAGTTTGTGTCCAGTCCACAATGTGTTGGTGGCCTTCATCTGAGTTAACAGAAAAAAGAACGAGGATAGAGCGAGCGCTGGCTCTAGTCCTGTTGTAGGAAATATCTGTACGGTGTTCTTCCATATGTAAAAGGATGGATTTAGCAGTCTGGTAGTAGTATCGCTTTCCACAATCACATAAAATCTTGTAGACTCCTGGAAACTGAGTGGGAAGATGTTTCTCTTTAGGTTTACTATGTTTTGGGAGCGTAGTGAAGCAAGTTCTGAAGATACATTTCTTGATAAATTTAGCCAGTTTTGGAAGAGAGCTGATGTAAGGCAAAGAAATAAAGGCTCTGGAGAAGAGGGATCTTCATAAGCAGTTGATTGACGAAGAGAAAGAAATTTGTAAATCTTATTAAGAGAGAAACCACTATTAATAAACAAATTTATATATATATAGATTTTTTTTTATTTTTTTTATGTGGGGGGGGGGGGGGGTGGGGGGGGGGGGGGGTGGGGGGGGGGGGGGGTGGGGGGGGGGGGGGGTGGGGGGGGGGGGGGGTGGGGGGGGGGGGGGGTGGGGGGGGGGGGGGGTGGGGGGGGGGGGGGGTGGGGGGGGGGGGGGGTGGGGGGGGGGGGGGGTGGGGGGGGGGGGGGGTGGGGGGGGGGGGGGGTGGGGGGGGGGGGGGGTGGGGGGGGGGGGGGGTGGGGGGGGGGGGGGGTGGGGGGGGGGGGGGGTGGGGGGGGGGGGGGGTGGGGGGGGGGGGGGGTGGGGGGGGGGGGGGGTGGGGGGGGGGGGGGGTGGGGGGGGGGGGGGGTGGGGGGGGGGGGGGGTGGGGGGGGGGGGGGGTGGGGGGGGGGGGGGGTGGGGGGGGGGGGGGGTGGGGGGGGGGGGGGGTGGGGGGGGGGGGGGGTGGGGGGGGGGGGGGGTGGGGGGGGGGGGGGGTGGGGGGGGGGGGGGGTGGGGGGGGGGGGGGGTGAACTTCCTGATTTGGATGCTTCCCAGGATAATGAAAGTTGCAGCTTGACGAAACAATGATCTGAAATGTAGGAAGGGATGTGTGAGATGTTTCTGACAAGAGGCAAGGTATGTTTGGAAATGTAGTATCTGTCCAGTCGTGCTTGGTAGAGTGGCCTATTTGTCGCTGTGATTGCTGACCTCCATGTGTAGGATTTCTTATTAGGTTGTTGATGCCAGAAGACGTCGATGAGTTCATTATCGTTTACCAATGTTTGAAGTTTGTTTATTAATTGGCTACGATGTTCAGCACACTGAAGTCTGTCTTTTTCTTGGTCAAGAGTGCAATTAAAGTCTCCCGCTATTATGACATGTTCTTGGTCTATACTAGACAGATGGTTTTGAACAAAATCCAGGATTTGTGATGCCAGAGCATCCTGCTGTGGTATGTAGATGTTGAACACATGCAGGGTATTATGGTTGGGTGCTGTTATGTGAGGATACAAGGCGATATAGATATATTTTCTATCGTTTGTTCGCTGTGTTGGGCAGTAGGCTAATGTTTGATAGTTCTGATTTTAAGTACAGCTGTAGGTTGAAAAATTCACACACACACACAATAATGTGGAATGTCTTGACAAGTCAGTGGAAAGCGTCATCACTGATGGAAAGCATTAACTAATATACTGTGTTTCATTAAATTTGTAAGGTGTGTAGGGTGCGTGTTTCTTGTTCATAGTGTATCTTTAAGGCTCTTTTCAGGCTATTATTGTTTGTAAGGTTCCTGTAGTCAAAAGGCAAATTTATTTAACATGTCTGGGATGTAGAAGTTCGTGTGGCCTTTCCGTAGTGATTATTGTATTTATATGTGACATAATTTGTTGTCTGATGTCTTGTTGTATGGTATTTACTTCTTGCTGTCCTGCAGTTGCTATGGAAATAATGTTTTAGCATAACTGCATAGTGATATAAATGTTTTGCTGTCAGTATTTTGTATTCTGACATCGCAGTGTATATAAAGTCGATATTGTCTCTTTGTTCCCAAAAGATCAGTTTAATCATTTTGTACTGTAATGACATTAATCTATTTAGTTTGTAGGGTGCACAGAAAGCATACGTTGTTATAGCGTATCTTAGTATATTTTGGAATAGTGCTTTGTATATTAGTGTTTTTAGGCGTGTGGGAACTATATCTTTTAACCTGTAAAGTTTGCCAGTTATTGTTCGGAGTTTGTTGCGTAGATGGTTTATGTGGCTATTCCAGTTCATATATGCATCGAAGTAAATCCCAAGGAATCGTATTCTTTCAAATTGAGTGATTGTAGTGGTTTCACTGTTCTGTGTGTTTTTAATGTTGGAGAGTAGATGTTGGATGGTTATATATTTGTTATCAACTAGACGGTTAGTGGATTTCTGAATATCATTAATTTTGTCTTATCTGAGTTTAGGTGTATGGAGTTTTTAATGAGCCAGTCTATGAACAGATTTATGTCATGCTGTATATTTGTTTAGGATATGTTCTTTCATTATTATGGATGAATATTATAGCTGTATCGTTTGCATATCGGAAGACCTTCCCTTTGATAGGTAGCTGATTAACATCGCGCATATATAATTGTTGAATAAAGTTGGGGAAGTACAGTTCTCTATGGCACTCTTCGGGTAAATGGTAGCTCTCTACTTCGGTTTGACACGATATGTGTGATATGCTTTCTATTTTCAATGTAGATTGTAAACCACCTGTGCAGAGGCCCATCTATTCCAACATGTCTCAGCTTTTCTAACAAGGTTTGATGTGTGAGTGTGTCAAATGCTTTAATAAAATCGATAAAGACTACCATGGGAATTTTGGTTTTGTCTAAGGCAGTATTAATTACGTCCGTAAAGTCTTCCAAGAGAGATGTTGTTCCGTTATTTTTATGAAAACCGTATTGTGTTTTGGGCGTAATATGAAAGTTCTCTGAACAAGTTGTAAGTTTCCGTAGCACAATCCACTCCATAATTTGATTGATAATTGGCAGTGTTGCTATGGGTCTGTAATTGCTGATTAAATTTCTTTTTCCATGTTTGTATACGGGTGTCATTATGATATCCTTTAACATACTTGGTACCTGTGCTGTTTTAAATATTTTATTTATTAATTTTAGTAATAATCATCAGCTAGTTGCGTGTTGCTTCATATCCTTAGATCTCATACCATCAATTCCTGGGGCTTTGTTTGGTTTGAAATGATGTATTACGGAGAGAAGTTCTGCTTCTTTTATGGTTGGGAACCATAATGTCTGTTTTGATTGTGGTCCAAGTGGTAGATCACGATTTGTGATTGAGGGAATATTTCTGTGCAGTTCTTGGATTGAGTATTGGGAAAGAATTGGGTAAAGTCATTTGCTAGTTGTTGGATAGGTTTTGCGTCTTTCATGAAGCTGTATTCTATGGTTTCGGAGGCGTGGATTTTGGAAGCACAATCTAGCATCTCGATGATCAGATGCCAGGTTTGTTTCATGTTGTTTTGTGCAGAGGTTAATTTGTCTCTGTAGTATTTTTTTTATTATTTTTATTTATTTATTTCATTTTTTTTGCATTTCTTATTTATGTTGTAAGGCGATTACTTTTTATCTTATATTCGGTTTTTAAAGCTGCGTTATTTTCGGATGCTTCTGATGTTAACATGCAGGATGGAGAGTCCTCTCGTTTGTGCTGTGTGTTCTTGTTGGGGAGTTAATGGTAGGATTTATGTTGTACTGACTTAGTATATCAAGATATGTGTTAGTTGTTGAAGAAGAGTGGTCAAGAGTATTTCTGTTATTGTCTCCTATTAGGATGAGCCTGTGTGTTGTACGCGGTTCGATGCCGCTTAGCCATGTTTCTAACTCGTGAAGAAAACTGAGTGGATTATTATCTCGGGGTCTGTATATTGTGTTTTTGTGTATTTGATACTATTGTGGCTATTTGTGATTTCCAAAATTAGTGTTTCCGCATGTTCGAAATTAGTTTGTTTTTCAGTCACATAGTATTTTTCTTTGATAAATGCTACGATGCCACCTCCTCTTTTGTTTGGTCTACATAAGTTGTAGGTTTGGTAATTATTTAAGTCGTATGCATAAATTTGTGTCTTTTATTGCGACTTCGGTCAGTATTAGCGCATCTATGTTTATCATGGTGTAGTTTTTATTTGACAATGTCAAGGATTATTACCATATAGAATATTTACGTATATATACATGAGACATATTTTCTGTACTGTACAAGGATTCAGTACAAAATGAAGAGTACTTAATTCTTTATAAATATAATGATGCATTTTTTGAACTAATTAAATATTTATCCCTGTATTTACATATGGATTGACATGAATGTGCATACAATTCACTATAAAATGCAGCAATAAAACTCGCTAATAAGCAAAACAACTCACCAACAAGGCTAGTACATATTCCCACGGACTACCACTCACGAGCACGTTTAGCCTTTTTGAAGGCAGGAGGTTTGGATTTGGATATGGCATGTTTGTTTCCTTGTAATGTTTTTTTAGAAGAATTGATTATAGCATGGTGTGTGTGTGTGTGTGTGTGTGTGTGTGTGTGTGTGTGTGTGTGTGTGTGTGTGTGTGTGTGTGTGTGTGTGTGTGTGTGTGTGTGTGTGTGTGTGTGTGTGTGTGTGTGTGTGTGTGTGTGTGTGTGTGTGTGTGTGTGTGTGTGTGTGTGTGTGTGTGTGTGTGTGTGTGTGTGTGTGTGTGTGTGTGTGTGTGTGTGTGTGTGTGTGTGTGTGTGTTCCTCCCAATAGTAACCCTACCAGGAGGTAATTTATTCCTACATGCTCCATTGCATACAATGCTTTTATTACATGTAGCTTACAAGTACATTAGCATTTATATTTATATTTTTACATCAATTTTCATATTTACATTGATATTTTTATATATACATATATTAACACTATACAGTATAATTCACATAATATCAGTATTTATGTTAGATCAAAAGGAATGGAAACTGATTTTATTAGCAAATTTAATTAATTCTATGTAATACCTGGCCACTTGTCTCAGGAAGTGATGACGTGTTGTATTAGGTGCATCCGGATGGAGTCCAAAAGCTGACAGTCGTAAAGTATGCGGTCAACAGTCTGTTGAAGGTGTAGACTGCAGATGCATGATGGTGATTCCAGGATATGGAATTTGTGCAGATAGTGTCTTAGTTTTCTGTGTCGCGTTAGTAGCGTGGTTAAACCTGGAGAAATGACGTGTTTTTTCAGCCGGAATCTGCTTCTCATGCTAGGAAAGAATTCTGTTGTTGTTGATCCGTTTTTTGATGTTTTCCATTCTTCTTCCCACATGTCATGTCTAGGCTTTTCTCTTCTGCAAATGTTTTTACAGCAGGTTTCGAGAATTTCTGGTAACTTGTTTCTAGCTGCTTCTTTAGCCAACTGATCCGCTCTCTCGTTTCCTGCTATTGCAGTATGCGCTTTCACCCAGCAGAACTTGATTCCCCATCCTTCTAGAGTGAGATTTCGAACCAGATTTCTTGTCTGTTCTATTAACGCAATATGGTTGTTCTGGTTTTTTATGCCGTCTATAGTGCTTCTACTATCACTGTAAATTGTTGCTGTCTTTTCCTGAGAGGTGTTGCGTTCCAATTCCTGGAGATATGTGAGTGACTGAACTATAACGAGTTATTCTGCTTGGTTGTTGGAACAGAGAGGATGCAGTCTAGAACAGCGTTCTTGTATAATGGACTGTCTGTTGTATGCAGTGAAAGAACAACCGACGTTCCTTTCGGTTTTGCTTCCGTCAGTGTATATTTGGAATTCGTCAATTTCAGAGCTTTCCTTCTCCTTAATATTTGTTTTCTTTGCTGGGTGAGGCCACTTACTGTAGTGAAGCGGACGTTCGTAGCTATTTGGATCGATGTTGTAACTTTCGATATATCTTCCGGAAGTGACTTCATAAATAAGAGATAATTGTATTTTCAGGCAGTTCGGTGTTAGAGCTGCAATAACGCAAGCTTCCTCGAAGATATTGTGCTGCATCCTTTAATTTTTATGCCGTTTATAGTGCTTATGCGTATGGCTATAAGGTGTTGAACTCTGTTTAGTTTTTGTCGGTTTATCTTTGATTTTAGTGTATGTTTCCAAGCATGTGCAGCATAAGATATCAGTGGTAGTATAGCACCGGTATATATATATCGTTTTCAGCGCTCGATCGCCTAATCCCCACTTAATTCTTGCCGATTTAGCTAGGGGGGTTTACTATTTGTAAGCTTTTTTCGCAACATATGAGATGTGCTTCTTGGAGGTGAATTTTTCGTCTATTGCTAGGTATTTTAGCTCACTGGCTACCTCGAGAACTTCTCTGTTTAGGAAGACTGTTACAGGTTGTTTGGATTTTTTCGTGAGATGTGGAGCACTTTAGACTTGGTGCTATTGAAGGTCACTTTCTTCTCGTTACGAAGAGTTCTTCTCAACGAAGAACTCTTCGTAACAGCCAACGAAGAGTTCTTCGTTGGCCGTTACTTCTAACTGTAACCCGTCGCGTCCCCGAATATATAGCACCTGTTCCTCTCTGTAGGTTCCTAGGTTTCTGTCATCGAATGGCAGTTTGTTTATCATGTCAGATATATAGACGCATCTAGTGGGTAATTATTGTACTCATATCGTTTGTTGACTGTGGTCTTCTTATCTGATATATTGCTCTGGTTACTCTGTACGTTAGACTGAAATAATGTTTTATTGTGAGTGCGTAGTGGCATAAGTGTTTCACCTTAAATATTTTGTGTTCTGTCCTTGCTACCAGTATAAGTGTGAGCTGTTCTCATTTTTCCTAGAACATCGGTTTTACAATTTTATTTTGCAGCAATTGTAATCCGTTAACTTTGATGTCTGCACACAATGCGTATGATGTAATGGCATATCTTAAAATGTTCTCACATAATGTTTTTATAAATTATTATTTTTGTAGTTGTCGAAGCAATGTCTTTTAATCGTTATAGTTTGCTTGCTGATATCACGAGTTTGTTGTGTAGATAATTTGTATGAGTATCTATTAATAATCCACTCATGCAGAAAGCTGATTCGGATTATTATCTGGGGGTCTGCATATTATATTTATTGTTTTTGATATGCTACGTGTATAGCTTTTTATGATTTCCAAAATTGGTATTTCCACATGTTCGAAACGAGTTTTTTTTTTTTTTGGTCACAAAGCATTTCATTTGATAAATACCACGATTCCACCTCCTAATGTAGACCTTGTTTGGTCTACATTACGTCTAGGCTAGCACTGGTATCAATGTAAGCCAGTTTTTCTATGAGTAAGAAATCGAAGAGCATCATTAACATCTGCAATCACTCTATGTTCCTTTTCTTTAACTAATATGTTTGTCTGAAATAGTGTTAATTCTATAACAATTTCATCGGATTTAAAACTGGGATTTCTGGGAAGTGGGAAAGTGATTTGTTGTGCAAAAAATCATTTACTAGAGTATTGACCGAAAAAAAGCCTACATAAAATATGCTTTAATCTTTGACTTGAATTGATATTGTAATCGTATTTTTTTCTAGTCGTTTAGGCTAATCATAACCTCATAAGCAAGGTTTCATTTTGAGTAATGAAACCTTGATTGTTTCATTGTAATTTCAAACAACAACATGGTAATGAACGCTAGGCGTTACTACAATGCTCATAGGCTTTGCACATTCCTTTGCACACTCATGATATTTACATTTTACTTCTTCGCCTTCCCCAGAGTTTTGTTTAGTTACTTTGGAGTGCAAATTATCTTTATTACATTTTATTATATATATATTATATATATACATTTATTTATTATTTTGTATTACATTTTTTAAGCAAGAGATACGTAAGAAACGGATGATGTGGATGGAATATCGTGTTCATAAGGATGATGTACATTATGAAAATTATAAGCAGCAGGCTAGAATAGTCACAACTGTGGTACAGTAAGCAAAGTCTGACTTTAGCACGAAGAGACAGTATCCTTATAAGGATACTGTCTCTGCGTGCTAAAGGCAACCCATTAAAATTCTATCGATATGCTGCAAGTAAAAGAAGGAATGAATATGAAAGAATAACTCATCTAAATGCAGATGGCATGAGGTTTATTAATACAGAAGAGGTTGTTCAACTAATAAGTGTCCATTTTGTTAAAAGCTATCAAGCTTGTGTAAAGACATTGAGCTCACTGCTACCTCTTCACTGGATGAAGAAATTCAGGTGAATGAGGACGAGGTATTAAACTGTTGCACAAATTGAATAAGAATTCAGCAATAGGGACTAACTGGACATCAGCACGTGTGCTAAAAGAGTGTTCAGCTGAACTGGAGGTATCAGGAATAATAATAATAATAATAATAATAATAATAATAATAATAATAATAATAATAATAATAATAATAATAATTTATGCACCTACAAATTGTCCATTCTGCAAATGGCCCGTCTTGATTTCAAAAATAACATGCATACGGAGATAAACAACTAGATTCATCTCCGTTGATTTCGCGGCTTGACGTGAAGTCTATAAATCCTTCCTCTTCTTCAGTTGAGAAACCTTCAGGAGTAATTTAAAGTGAAATTTCTAACCCACTCATACATTGCCATTATGTTGTCGTAGGTTATAAAAAAAGTTTTGTTAACATTTTGTCAACATAGATTTTTCAGTAGTTTTGATAAATTCATCCACATTTGCAAACATTTCTAATTTTTGTTGTTTTATCTTTTTGCTCCATAACTCCAGGTTTTTTACAAAAAACATTAACTTTGTCACTCATCTCTGAGATAAGTGTATTTTTTTCCTTGGAGTTGCAAGTCTAATATATTTTGTTTCTCGAATATGTCCACCAAGTAGCTAAATTTCATTACAAATAAGTGGTCTGTAAACTTCTCTGCTTCTTCATGATTTTCCTCTTCCAAGAAGATTGCTATTTCGTCTCTTAATTCGTAAACACGTTATAAACATTTTCCCGGTGATAATCATTTTGTCTTGCAGCAAAATAGTAACGCTGAATGTTCCTCTCTAGTCATGTCTTTGCAAAATTCAGAAAACAATCTTGATTTTAAGGGTCTCATTTTTATATAATTCACTACGGTTATGACTGTTGTTAACACAATGTTTAAACCAGGACTCATTTCCTTTGCGGCAAGAGCTTCTCTATGAATCATGCAAATACATTGTAGGGATTTTTCTCTCACAAGGGCTTGTGAACTTTTAAACCTTCCAGACATAACTCGAGCACCATCAGCGCAAATTCCAACACAAAGTTTTTACTGTATGTTTCTCTTGTATATAAGATCGTCCAATATTTTAAACAATTCAGGTGCTGTGGCTCTTCTTTCTATTGGTTTACAAAACAATAACTCTTCAACTGCTGATAATCCATCTCAAAATTGCACATGAGCAATTAAATGACAATCCTAGTTGCTATTTGTTTCCTAGTCAAGCTGAATTGAGAATGATTGGTCACAAAGATTCGACAAAAGTTGCTGCATATCTTCACACATATCAGCAATTCGCCGAACAGCAGTATCATTTGATAGAGGTATGCACTGGAGTTCTTTAGTAAAACTTGCTCCAAGCATAGTTTCTACAATATCAATCGCATCTTGCAGAATTAGGTCTTCTCAAATAGTGTGGGAATTTTTGCACTTAGCTATTTTATATGCAGCTTTGTAAGAAGCTAGTAAACCTTTTTTTTTTTTTTTCATTTACAAAGTTTTTCTAATGCTAGATTTTTGCTTTTCAAAACATTTCAGTTTGGCAGCAAAGAGTTCTCGAGACATACCCCTTATGAAGTGTTTCCAAATGTATTTTAAGTTTATTCGGTTTCATGCTATCAGCCGCCAAAAATTTCGAACAAATAACACACAGTGGTCTTTCTTCATCATTTACTGCAGTCTTTGAAAAACAGAAATCTAAATATTCTGCTGCATACTTTCTCGATTTTACTTTCGCAGCGATATTCTGTGAACCTTAATTTGTTGACGTCAACGTTTCACAGTCGTCAGGTGCCCGCTTACGTCCAATTAAAAATTTTCCGTTTTTCTACACTAGAAAAGATTGTTTATATACCGTGTATCACAGTCGTTGCAAATAACTCCGACCATCGACTTCTCACTATTGGTCATTGTTGCAGTGTTACTAGCGTCTTGCCATTTCAAGCCTTATTGCAGAAACATTTCCAGAACTTTCGAGACCTCCTGAGATGAAATCGCAAATGTTTCCGAAAGGCCGATACGATTCAACGGTCTGTGCAGTGATGCCAGATCTATACAATTTTCGAAAGATTTGATGGCTATTTAAATTTGTATGGATATTTAAAAATTTTAATTAATTCCTACTTTTTTTGTTATTGTTTGTTTGTTTGTTTATTTTCCTAACTTTTATAGGTTTTGTCTGTGTCTCAACACAAGAATTGCAAAGGGGAAAGTGGGGAGGCACCACAAAAACTATTAAAAAATGGGGCACACATGAAAGAAGATTGAGAAGTACTGGTTATAAAGTTAACTTTACAATAGCTCGGTTTGAACATTACAAAACTCCCGTGATCAAAATATCATTCACAACTCCTGAAGTTATAAACTGTTAGCTAAGTTTATAACTTCAGGAGGAATTACAGTAAGGTGTAATTCCGTACTAGTAGTTAAAATAACTTTCCATTAGCACTAACAAGGTTAGTATTTCAATGTTTAATAATATATTAGTTGGCTTGGCAGATACAACAACAAAAAATACAAAAAAGCTTGTGACGGACCTAAAAATATCACTCTCTCTCTCTCTCTCTCTCTCTCTCTCTCTCTCTTTCATTTATATCCAAATCTACATTCTTATGGACCACTGCAATCCTCCCGATCACACTGAGCCGAACCTCAGTCTGCACAGCCCACGGACTTTTTGTCGGCCTCAGTCATGCTAGACGAGGGTCATGCTCAGTGTACCATCAATATCATCCAAGAACATCAGGAAATCCTGTCTCATTGTAGTACTTTAGTTCTGGGATCTTATAATCATGGTATTGCTGGCGGCAGCAAAGTTGTTGAGAGTTCTACATTTTCGACTTGCGGTTTTGATGTTGCAGAATATGCTTAGCGTTCAGATCTCCTGCTAGTAGCACTGCTTGGTTTTGGTCTATAATGTCAGTTAAATCTGCTTCCAGCAACTGCTTGTTTAGAATTATATACGGAGTATTTATCTCTCCAGACAAACTCTACTGACACTACCGAAGAGCCTACACCATCAAGCAGTAACTAGTGTATGAAATATAACTACCGCAGCTGAAACTGTAGTGGAAAATATACTGCACTAAGATTGATTTCGACACGAAAATTTCCACTTCTCAAAATACATTTTACTTTCACCAAAGTTGAAAAAAAGAAACAGAGGCAAATATGATCCTTTCTACTTATAGTATGTGGATTCACGCGTAAAGATGAGTAGTTTTTCGAAGCTTTTGTCTAACAGTGATATAGTTAAACAAACGTAAGGGGTATTCAGAAAACAAAACCTTACGAATATTAGAATATGTCAACTGATAATTTATAAAGAAAGAGAATAATTTAAAATCTCAGAAAACATTGATACCGTATACGTCTATGGATAAAGAAATTGAGTTGATTGCTTGTTGTATACATAGCGTACAATGTTAGAAGTAAAATTAAGGAAAATAGATTAAAGAAAAGAAAATAAGAAAAACAAGTAGAAAGAACATATTCTACTTTTAACGAACTCCTTTGAATCGTACAGTCATGAGAGCGAAAATATTCATCAGAATTTTTTTTCTTTTTAAAGTAAAATATTTATGCTCTTCAGTTAGACGAGTTGACAGGCATTGTGATGAGGCCCTACTATGAGTTTAACTTAGGTGCATCGATTAGGAGAAAAATGAAATTGAAGAAGAATTTTTGAACCATTTAGAAATTAAGAACCATACAACTAGCAATGAAAATTTTCTGTGGTATCAAGGTTATGATATTCATGAGATAATTACTACTTCCTAAGTGCTAATTTAAAAATGGCAGAATATGTTTCATCCTGTACTGGCAGCGCGGCTAACATGTTCGCTAAATATACAGGATTTAATGCAATGGCGTTTCCGGTATTTTCACCACATGGAGCAATTGGTATTAGAGTTACAGACATACCCCGGTCGCACGACACGTTAGGTTATAGACCACCATCGCATAGTGAATTTTGAGAGCGAATCACTGTCTTTTCACCTATAAATGCTTGTAATGGTTTATTTTTATATAGTCATATATGTCAACAACGTAAATATATTATTAATTTACGTCAGTTACGCAAAACAAAATTTAGAATAAATTTGTTTAGATTATATTTGGTCATTCAAACATGTTTTATTGATATATGTTGATATAGGTATTTGAGCATATATCAACTCACCCTATTTCCCAGAATCTCAGCGTAATACATATGCTCAAAAACAGAGCTATGAACATCATCTCAGAAGAAAAAGAATTCTATGATGAAATCACTCTTATATCAGTTATATGACATTAATAAAAAATGGCTATCCAAAGAATCTAATCAACAAGATTCTTCATAGAATCCCACCCCCAACAACAACAACAACAACAACAACAGCAACCTACCATCACTCAATACAGTTCATCCTTAGTTATTCCTTATGCAGGTACAGTGTCCGAGAAGAACGCAAAACGTTTTAAACCTTTTAACATCAGAGTTGCGTTCAAACAGGTCAAGACTGTCCGTCACCTTTTAAGATAGCCAAAAGACTAATTCTTTTTTCAAACACGCTGGAATGTACAACATCCCACGTGCTTGCGGTGTAAACCAAATAGAACAGACGGCGAGAATCCTCGAAATCCGAAAAAAGGAACATATAGGAGATGTTAATCACAACAGAACAGACAACCCAGGCCTAGCCCATCATTTCGTGATAACTAACCATACCATTGATTGGGATAACAGCTCCATGCCTTACGTAGAAGAAGATTTCAGTTGTAGAAATTTCAAAGACGCCGTTGTAGTCCTCCGTTCTGGAGAAAATTTTAACAGAAACATATGGAAAACTTTAATAAGATCACTCAATCTGCCAAAATTTAATTTCGCTCGAAACTACAGAACGTGCTCTCATCCAGTGACTAACGCAACACGCAACATGCGTATAATGTTACGAGTTCTGTTTTAATGTTTAATTTATTCGATAGTGTTACTCCATTTTCTCTGTACTAGCCACTTCGAGTTTTTTCTCTTGCCGTTATAAGCCCAGAAGTCGGACAGCCCCATCGGCGAAACTTGTTGATATTAGATGTTTTATAAATCATGGTCAATTAAAGATCAATATATATTTCAATTGAATTAGAATAATTTTCGCCAACGAAAGTTATTTTGAATAGCTTGGCTTAAGTAAACAGGTCAACCGATTTAATTATCTACACAAATAAAAGTTTTTCACTTCGGCCTTAAGATTGTGACGTTGACGCACAACTGTGGTATTAACTAATGTAGCACTTTTCATTTTATCTTTGTTTTAAACAACTGTAACAACAGTAATGAGAGGTGAGTTTAGTCTGCGGCGTATCTCAGTGTTCAATACACCATCATCCCAAAATTTAACAATTTTAACGTTAGTATCAAATGTAATACAGTTTTGAGATTCTTTTCTTTTCACTACAACGTAAGCAATAGCACCTTTACTTTGAATTTTATCTTCCCTTATTAATAGCAATGAAATAAAATAATAGTTATGAACAGTGTGATTTTCTTTCTTGACTACTTGTATAAGAAACTATAACACATTTTAGGAATGTTAGTCAAGTGGGTAATATTTATCATCCTACTAGTTTCACCGATTTTTGTTATCGGCATCTTCAGGGATACAATTGGTAAGCGATATGAAGGTACCAGACTAGGTTTTACTGTCAGTTCTAATTCATACAAAATTAGTACAGTGCGAGACAATGCGTGTGTCTCGGGAACATGATTTATTTGTTACGAGACATGATATAATTGGCGTGAAAGTTCATTTCTTTGATGTTTAGTGATCTAATTAAAGTTTTTCAAATTTCCGGTAGGATTAGACCTTGATTCTTATTTCGGTTTCCTGTTGAACGGGTGACCATAGCAGCCTCCTTGAACGTTCTGGAAAGGTAGTTCTCTTGTATATAGGGTATATGACTCTTATCCCACTCAATAAGATGGTTGGTAGAGGCAAAGTGGAAAGAAAGGCCTGAGATATCTTGTCTGTTGTTTCTAACATAGCCTATTCTGTCTCGTTTGGAAGCTTCTGGAGGTCTGACCAACGTAATTAACACCACAGGAACAAGGTATATTATATACTCCAGAGTACTTGTAGAGAGGGTCTTTCGGTGATCTTAAAAATTTCCGAATAGTATTGACCGGCTTGAATGCTACTCTAATATTGTGTGGTTTTAGAAGGATAGCCAATTTTTTGGAAATGCTGCTGACAAATGGAATAGTTATAATACTGATGTATTGGGTGTCATCACGTTGTCTTAGTGGTATATCCGAAAAGAGAATCTTGTTGCAAAGCCTTTTAGGATAACCATTTAAGGAAAGCTCTCTGGATATTGTAGTGTTCTTTGTTTATATTCGTGAATATTTTGTATGCCCTGTCTCTCTGGGTTCGTATAAGACTATTTTGTGGTGCTGGCTATCTTCAGTTATGTGTAGGTTTCCTAAACCGAGTAATTGAGTTTGTCGTGATTGGACACCTCTACGAACATATCGAAAAAGGGTGAAGTCTTGTTCATTTCCACCTCAAAGGTGAACTTTATTCCAGGTTGAACATTATTAAGTTACGAATAAATTCTTCTAGTTGGTTAGTGGAGCATGTCCGAACATTTCAAGGAGCTGGAGAAAGAGTCCAAGCACATATCCAGATTGGCAAGTACATACAAAGGATACCGAACCTTAGGTAATGTAGAAACAAAGTCTCGTGATCAACATAGATCACTATTTCTATTCAAGAGCCTTCAAAGAGTTGGTTGAAATGATAAAACACCCTCAACAGTGCAATACTAAACAAGGTATAATTTTGCATTAAGTCTTGACAACTCTTATTAATCAACCGACGGACACAGATACTGATAACTATCAAATATCTACATGGTGCATACGAGCATTCCATTGTTAATCTTGCGAATTCATATTTCTCATCACGATTGGCATACTTGAAATTTTTATTAAATTGGCTTTTTTCTAGAATAGTTATATAAGTTATAGAATAGTTACCATATTTGTAATATAATATAATATAAAATAATAATATAATAGATTTCCTCAATTACAATAATTTGCAAGTAACTATCAATCGTTATAATTTCCTTTCCGAAAAAAGTTTATGAAACACTGCTCTAAAAGACCCAGGAATATAGTCTGAAAAAATAATGTCAAAATTGGAAGCACTCCCAAGGAGTATATTCCGAGTATACTAGTACACATGTACTTCACAAAATCTTCAAGAGTTGGCAATCTGAAAATATGAATGAAGCTTTAACAGATAATAAAGTTTCTGTAGTAAAATAAAATATAATAAATAATAAATAACAATACACACATAAATTAATAATAATAGTGATAATAATATTTTAAAACAGTTTTATTATCTTTCAAAGAAATTATATGAGTGTAGGGTACATTTTGTTACATGTTATTAAAATTATTATGATTAGGAGAATGTAATATATTGCAATTAATGTTAAAATGAATAGTAATCCTAACAAAACATTTTACAGTTACAGTTTTACATTAAAAAAAAAAGTGAAGCAGCTATTTTTACATTTTGTCATTTACATTTTAATTTTACAATTCACTGTTATTCAGAATTCACATTAACAATTACTTTTTTTATTAACATGCAATCATTTCACTTTTCAGAATAATAATTAAAATAAAAATAGGAAAATCGACAGTAACAGTCAACAATGAAACTTGACAATTTTACAACTTTACAATTCTGTACTAACCATGTGCACAATTCGGTACAGCACTTTACTTTCACTTATCATTACCGCTCAGAGAATTGACTAGAAGAAAACATCTTAAGGTTGTGACAAATTGTAAAGTAATTCCAACAGATCAAGTAGAACAACAACACCGACTGCTGTGCGCATACTTTAAAATAAGATCAAAGATAAGAACTTCTGGTTGCCATGGGATGAAGACAATTAAGAGGTTTCGCTTAAAAGAGGAGAGTGTGAGGAATCGTTTCAGGGAGAGAGTGTTAGACAGGATTTCGGATGGACTGGAAAGTGTACAAGATTGGTGGAAACATAATTCAAAAGTAATCCTGAGCTGTGCAATCGAGGTGCTTGGTGAGACATCTGGAAAGATTAGGGAGCAGAAGGAGGGTTGGTGGTGGAATAATGATGTACAAGTGGCAGTGACAGCTAAGAGGAAGGCAAAGCAGAAGTGGGATGAGTCAAGAGTGGAAGAGGACAGAGAGGTGTAC
Source organism: Typopeltis vanoorti (assembly GCF_054136105.1). NCBI lineage: Eukaryota > Metazoa > Arthropoda > Arachnida > Uropygi > Thelyphonidae > Typopeltis > Typopeltis vanoorti. The sequence continues at coordinate 80,124,531 of NC_143573.1, read as the reverse complement.
AAAGAGAGAAAGCAAGAAGCCAAGAGAGTTGTGGCACAGGCGAAGGCCATGGCATATCAAGATCTGTATGATCAATTAGAAACAAAGGAAGGACAGAGAAAAATTTACCAACTAGCGAAATGTAGAAATAAAGCAGCTAAGGACATCTTACATGTGAGGCAGATCAAAGATGCTGAAGGAAGAGTATTATGGAGGGATGTGGACATAAGAAACAGATGGAAAATATACTTTGAGGGACTTTTGAATGAGGAAAATGCAAGGACTCACAGAGGAGATGGGCAGCCTTCTGAGGGGATGGTGCAGAACATCAGTAGAATGGAAGTGACGGAGGCCATGAAGAGGATGAGGAATGGAAAAGCGGTGGGCCCCGACAGAATTCCAGTGGAGGCATGGAAGGCACTGGGGAAAGAGGGAATTGATCTGCTGTGGGACCTGTTCATGAAAGTTTGCCAACAGAAAAATATACCCGAGGAATGGAGGGAGAGTACTCTTGTTCCCATCTACAAGGGTAAAGGGGATGCACAAGACTGTAAAAATTACAGAGGAATAAAGTTGATGTCCCACACAATGAAGATCCTAGAAAGGGTTCTTGATGGTAGATTGAGGGAGGAGGTGGAGATTGCAAAGGAACAATTTGGCTTCATGACTGGTAGATCAACAACAGATGCTATCTTTGGGTTACGACAGATGATGGAAAAATATCGAGAGAAACAGAGGGAGCTACATCTGGTATTTAATGATCTGGAGAAAGCATACGATAGCGTGCCAAGGCAAGAAGTCTGGAGGTGTCTGAGGGAGAAGAAGGTGCCGGAGAAATATGTCAGGTTGGTGCGGGAAATGTACAGAAATGTGAAGACAAGTGTTCGGACCTGTTTGGGACAGACAGAAAGTTTTCAAGTAACAGTTGGCTTACATCAAGGGTCAGCATTCAGTCCGTTTCTGTTTAATATTGTGATGGAGGTGGTAACAGAGGAGGTGAGAGAAGATGCACCTTGGACAATGTTGTATGCAGATGACATCTTGCTGTGTGTAGATTCAAGAGAAGAAGCGGAAACTAAACTGGAAAGATGGAGAAAAGTACTGGAGGAGAGAGGTATGAGACTGAGCAGAAGTAAGACAGAGTATATGTGTTGCGCAGTGGGCGGTGGCCAGGAGACAGATCTGGAGCTGGAAGGAAATATCATCAGGAAGGTGAGAGACTTTAGATACTTAGGTTCAACAGTGGAAGAGGATGGAGGAGCTGAGAAGGAAGTGGGATGCAGGATACAAGCGGGTTGGAGGAACTGGAGGGAGATGGCTGGAGTGTTATGCGATAAGAAGGTGCCGATCAATCTGAAAGGCAAAATTTATAGGACAGTAGTGAGGCTAGCTATGACATATGCTATAGAAACTGTGGCCCTGGGGAAAAATAACATCAGCAGGATGGAAGTAGCAGAGATGAGAATGCTTAGGTGGATGTGCGGTGTGAAAGGATCATCTGAGAAATGACTATGTCAGGGGAACAGTGAAAGTTACGAACTTAGGAGCGAAAATACAGGAGGCAAGGTTGAGATGGTTTGGTCATGTGATGAGGAGGGAGGACGAATATGTGGGAAGAAGGGTCATGCAGATGGATGTGCAAGGAAGGCGGAAGCTTGGGCGGCCAAAGAAGAGATGGAGGGAGCTGGTAGAAGAGGACTTGAAGATGAAGAACTTGGATGTGGTGACAGCCCAAGACAGGAAGGTGTGGAGGAGACTCATAAGAAACAGTGATCCCACTTAAGTGGGAGAAGAAGAAGAAGAAGATTACCGCTCAGAGAATGACATATATTTTATTATAATTAGACAACAGTGCTATAATTTCTTAAGTTACACTTTTCACTCCTAATATCTTTATAATTACATAATGTGGAATTCATGAAACTGAATAATAACGATAAGAGTAATCGTTTGCAAATATAGTTCATAGTTACACAAGGTAGTTGATATAATTACATGATGCATTTTACATTTTATTATATACAGGGTGTTCGGGATAAATTTGACAGTTTCGTAAGGAAAAAGAAAATCTTCTTTGTATCTATTAAATTTAATGAATTGACAAAAAAACATTACAGGCAGAGTTAATTACAATACTATCAACAAGATTTACTCAAAATAACCACCATTAGCATCGATCACAGCTTCAATTCTGCTTCGGAACCTCGAACAAGCTGATGCTACAGTCTCCCTGGGAAGGGCCGCAAAAACTGTTTTAATTTTATCCATTAACTGGGCTTTTGTATTACTGGAAGTGCGATTGGTGTCTTTTTCAACTGCGCCCCATACAAAATAATCCATGGGGTTAAGGTCTGGGGAGTTTGGAGGCCAAACATTTGGACTGGTGAAGTCGTAGAAATTTTCAGACAACCATTTTTGACTTTTCCCAGAGGTGTGGCAAGGGGCCGAATCCTGCTGCCATACATACGGCCTACCATTGGCTACCCTTGTTATCCAGGGCTTGACTACAGTTAGCAACTCCACGAACAAAGCCCGAATTCCAATGCCAGGGTTCTTCAACACCTGTTCCTGCAGATTTGCGAGGAATTCTGCTGTACGAACGCAATCAGATCGTCTGCTAGGGATCTTTCTTCTTGCTACATCCTCGTAGTCACCATTGCAAGTCTCTAGTTCATGCCTGATTGTTTTTATTGTATTCAGGGAGCATTGGGCAGCAGTCGTAATATCCTTATTTTGATGGCGGGCACGAATCATCATGATACAAGTTATTCTCTTCCATGATTCAGGTGGGTTCCAGCTATCCATCCTTTCTGACATCTTGTATATGAATGAAGAAGGGTCCAAACTTTAAATGAAGAGAAGTGTGTGTTAATACATGTAACTTACGGAAAAATATAATTAATTATAAATATGTCAAATTTATCCCGAACACCCTGTATATATATTTATTTCCCTTGTTTTTTTATTGAAAAAGTGTTATCTTTATCATATGACTATTTGCACTTACACTATTCACATATTGTATTTTCGGTTTAGTACAGAATGATATATAATAACCAAAACAACAATAATAATAATTATCATCCCTATCATTATCAGTTACGGTATTGTGACTTTGGAGTTAATCGTAATGATTGGTTAATGAGGATTATTTGATTAAGCAGTGCTAATCCTATATACTTCGAAGCTAGGGTTAGCTTTTGTGAAGAGAGAGCGATTAGCATACACTATTAATGTTTGGTATTTTTTATGGGTGAAAAGTAGGCGTTACATTGGATGCTAGTGGTTTGAAGTGAAAAATAGGTGTGAGTGTTATATTAATTGTGTTGGTATAGCTTCCACAGTTCGTGTTTTAACGTTCTGTAATTGTCTGTGTTTTAAATTTTGTGGTAGGTTGTTGAGTAGAGTGGGCATGAGAGATCTCATTGAAGAACAATATGAATTGTTGAAGGATCTTGGGAAGTAAAAGGTTATCCTGGGACGTTTTATGCGATTCGTGTCTCTGTTGTTACGAACGGTGTTGTTGAAGTAATTTCTTAGTAAAATTATGTAGTATTTCAGATTTTTTATGCTCAGGATTTTGTGCGCCGCCATATAGCGTTCGGTTATTCGCTGTTGTATGTGGGGTATCCAAACCACTGTTGAAATAATTTTCCAATGTAATGTTTCTATTTTCGCTAGATAGCTGTTTGATGTGTTAGTGTAGATTGTTATGCCGTGCCTGAGTAGTCATTTGCAGATACCGTGATATAGGAGTTTTCTTACATTATATGGAATCATGTCTTTTACCTGGAAAAGTTTTGCTGCAGTGATGCAGAGTTTAGTATGTAGGTATTCTATATGTTTTGCCCATTTGTAGTGGCAATCTATGTCAAGGCCAAGGTATTTTGCGTATTACAGATGTGGTTTCGGGATATTGACAGCTATTTGTGTTGTTAATTAAGTGTGAGAGTTCAGCGATAGTGATGCTGGGCGCATGATTCTCGTATTATGTATAATTAACATCTGTGTTTTGGTGCTATTTATTATAATTGAGTTTTGGTAGTTGATTGCTTATGTTTTTATATTATTTGTGTAGTTATGTGTTACTCGCAAACACTGTTCGAAAACTCATTTCGAACATTTCACCGCATGTTCGAAATGAGTTTGTTTTTCAGTCATATTGTATTTTTGTTTGATAAGTGCCACGATGCCATCTCCTCTTTTGTTTTGTCTACATAAGTTGAAGATAAATATTAATGTTGTAGGCGTAAATTTCTGTTTCGTTTAATATAAGTTACAGAATTATTTATTTTAAGTAAGAAATTCCATTCTGTATTTTTTACAAGGTTTGTCGACAATGCTCTTAATATGATCGAGTTTTTTCGATTTTTGTGGTGTTGTGAGGTGGGGAGGTGACAGAATGAAACATATTTGAGAAAAAGTAGTGATCGGCAATTTTGACATTAATTAACGATGATGTGTATGTATGGATGGGAGCCCTTATGTTGATATGGTCAATGCATGACTGTGTTAGTGAATTGCATATCAGGTATGTGTTAGTCGTTGAAGATGCATGGTCAAGGGTATTTATGTTAATGTCTCCTATTAGGGTGAGCCTATGTATTATAATGGGGTCAATGCCGCTTATCCATGATTCTAATTCATTCAGAAAGCTGAGTACATTATTAACTGGGGTTCTGTATATTATGTTTATTGTGTATTTGATGCTATGTTCATCGCTCTTTGTGATTTCCGAAATTAGTGTTTCCGCATGTTCGAAATTAGTTTGTTTTTCAGTCACGTATTTTTCTTTGATAAGTGCCACGATGCCATCTCCTCTTTTGTTTGGTCTACGTAAGTTGTAGGTAAATATTACTGTTGTAGGCGTAAATTTCTGTTTCGTTTATTGCAACTTCCATTAGTATTAGCGCATCTATATTTGTCAAGGTGTAGTTGAGCAATGTTATCAATAAGCCAGTGTTTCTTTATACTTCTTATGTTTATGTGTATGACAGTGAAGTCGGTATTGGTGGAAATGTTATTTGTCCATTTCTTTAAAGAATCAACCACCTTTAAGTTTATAATGTCTGAATGGATATGTTCGCCTATATTTGAGATATTCATTATATAGTTTTTAAGGTGATTTTAAATATTGTTCTTAAGAATGTGAGAGTTACTGTTTTATATTGGGGCTGTGTTGGTCACATTCTCTTGCAATTACGAGAGTGGTCTGAAAGGTTCTCGTCGTAACAATTTAAAAAACGAATTTATAAATTCAAAGTTATTTTTATTTTTCAGCATAATCTCCCTTAAGACTAATACATTTATTCCAGCGATGCTCCAGTGCAATTATCCCGTCCCGGTAGTGGTTCTTAGTAAGATCTGCAAAATACCCCCGCCCCCTAGAGCTGCAATCAACTCTTGATTCGAAGAAAAACGCAGACCAGCGAAGAAGAGGTTTAGTTTTGGGAAGAGATAGAAGCCAATGAAAGATAATTTTTTTCTTCTCCAAACCGGATCTTTTCTCACAAATTTTTTCGTCCAGTCTGGTTAAAAGATTGGAATAATATTCGTCGATTATTGTTAATAAACAAAATGCCTTTAGCATTCCAAAACACCGATGCCATGACGTTTCCTGCTGATTGAACCGACTTTGTCGCGCTGAACAACCGGCTCCTGTCCACTGTTTTGACTGCTGTTTGGATTTTGATATGTAATGGTGAATCCAAGTCTCATCCATAGTAATAAATCGACGCAGAAAATCAGTTTTATTCTTATTAAAATACTCCAAGCACTGCTCAGAGATTTTCATGCGCGTGTGGGATTTTCAGAGATTTTCATGCGCGTGATTTTCATGATCAGCGAGACACCCATCTTGCGCAAGGCTGTTTTCATTTGCAATTCTTCATGCAAAATGTATCCTACACATATTTTTGAAATGATTATAGGCTCTGTAGCAATTTCACGCACTTCGATTCGCCGGTCATCCAATACTGTATCGTGCACTGATCAATGATATCTGGTGTTGTTATACTTTTTGGACGTCCTTCACGGGGATCGTCTACAAGGCTGGTACGGTCGCGTTTAAACTCGGCAGCCCTTTTCTTAATTGTCGAAAACGAAGGAGAAGAGTGCCCATAAACGTCTATGAAATTTGAATGAATTTCGTTTGGCGTTAAACCTTCTTTTACAAAGAATTTTATAACCGCACGATACTCAATTTTATCCATTTCAAGGGTTACAGACAACACTTTGGCTTCCTATAAAAAAACTGCTTGATAGAATGACTTCCAATTTCACACGGATGCTTCTGGAAGATATACCAGCTTAGAAAAAAAAATCTTTTACCTTGTTGGTACATCTGCCGGAAGCATCCATGTGAAATTGGAAGTCATTCTATCAAGCATTTTTTTTTTTGTAAAGCTGTAGGAAGCCAAAGTGTTGTCTATAAACCTTGAAATTGATAAAATGGAGTATCGTGCGGTTAAAAATTCTTTGCAAAAGAAGGTTTAACGTCAAAAGATAGTGTTACCATTTATGGTCGAGGCTAAGAACTGTTCCGACCACCCACGTATATATACAATAATTATAAAATTATATATATATATTTTATATATATACACTGTATATATACAGGGTGTTCGGGATAAATTTGACAGTTTCGTAAGGAAAAAGAAAATCTTCTTTGTATCTATTAAATTTAATGAATTGACAAAAAAACATTACAGGCAGAGTTAATTACAATACTATCAACAAGATTTACTTAAAATAACCACCATTAGCATCGATCACAGCTTCAATTCTGCTTCGGAACCTCGAACAAGCTGATGCTACAGTCTCCCTGGGAAGGGCCGCAAAAACTGTTTTAATTTTATCCATTAACTGGGCTTTTGTATTACTGGAAGTGCGATTGGTGTCTTTTTCAACTGCGCCCCATACAAAATAATCCATGGGGTTAAGGTCTGGGGAGTTTGGAGGCCAAACATTTGGACTGGTGAAGTCGTAGAAATTTTCAGACAACCATTTTTGACTTTTCCCAGAGGTGTGGCAAGGGGCCGAATTCTGCTGCCATACATACGGCCTACCATTGGCTACCCTTGTTATCCAGGGCTTGACTACAGTTAGCAACTCCACGAACAAAGCCCGAATTCCAATGCCAGGGTTCTTCTTCAACACCTGTTCCTGCAGATTTGCGAGGAATTCTGCTGTACGAACGCAATCAGATCGTCTGCTAGGGATCTTTCTTCTTGCTACATCCTCGTAGTCACCATTGCAAGTCTCTAGTTCATGCCTGATTGTTTTTACTGTATTCAGGGAGCATTGGGCAGCAGTCGTAATATCCTTATTTTGATGGCGGGCACGAATCATCATGATACAAGTTATTCTCTTCCATGATTCAGGTGGGTTCCAGCTATCCATCCTTTCTGACATCTTGTATATGAATGAAGAAGGGTCCAAACTTTTAAATGAAGAGAAGTGTGTGTTAATACATGTAACTTACGGAAAAATATAATTAATTATAAATATGTCAAATTTATCCCGAACACCCTGTATATATTTTTTTTTTCAATTTTTGCTTCTGTAATATTTTTAAGTGCTATAGTTGTAATAAATAGATTTTTTTTGTCTATATGTTAATCCTGGTTGAGGTGTAATGCACCCACTTTAGTCGTTGAAGCTTTTTATTGAGCTTATCTGAGGATGACCAGTTATTTTTTATTGGTTTGATTGTTGTGTTGGAAGTCGGTTAATGCTTGATAGGTCTGATATTCACACACACACACGCGCGCGATAATTTGGAGTGTCATGAATCATTACTGAACTGGAAAGCCTAAACTAATATATTGTTTTATTAAGTTTGTAAAGTGTGTAGCGTGCGTATTTCTTGTTTATCGTATGTCTTTAAAGTTCTTTTGAGGTTATTGTGGTTTGTAAGGTTCCTAGATCCAAAAGGTAGTTTATTTAGTTTTCGAGTGGCCTTTCCGTAGTGAATATTATATTTATATGTGATATAATTAGTTGTTTGAGGTCTTGTTGTACGGTGTTTGTTGTTGTATTTCTGGTTCTCCTATGGTTGGCATCGAAATAATATTTTAGCATAGCTGCATAGTGACATAAGTGTTCTGCTGTTAGTATTTTGTGTTCTGACATTGCAGTGTATATAAAGTCGTTATTGTCTCTTTGTTCCCTAAAGATCAGTTTTATTATTTTATACTGCAATGGTATTGATCTATTTAATTTGAAGTGTGCACAGAACGCATACGTTGTTATAGCGTATCTTAGTATATTTTGGCATAGTGATTTGTATATTAGTGTTTTCAGCCGTGTGGGAACGATGTCTTTTAACCTGTAGAGTTTGCTGGTTATTGTTTGGAGTTTGTTTTGTAGTTGGCTTATTTGGCTATTCCAGTTCATATCTGCATCGGAATAAATTCCTAGGTATCTTATTGTTTCAACTTGAGTGATGGTCGTGCTTTTACTGTTCTATGTGTTTTTTATGTTCGAAAGTGGATGCTGAATGGTTATATATATGTTATCAATTGGTGGATTTATGAATATAATTAATTTTGTTTTATCAGTTTCGGTGTATGGTGACTTTATTGAGCTAGTCAATGGGTCGATGTATGTCATATTGCATATTTGTTTTGACTATGCTTGCATTATTTTGGATGGATATTATAGCTATATCGTCTGCTTATTGGATGATCGTGCTTTTGAGAGGTAGCTGGTGTTAATGTCATGCATTTAGATGTCAAACAGGGTTGGGGAAGAGAACAGCTCACTGTATCACTTCACATGTTACTGGTAGCTCTACTGAGGTTTGACCCGATGCCTATGATTTGTTTTTCATTTTAAAGATAGATTTTTGAACCACATTTGCGGAGGCTCATTTATTCCTGCCTGTCTTAGCTCTTCTAATAAAGTCTCATGTGTGACTGTGTCAAATGCTTTAGCCAAGTCGATAAATCGATAAAGACTACGATGACAGTTTTGTTTTATCTAAGACGTTATTCCGCTGGGCTGTTGCTTACTCTAGGTGGTAGATGGGGGGGATGGTCGGAGGCACGATTTTTTAGACCTCCCAGCTAGTTCCATGGGACCTGCTAACCAACGACAGCTGCGGTTCTCCATACATATTGGGGGTTGTATTCTGGTGGCCCATTCCGCAAAAACTGCCGCTATGTAAAGCATCATGTCTAAACAGAAAAAAAAATAATAAGCCCGGGTAGTCTCATATTGCCCGGAACGATGGTGTCAAGGTGATGTAGCAGGCCCTGCGGTGTCGTCAGTCCATGACTGCTATAAAGAAACTCAACGCAGAAATTGCTTGAAGATTGTTACTTGGAATATAAGTGGATTGAATAAATCTGGGAAATTGGCTAATGTGATGAGAGAGATTGAATATTAGTATACTAGGAATAAGTGAAACCTTTTGGGAAGGATCATCGGGCTTTGAGTCGAAACTTCTAAATAGCAAGATATATAAAGTATATGCATCAGCTGGTGAAATATCAAGGAGAGGTGTAACGTTCATTGTAGAGAAAAAAATGAATAAAAACATTATCCATATCATCAAAAATCAGATAAGCTAATGACAATTCTATGAATTCTAATCCCAGAGATATTCTGATCGTTCAAATATATGATCCTACAGAACAGAATGAGGAAGCAGAAATAGATAACATGCATGATGAAATAGAATTGTGTATAAAAGAAGCTGGAGGAAAGAAAAATCGAATTATTTGCGCTATCGGTCACCGGAACGCAAAAGTTGGATCAGAGAAAACATCTACACACGTAGGCTCGGAATTCCAAGTCTATTTGGACTTGGAATTAGGAATAAGAGAGGACAAAAACTGACTGATTTCTGTAACAAGCACAGTCTCTTCCTAACTAACCGTTATTTTGAGCAAAAACCAACAGTAAGGTACACATGGGAAAATCCAGATGGAAGCCACAAAAGTCGATTAGACTATATCGTGGTCAATAAGCATTAGTTCAATGGAATACGGAACTCAGAGCTGATGCCAAGTGCTGACTGTGGATCTGATCATCATCATCATCATTTGCATCAGTCATGAGACTGGCAGCTCAGCAGCAATTTCCTCCATTCTGCTCTGTCATTGGCTTTCTTCGTAACCTCCTGGTAACTCCTCAAACCCGTGCTGTCTTTGACTTGGTCAAGAAAGCTTTTCCTTGGTCTGCCTCTTCTTCTTTTCCTCTCAATTTTGCCTTCAGTTATTCTTTTTACAAGTCCATCATGTCGAAGTATGTGTCCAAACCACCTATCCATTCTAATTTTGATAGATTTAATTAGAGTTCTTTTTTTCGTTTATCTCTCTCAGGACTTGTTCGTTTGATTTTTTTCTGTCCATTTTATTTTGTTCATTCGACGCCAGCACCACATTTCAAAAGCATCCAATCTTCTTACATCTTCTCTGCCTAGAATCCAGGTTTCACATCCATTAATTGCAATGATTCATATCAATGTCTTTACTATGTTTTTTTTTCAATTGTAGGTTGAGATTTTCTGTTAAAATGCTTTTGATATTAGAGAATTGGGCTTTTGCATTGTTTATTCTTGATCTTATGTCTTCTATTGTTCTGCCATCTGTTATTAGGCTTCCTAAATATTTAAAGCTTTTCACTTGTTTTATTTGTTCCCCGCTGATGTCTATATGCTCTGTATTGATAGGGATTTTGCCTGTAACAATGATTTTAGTCTTTTCTGTGTTGATTTTCATTTTATATTTTTCAAGGTTATTATTTAGTAATTCTAGCATTGTTCTTAACGTTGATCTGATCATAGGCTGGTCTTAATGAAGATGAATATTCGCCTGAAAACAATAAAAATTAAAAGAAAACAACCTCAAAAATGGAATCTGCAGACGGTACAAAATCCAATAGTAAAATCAAACTTTAATCAAAGTGTTTCAGAACTGCTGTCTGCACAGTTGCAAAACGAAAATGAACCCTCTCAGTGGAACATACTGCAAGCATCTATCATCGTGTGATCCTTTTTACGCAGATTCTTCAGCCTTCTTAATAGAAAGCTTAAATTTGTTCAACTATCAGAGAGATGTCCTGCTCTCCGCGATAAGATAATGATAAAATTCACCAGTGACTTAATAGGAGTTCTGCCGTGTTCAGAATCAATTTAAATTCCTTCGTTCTGTTTTTTTTAATATATTACTCATACCAACGAATGATTGTCGACATATAATAAATTAGTAGCGTCAATGATATATGGATTTTTTTTTCTATTTTTTAAATTTATTTTTTATATAGCCGGAAACCCTGCTCTACAGATCAACATGGACAATTTTTTCAAGCAACTTCAGGCTTCCAATAAGCGAGTAGATGGTCTCACATACAGCAATGATATTCGTCTCCCGCCTAAAGACAATCACAAACATTCACATCCACTGAGGATTCAACCAGGCCGGGAATTTACTGCAGGTTAGTGCAATCAGTAGTTTCAGAGTCAAATAGTAATGACTAAAGTTACGATCTGGGATACATTCAGTTCGAACTATCTGCCCTTTGGTTTATCTCCGTCGCGTTAGTCTTAAAGATTTTGGGAGGACCCTGTGGCGAGAAAGCAGAACTACTAAGTCCTCAATTAAGAGAGGACAGGCGTTTCTCTACATCCATGGCCTTAAGCAACAGGTGTCATGTCTTGTGGCTTTCGAGCAACACTTTTAAAAATATTATTTATTTTACTAACGCATGAATGATTACTATGTTTCGCTTAGAATATTAAAAAAATAAAAACATGTGGTGTAGAGTGAATTTTAAATTTATCTTTCCTTCTGTGAATGCAAAATCATTTTGTGTAAGTTTGATTTTTCAGTTTGAAGGGCTTGATATCTGATTAACGTTCTGTAGATCATCTCCAGTACTCTCGTTTTCAATAATCTTTAGTAGCCTAATTCGATATCTTTTAGACTTTCTCTTATCACACACAGCTTTCTACAGAGATCGATGAAAGTATACTTTTAGAGAACCAAGCAGGAGTTCGTAAAAACAAGTGTACAGTAGACCACTTATTTACAATATACTTCACTGGAGAAAAATATATTGAACATAATAAAACAGTGTCACTGTTTTATAGATATACAGAAGGTCTTCGATTCAGTATGGCATGAAGCATTGTGAAGAATATTGAGCCAGTATGGAACAGATCATAAAATGGTATTCCTGATTAAAACTTTGCCGTATAGCAATCATTTCAAAATAGAAAGAGGTGTACGGCAAAGCTGTATATTTTCACCGATGCTTTTCACCTATATTTTGAATATATAATAAACTTAGCCTTGAAAAAAAGTGGTATTGGAATAATAGTTGGTGGCAAAAAAAAATCAATAATTCTCAGATTCACCGATGATAATGATCTAATAGCAGAGAATGAACATGGGTTACAAAAATTAACAGACAAAGTTTTTGAGGCACGTAGTAATTATGGATTACATCTCATTGGAGATCAGCATTCATAAATAAAAAACGACATCTTCAGGAAATAAGCCTATGAAAATTTCAGTTTATGACGAAAAATTGGAAGACGTAGAAAGATACACCTACGAGTCTTGGGAACTCGTACTTGGGAAGTGTACAATGGCCTGTCTAAACATGATATTAAGGCACGCATTGCTAGAGCAACAGTTGCCTTTCAGAGGTTATAGCCACTTTGGAAGGACAATAAAATACAGCTAGCTACAAGCCTCTATATCATCTAAACCCTTGTTAACTCTGTCTTCTATAAGTATGTGAGAGTTGGACATTGCTAAAGGAAGATGAGAAAAGACTATTGGCCTTCGCTATGAAGTGTTACAAACAACTTGAAGGCGCCATATACGGCACACATGTCAAATGACGAGATTAGAAGTAAAATCGGCTTCGTTGTTAGAACACGAGGAAATATCATCACTAAAATACGCCTGAAACAGTTCTAGTGTCTAGGCCATGTGGTTAGATCAGATAGTTTACCTAAGATAGTACTATATGGCATTTACTTATGGTAAAAAAAACACCAGGGTAGATCTAAAATCGCGTGGATAAATATTAGAAAATGGGCTAATTCTTCGTTCTGCATCTTGTTAAGATCCCAAGGGAGAAACACTTTTATAGTGTCCCAACGGTCTATGGGTGAAGAAGAAAACTATTAAGTTAGCTATATCCCAAGAATTAAAAGCTCAATGGCAGACAGTCTTTCAAGGTCACATGCTGAAGAAAATCTACCTGATGAAAAGGAGAGTGCTCCCGAAGCAAACACTAGTGATATTGTTCTAGTTTCAGCTTCCGAACAAAAAAAAATAATAAAAACAATATTGGATGAAGAAGATTGGAATATAGAAAGAATAATTTTGGTTCAAAAGGAAGATCTTTTTGGGTAAATGTTTACATCTCATTAACATTCAGGAAGAGAAGTAAATAGCAAATTGTTTGTAAACATTAGAAGTTTATTTATTGACGATGTGGTATCCTATGTATGAAGTGTTATGCAGATGATAAGCCTAAAGTAATAGCTCAGAGCGAAATGTTTGGTTGGTTATTTTGCAGTTGTCATTCTACTCCTCTGACAGGACATACTGGTTTTAGAAAAACCTTGCAACGTGTATCTCACAGATATTATTGACCAAGTTTAAGCCAAAGTGTTTAAGCCAATTTACAACTTCTTTTAGATGAAAGGTGCAACTTCAGTCGTCAGCACTTCAAGGAAATTGTGAGAAACTAACTGGTTTTCAAAAATAGAAAATTCAAGTGAAGCACTTGATTTTACTAATTCTCTTACCAGTAGAAAAAAGTTTATAGGTTATAATTTAAAACCCTCTACCTAAAGAAAACGGCACCGTTTTACAGGGTGTTCGGGATAAATTTGACATATTTATAATTAATTATATTTTTCCGTAAGTTACATGTATTAACACACACTTCTCTTCATTTAAAAGTTTGGACCCTTCTTCATTCATATACAAGATGTCAGAAAGGATGGATAGCTGGAACCCACCTGAATCATGGAAGAGAATAACTTGTATCATGATGATTCGTGCCCGCCATCAAAATAAGGATATTACGACTGCTGCCCAATGCTCCCTGAATACAGTAAAAACAATCAGGCATGAACTAGAGACTTGCAATGGTGACTACGAGGATGTAGCAAGAAGAAAGATCCCTAGCAGACGATCTGATTGCGTTCGTACAGCAGAATTCCTCGCAAATCTGCAGGAACAGGTGTTGAAGAACCCTGGCATTGGAATTCGGGCTTTGTTCGTGGAGTTGCTAACTGTAGTCAAGCCCTGGATAACAAGGGTAGCCAATGGTAGGCCGTATGTATGGCAGCAGGATTCGGCCCCTTGCCACACCTCTGGGAAAAGTCAAAAATGGTTGTCTGAAAATTTCTACGACTTCACCAGTCCAAATGTTTGGCCTCCAAACTCCCCAGACCTTAACCCCATGGATTATTTTGTATGGGGCGCAGTTGAAAAAGACACCAATCGCACTTCCAGTAATACAAAAGCCCAGTTAATGGATAAAATTAAAACAGTTTTTGCGGCCCTTCCCAGGGAGACTGTAGCATCAGCTTGTTCGAGGTTCCGAAGCAGAATTGAAGCTGTGATCGATGCTAATGGTGGTTATTTTGAGTAAATCTTGTTGATAGTATTGTAATTAACTCTGCCTGTAATGTTTTTTTTGTCAATTCATTAAATTTAATAGATACAAAGAAGATTTTCTTTTTCCTTACGAAACTGTCAAATTTATCCCGAACACCCTGTATGTAATAAAAATCGTGCGATCTTTATTTGGAGGTGCATTTTTTCTACGGAGAGAGAACTTTTAAGATTTTCATTCAGATACACTACATTTTATTTTTGAATAATTTAGCTGATTTAAATATCAAACAATTTTATGAAAATATAGAATAAAAGCCAAAAGGCTATTTTTCTTGCAACCTTAATAATAATGAAGGGGATACAAATCCTTTGATGTTTATCTGCCAGTAAGCGAAACTCTAAGAACTAGGACTAAGATCTATGAGTTTCATACCGAAAAACTATCGGCAAATCCAAGTGTAAGTAACCACTTGGTAGTACAACACGAAGGCAACTCGTATCAAAGGTGGAGCAAACTCCTTCACTATCCTTGATATTATATTTCTATGTTATAATAATCAGGCACACCTTTAAGGCATTCGTATAGTGAAGGTATGTAATTTCTTTTCACTTAAACCTTGTTATCTTCCAGGTTATTCTACCTACTCACTGATGAGACCTCAAAAAAGGTTGAAACCGGTCTGGGTAGTGACCTCTCCTCATAATGTAATTACAGTATTACATCCCCTAGGGGCTGTGTTTTTACATTATGAGAAAATATCAACGATAATGAGGGAGCTTGCCCCACCTTTGATACGAGTTGCCTTGGTGTTGTACTACAAAGTGGTTACTTACACTTGGATTTGCCGATAGTTTTTCGGTATGAAACTCATAGATCTTAGTCCTAGTTCTTAGAGTTTCGCTTACTGGCAGATAAACATCAAAGGATTTGTATCCCCTTCATTAATTTTATGAAAAATTAGAAAGCGATTGACAACATAAACGTGTTGATTATACCACTCCGTTTACAGTAATTAAAGTCGTTTTTCTTTTTCTTTTCTATTCTTTTTTTAATAAATCAAGAATAAATAATGCCAATAAATCATTTTATAAAATTTTGAAATTATTAAAATAGTTTGTAACTTCATTTTATCAAATTCGCCAAACTTCGGTAACATTTCTTAATGGCAATGGACACAAGCAAGATTTTGACAGTTTTCAAGTTCCATTTCAATACCTGCACTTAACACATATCAATAAATTATCATTCTTTTGCTTAAAAAGACTGTATCTTACCTGAAAATGTATTTTATGCATTATTTCAAACCATCCGCAAGAGAAGAGCGCCATCGAGGCAGTTTGAAGCGAGTGTTAGCGTAAACAGGCATTCCGGAAGCAGCGCAACTGTAGTTCATTCGATGTAGTTCATTTCTAGAAAGGATTTTCTACAAAGGAATGTATTTTCTTTATATCGTTGTTAGAAAAATCCTGTTTTTTTTTTAGTTGTTGTTGTTTGTTTGTTTGTTCTTTCCTGAATGAAATATGTGTGAGCGTGAGAGTGAAAATGTCTCTTCTATGAAATAATTTAATCACTTTTCATATTAACCATCAAAGTATATATATATATATACGTTTTTTTTTAAAAATGAAACCATGTTTGTTGTATTACAATTCTCTTATGAGACTGAGATAAATGAATGTAATGCATGGTGTTTATTTTAAGGACTGGGAGAATTGGTACTCTTTAAACTAAATAAGTATAAATAAGTTCCTACGATAAGAGACTACCAATGGGACTAACTAATGTTGACTTTCACTGTAAACGCATATTATAGAAAATTAGTTGTCTTAATTATTTTCTTTATGCATTCTTGTGCCCCCATAGATAGTCATTTATTTTTATTTTTATTTTTTTGGTGATTTTAACGCCTACATTGTATTTTTATAGTAACTTTGTAGCTACTGCTATTGGTTACATAAATTGTACAGTTCCTTCTAATATATATATATATATATATTATAACAAATGTAGTGTTACTTATTATTATTATCACATTTGTATTGTTCTAAATACGTGTTGCATCTATTGTATTATATCTTCATTTGTACTATTTATCAATGTTTTAATAAAATTAATAAAAAAATCACTTTTAGCATAATCGACTATGTAAGGATTTTTTTTGTAATGGTGCTTTTTGACAATATCCAAGACTCCAATAAGAAGAATGGTGGTTCCCATTACGATGAAATATATAATTTTTCATCTAATCCTCAATAGATATTCAAAAATATTCATGCCATAGCGGGATTCGTACTTGCTATATAATATCAGTCACAAAACAGGGAAGATTCCGCAGGAGCGGAAAGAATTTATAGTAATTCCTGCTTATCTTTACTGAACACTAAAAACACACGTAATAACCACAGTAATGACTATTTAATTCATTAATATTTCATCCCAAGTATCTTGGGACATCCTCAGTACAGTAGTTCAAACAATACTAGGAATAACATAGTTAGGGAGCATGATTACAATGGAATCTCAATATGCGTGCAGTAACGTGTTATAGAAGTAAATTAAATATAACTGGGGAAAAAATAATAATAAAATAAACTAATAAATAAAATAAATAAATAATAATTTAAAAAAATAATAAATAAATAAATAAATATATATATATAAAGATTATTTTACACAATTTTGTATGACAATTTCCCATGCTTTAGGAATAGTAAGAACATCGTTGCGGTTTAAATTTGGTCTGTGTAGTAGGGCTTCAGCACGTTCTTTATATAAACGTTCATATTTATATAAAGATCTGTGTAAAAGTTTCGACATCTCCCAGTGGATCCTATGGTTTGGGGTTTCAGCTCCGTGTTGGGAGAGACCAGATTTCTGCAGTTTGAAAAGACGAATGTGGTCTTGATGTTCCGAGATGAGTTTCTGTACAGACCTACCTGGCTGACCAAAGTAAGACAATTTGCAGGAGCATGGGATCTCATAAACGCCAGGTAACATCAGAGGTGAGAGTTTGTCCTTAGGAGAAGGTAAAAAATTATAGATTTGGTTGATAGGTTTGTAAGTAGTGGCAAAATTGTATTTCTTCAAAATTTCTGAAAGACGTTCGGAGATGCCTTTGACGTAAGGTATGGGAATCCTATGGACTTCTTGAAAATCCAAAAGAGTTCACAATCCAAACCATAGGATCCACTGGAAGAAGTCGAAACTTTTACACAGATCTTTATATAAACATGAACGTTTATATAAAGAACGTGCTGAAGCCCTACTATACAGACCAAATTTAAACCGCAACGATGTTCTTACTATTCCTAAAGTATGGGAAATTGTCATACAAAGTTGTTTAAAATAATATTTATATATATATATATTTTTTTTTAATTATTATTATTATTATTTTTTTAAATTTAATTTAATTTTTTTTTCAGTTATATTTAATTTACTTACTTCTATAACACGTTACGGCAGGCATATTGAGATTCCATTGTAATCATGCGCCCTAACAGTCTGTTATTCCTAGTATTGTTTGAATTACTGTACTAAGGATATCCCAATATACTTGGGATGAAATATTTACGAATTAAACAATCACTACTGTAGTTATTACGTGTGTTTTTAGTGATGAATTCACCACAGGTTTCGTTATATAAAAATATCTTTACTGATTATGCAGAAATAGGTAGGGTAATCGTGAATAACTGATACGCAGTAATTTCAAAATTAATGAATAGGCTGGAATATGGGCTTGGGAAAATGGGTGTCAATTCAATGTAAAGTCATGCACTTTGACGTGATTAGATGTCCAATGTCTTATTATATTGGTACAAATATGCTATGATGAGAAAAAAATCGATCAGAGTTATTTTCTCGATGAGAAAAAACTGATTAGTCTAGGGATCTTGGAGTAGTAGTATATAGGATGTTAAAGTTCAGGGTCCATGTAGCAAAGATTGCAAATACAACTCAAAAGATAATTGCAATACTGAAACTTTGACATGTAAAGATAAGGATGTAATTTTGCCTCTTTACAAGGTCTTGATAAGACCTTACTTGAACTATAGTGCTGAGGTCTGGTCACCTGATTTCCATTATGATTCTGACACAGTGGGGAGAGTGTGTGCAAAGAAGGGTGTTAAATGATATCAGGATTGTGAATAATGATTATGAAGACAGATTGAGAATTTGTACACTGCAGACGCCATGATTGAGACTTACAAACTTCTGAAAGGGTCATACAGAGTTTCAGTTGATGGGATTTTTTATTGTATTGAAGATGGGGAAAAGGACAAGAGGGCCTCCTTGGAAGATGACAATTATTATAAGTACGCGTATAATAATTGTCATAGTACGCTAATAAGTTAGTGAAATGAAGATTTTCCTTTCATAGAGTGGTGTGTGATTCGAATGGATTGCCTTTGGATGTTGTGTGTGCAAAGAATGTGGATGAATTCAAGGACAACTAAGATAACTGGTGCGGTTAGTATGTGGCCTCCCTCGATGAGTCCCTTACTCCCTGGGGGTCTCTTTTAATAATAATAAGAATAATAAGAAGAAGATTTATTTGGATATTCCAAATAAATCTTCTTCTTATTATTATTAGTTTTTTATTCCCAGAAATTTCAACTCCCTAACTCATAAAAATCGTCAATAGAATCAACATTTATCAGACAATACTATACAAGTTAGCGTTCAGGAATAGAAGAATACAGCAGCCCTGCTATTCACTCGACTCGCACCTTAAGTCAAGAATTTGTCAATAGTAATAAACTCAACTACTCGTTACTAATAAGCTTGAATTCTGGCAAACTGTTTAATTCCTAAACTTTATACGATAATTTTGTCTACTCTCGCTACTAAATAAAAGGCATTAGAAATTTATTTATTTATAATATTTTGCTTAATATTAATATTATTAGCTTTCCGCCATGAGATTTGTAGACGTGCCCATCTAGAGTGAAAGTGGCACTAATGCCTTGGAATACCTAAATTCGTACTTACACCAGGATATACGAGTAACTTAAGGTGTTCGGAGTGGGTTTTATCTTAGTGAGCCAACCGGAGAATTCAAACGGGACCAACCCATACCACAGACTCAGACTGACTAACTCAATGTTGAATGGAATGAGCAGCAAGTAAACATCCACTGCTTGAAAAGAAGTCAACGGACACCCCCAAGGGAAAGATACATCGTGCCATGTAACGAGTCCCGTGCTTTTAATCTGTATAAATTGGAAGAATAAGATGCTCCCAAGTCAGTGCAACTGCGTCCAGGAGAAATGGCTGCGAGAAGAAAACTGCGGAGTTTAAAGAGGTGTTGTGATAGGATGCCATGTTGTAGGCCTATTAGGCAAAATAGGCCTACAACATGGCATCCTAGGCAAAAGGTTGAATTGACAAATCGGACCATTCCAGGTCAACAATGAGTGATATCATACTGAGATGGAAGCACATGGAATCAGTTGCAAGTGATAATCTCAGTCGACAACCCACCACACTAACCGAACTTGACAGTATAGTGCTATGAAGGATAATATGTAAATACCGACGTCAGTCAAACGCTGAATGAGAAGTTTCGAGCATCGACTGGAACACGAATCTGCACAAAAACATTCAGAAATGAAGCTCAAAACATGGGTTTCCATGCCATGAGAGCAATATACAAGCCCTACGTTACCAAATCTAACATGCAGCGTCATCTTCAGTGGCGCAAAGAGAGTGTACAGTGGGACGTGGATGCTTGGAGATCTGTGGTGTAGAGCGATAATCACGCTGCACCCTCTATTGACCAGATAGATTGGTGTGGATGTGGCGGATGCCCGATGAACTTTTGAAATTATGAAATTCGGAGATGGTGGTGTGACGGCATGGTCCTGTTTAAATGGTTTGGCCTCGAACCTCTATTTGTGGTGCCAACATTAAACTCTGCGAGTTATCTTAATATTCTGGACAATGCAATGCTTCTTTTGTGGAGTTTCCACGGAACTGAACATTTTCTCTTTCAGGAAGAGAATACACTGTGTCATAAGGCTGCTGCTGTAATCGCGTGGTTTGTGGACATGAACATCACCACAGCGTTTTATTGGCTTCCACGGAGTCCTGGCCTCAATCAACCCTTTTGAGCATCTGTGAGATGAACTAGAGCTTTAGGCGAAGTCAAGGGACGTCCGTCCCAGAACAATCCAAGACATCGTTATATGCCTACAGGAAGAATGCTCGTAGGACTATAGCGTATAGTCCTACTTCTTAATAAGAAGTAGGACTATACGTATACTATATAGCGTATACTATATAGAAGTATAGACTACGGTGGTTTGTTCCTCACGCTATAGTGTGAGATGACTTCTTTCCAAGCAGTGTATAATAACTATACACTGCACAATGACTTCTGTTTTTCACTTTACTGCTTTTTTTTTAATTAACTTTTCTTCGTACATACGAGTATTTGCATGCCCACACATGGTGTTATCGCGTTGCAGGTCTTGAAGACGTATCGTGTGTTTGACTGATATAAAAAATATATTCACACAGATACGAACACTGAAACATATACGACATGCTCAACAATGTCATATTAAATAATCATCATACTTACGTTTTAATCATATTTCCTCCAGCCATTACAACTGATTCTGTTAAGACAGAATTACGTAGTTGTTAAAATTAAATAAAATTAGTATTTATTTTAATTTGAAAAAAAAAGTTTTTATATTTAACTTTAATTAAATTTAGTTATAGAATCGATGAGTTTATTTACCTCCACCCCCGATTCTGTAACTCATTGAATGAAGGTTGCTCTACTTATTTTTTTGCCCAAACAGTGAAAATGAATTTCGTACATTTGCTCTATTTCTCTTTTTCAAATATACGAAGTTCATTTTTTATTGTGTCCTCTATTGGAGCTTCAACCAAATACAACAAACTACTGATATCTATCTCAAACACATGTCTTGAATTAAATTTAAAACTTCGATTAAATATCCTCTTCCTCTCCTGATGTAATATGACACTCTTTTCATTTAGTCAATGTTCTCTGGATATCCTCGATTTTCTTGACATCCTTTAAAAACCTTGGCTACTAATTCTGGGAGTCAAAATCCAATAATGGCCTAGCTAAAAACATGTATAACGATATAATTTCTTCCGTACTTCTACAAGTGAAGTTTTGTTTAATTAATCCCATAATCTGTTCAGTTTACTAAGAGTTACTTACAAATATGATTCTTGAACTTAAATTTGCTCTCATCCACTACTTTTTCTATCAAATTTTCATCAATGTTTAATATAAGTGATGTTTAAAATCAATGGTTGGTGAGGTTGGAATGCTACATTACTAGAGAATTATTATATAACAAAGTGGTTCCGGTTGTCTTCCCTGTCAAATCATAGTCTATGTCTATAGATTTGCGTATCCACGAGAGCGGTTTGCCTGTTTTGAAGGAAGAACCGAGTTTCGGAGAAAAATCCCCCCACCACTGTATGAGACCGGCTAACTCATCTTTCATAAAATCTCTGATAAAAGTGTTTCGCGTCATTGACAAGACACGAATCCTGATATTTTCAACGTTCGAAAACAACTGAGTTACTGAGCGCTCCTGTACAAAATAAGTACTGAATTTTTCGAATTTATTAGACTAAAATTTAACTTTATTAACATTTTTGTCATTAGCAACATAATATACGCTACTAGTGTGAGATAATTTATTTATTCATTTATTTATATTTCCCTTGCTGGCAGTTTTTCAACTGCGGGATTAGAGATGATCCATGCACAGATCATTGGATTTAGCCCACGTTCCGCTTTAACGCTTAATCATATTCACTGTTCCATGCAGCTGTTTACAGTATAAATAAGAATGAACGCGTTTATTCCTAAGAAACAATCCTTGGTTTCAAAATGAAATAGCTTAGCGTGTACAGAAAGGTGCATAGATTCTCATAGACAAAGTAGAGTTAAATAAAATTTATGGGTTTCCCTTTAAAAATGGAAGATTCCAAATTTTAATTCGGATTACTGAAATGACAGATGAATTATTAGAAGCATTTCATTTTAATAGTGAACTAATCAAGCTTTCATTGTGGGATGTTTGATAAGAACCATTAAAATACAAGTGTGCATAGATCCATGGGGAGTGTCGAACACCTGATCAATCAAATGGCCCATAGAAATTACCATACCGATCGATATGAAAGAGTACTTTCGAAATCTGATTAACATGGGCATATAATGTGTAATGTGGAATTAGCCAGAGAGAGAGAGGGGGGGGGAAGAGAGAGAGAGAGGGAAAGAGAGAGAGAGGGGGGGAGTAGTGAGATGTGAATCCACTACCTACATATTTTCTGGCTGCATAAAGACACATGCACCAACTGAGCAATCCAGGACTCTTTACCACGCAGTGCTCTGTGGCGCGCAGAAAATGGAGTAGCAAATTACACCAATTCAACGCATGCGTTTTCGGAACGGCAACTGAATGTTAGGAAGAACGATCCAACCTTTAGACACGACCAACAAAGAAGATTTCTCATTCCTGTAAGTTCCTAATTAAGAAGACCCAGTCGAGCCTATACCAGTATGGGCTATACCAGAACCATCACAACAACAACCAGAGACTCTTACAAATGGTTGCGCAATACGTCGAGGTAGGATCATATTGAAAAGAGATGGCAAACACAAAGTACTAGGCTGAAATTGGTCAAGCAAGATCTTGACCAAAATCAGTGAGGAAAGATAGCATGTGGTTATTATGTAGAAGAACTTACAGTAGACTTTTTGTTGATATCAAATTACATAACACTTAGACTTGTAGCTACAGGCGACAAGCCAGTAGTCACTGATAGAGGTGTTAAATGAATGTCTGAAATTGGAGCTACTCTTCTGGAATTCACATGATGGAAACATTCTCTACCGCCACTCTCAATATAAGTTTTTTTTTTTTTACTTTCAAGTGACAAGCAGGAATAAATCTGGAAAATCACACTCATGTATAACATTCAGATACTGTTCATACGGGAAACTTATTTAACCCTCAACAAGAACATCAAGCAATTTTGAACACCTTATCCTCTTGTAACATTCTAGAGTTTCTGAAGTTTCCGTTGCAGAAACAAAGAAGGGGAGATATCGATACTGCCTCCAAATCTTTGGTGTTTTTATAACGTTTCCACAGAGACTCCAATTGACTGGAAATTGCAAGCGAACAACAAGACTACTTAACAACTATGCGCTTAACAAGGTGGAAGATCGGTCAACTCTTTTTCCATACACTGATAAACAATTGCCAATAAGCAAATGATATGATTTCAGCTGGTAATTTGAACTGCACGAAAATGCAGCTCTGAAAAAAAGCTTAATAGGAATTTCAATTAAGGTACATCTGGACCCGAAGCACTAATGACGTTACTTCTGTCCACCAATTAATTGACATCTGAGAGTAAGAAATCCTGGCGTACGACCGATTTTAGTTGTCATCTCACATAAAAGATCTAGTGACTACTATTAATCATGTATACAGTATATTCCAGATAAGAGGCGAGTATCTACTCACCGATTGGTTCTCCTTAAAATAAACTTATAGATGGTGCAAATGTAAGAGCTTGATCTTGAAGATTGAACCTGAACCTGAACCTCTTTCAAGACAAACTGGAACAACGCTGCGAAGAACTGCTAACGTACTGGCGCTAGGGGAAATAATCTCCTTCAAGTCAAGTTTGGGAAATTCTAAACATGGGAAGAGGAAAACATTTCACCAAATTTGCAGAACTGTCGAAGAAAACAAGATAGTACACAAAAAAAATCAGAGGATCATATCCCTCTCCCTTAATACAAAGCATCCTAATGGAAATGAGCAAGAGAGAGAGAGAGAGGAATAGATTTTTAAGGAACAAAACTTCAGAGAAAGACTACGGGGAAACAGACGGTGTCTCGGCAGTGTTCCACAGAACACGCCTGCGGGTAAGGATATAATTGTTGCAGAGAACTATCACTGAAATTATTGCAGCAGGCAACAAAGTGGAAAAACCCACAAATATAAGGAGGAATCCCATCAACAGGTAGGAATTAACCTAGTGATGTGACATACGAGGAGGGGAAGGTCTGGAAAGTTCTCATAAACACCTAGAACTAAAATGAACTAAAATAAACACCTAGAACTGCAACCTACTTTGATGAGAGACTTTATCTTATTGTCCTATTCAACTACTTTTTTTTCGACTGAGTTAATTCCACCTTAATTCAATTGTGATTACACAGTGTAACCACACCGTGCAACTACACTTATTGTGAAAGTATACTACACAATTATTGTGTAGTATATTGCGAAATAATACAGGGGCTTCACGATTAGATGAAATTGGTGTTATCTCTATTTCTAATATAGAACACAAACTGTTAATTACAATCATAAAAATCAGAATTCAACGGGTATTCTTCGCATAATTACAAACACACATAGCTATTGAATTCCTGATACAGAAATAAACTTTAATCTCTTCCTACTGTGGGATGCCATGCAACTCTCCAGAATCAAAGATTATTCCCTAGTAATTCTATATCCAACAGGAATACTTGCGTCATATCCTCGACCAGCAGGTGTTAGTAAGTCAAAGGCAAGTTATCGAACAACTGTCAAAACATGTTTGCTGATCAACAGCCATATAATTGATCCGATTTCCTTAGACAGAGGAATAGAATACGACAAGACTGTCCGTCAAGTTCATTCCACTTCGCATTGGTGCCATTCTTAAATTGGATCAACAAAACAAATATGATAACTGGCATTCCACAGCCAGCAAAACTAAATGAATTCAAAGCAACCGTTTATGCTGATGACTTCACATTTAGGATCAACAACACAACCGTCTCCACGTTTTATCAAATAATTCCTCAATTCTGATAGAATAATGGATTCGATGCGATTCGACGAGCCTCCTTCCAAAGATGGACTCTATTAAAATACTAGAGATACATTTTCAAAAAAATTAAACCCCACTTCTCCAGATTGAAAACCTGATAAGGAAATAAAAAACTGCTCTGTAGTATAGAAATCTCCTTTGAAGCCTGAAGCATTAAAGTTTCGTTTATTTAATGCTTTTCGTTATTTAATGCGTTCGTTAATTCAATGCCTTTTGGGTAACAATGTGATATAGATATCACATTGTTACCCAAAAGGCATTGAATTAACGAACGCTGTCTTTTTTTCTAGAAATACAGTCAACAAGAAATAGATCTGCCACTCTCACCCGTAGTATTACATGAGTTTCGATTTACAAATATACTGCTTGGAAAGAAGCCAACGAAAAACCCCATGGGCAAGATGTACATCGTGGCATGTAACAGTCACGTGTGGGTAGCCAGTATAAATTGGAGGAATATGATTCTCCAACGTCTGTGCATCAATGTCCGGGTGAAATGACTGGAAGAAGGGTACTGACAGAGTTTGAAAGAGGCGTTGTGATAGGCACCATAATGCGGGCATATCTAATCGACAAATTGTTGACAAATTGGAGTATCCTAGGTCAACAATCAGTGATACCAAACTGAGATGGAAGCGTAGGGAGTCAACTGCAAGGGCTGCAAGCAGTGGACGACCGACCACACTCACCGAAAGTGACTGTAGGGTATTGCTAAGGATAATATGTAAAAACCGGCATTCGTCGGCTGAGACGTTGAATGCGGAGTTCTGGGAATCGAGTGAAACACGAATCTGCACAAAAACATTCAGAACAGATGCTCAGAACATGGGTTTCCATAGTAGGACCTCAACATACAATTCAACATTACCAGAACCAACATGCAGAGTCGTCTTCAGTGCTGCAAATAGCGCGTACAATGAAACGTGAAAGCTTGGAAAGCTGTTTTCACGTATATAAGTAGAGAATAGGTAGAGAATGTAGTGTGACTAATCACGTTAGATTCTCTACCTATTATATGAACGGTTGTAGGTGTGGTTGTGGTGAATGTCCGGTGAACGTCTCTTACCAGAGTGCATAACCCCAACTATGAAATTCAGAGTTTTGTGGAGTAATGGTATGGCCTTGTCTTTCCTGGTTTGGCCTCGGACCTCTGTGTGTGGTACCAAGAACAATGACCTCCACGAGGTATCTGAACATTATAGACAAAGTATTGTTTCCTACTTTACAGCGTTTCTACGGAACTGACTATTGTCTCTTTCAGAAAGACAGTGCTCCGTGTTCTAAGGCTGCTGCCATAACTGCTTGGGTTTTTGACATGAACCTCACTGCATTGGACTGGCATCCACAGAGCGATGATTTCAACCATATTGAACATTGTTGAATGAACTGGAGCGTTGAGTGAGGTCAAGGGACATCTACCCCACAACATTCCAAGATCTCCTTACATACCAATTGGAAGAACTGTCCAAAATTCCCATTTTTCGCTATCGTACGTTTGTGGAAAGTATGCCCCGTAGGATTGCTTGCTGTCATCGCAGCGGAAGAAGATCCTACATCTTTATGGTTATTTGTTCCTCACGCTATGGTGTCCGGTGACACTTCTTTCCAGTTGGTGAACACGGCATTCTTCTTCTAGGGAAGTTGCATATTATTTATTAGTGAACTATGTCTGGAATTAGAGAATTCTGCTTTCGCAAGTTGTATTTTTCTATTACCAAAAGTTTTGAGTCAGATTGGAAAAGGAGTTTTCGTTAATTACGTCGTAGAGATTTTTTTTTCGATTGTGTATGTCTCCAAAGGTGATACTTGAGTTCTATAATGATGATGATTATTAATGTAAAAATAATGTTTCAGTTGTAAAAGATGGAATTTTTCAGGATTATACAAACATTTTCGCTTATAATACAAGCTAGCGGATGATAGTAAAAGAAATGTATGTTTTTTTTTCCAGATAGCCAAAACGAAATGGAATCGTCGGCTTTCATATTTTTATACTTTTTTTTAATATATTTTTTTACAGGAATTTTTCAATATGCTATGCACCAAAATATATCCCGCTTGTATGATTGCAGCGTATTTTAGCTAAGTTGGTAAAGATTAAATTTGTGTTAACTCCTAATCTAGGCGGCTGACAGTTGTGGCTCATCGTGTAATTATACATCTGCCTGTACATTTGTTATTCTTTTCTACTGATACTATTGATACTATTCAATAAGATTTGCCTGAAAATTGTGTGTACCTTTGTTCATTAATTAGACTATTTCAGGGAAGAAATTCCCTAGGTCCTTAGTAATTTTGTATTCCATACTTGGGCGAGAAGTATCCTATTAGGTATTGTACTAAATATTTACTTAGGTGGGTGGATGGAAGGATTATTTTAATAATTAATAATATTGTTACCTATGAGTAGCGTAGTGTAGGGAAATTGAAGTTGCCCTAGATGACTCGAAGATAAAGGTGCGAAGGCCAACTCAAGGCGGGAAATCTTTCTACGGGGATCTTTCCTGAGTATAGACTCTCCCCTTTTTGCAAAGTATCAGCACAGAGTTGGAAACAAAGACAAGGAAGTTTTAACGAACTTATGTCTTCATTATCTGTTACTGAGATCTAGATTATAGATCGGTGATGAATTTAAACAACTATCTCAAACTCGATGGTCCACCAGTATTTAGGTGGATACCCTCGCCACCACATCATTTCAGATTTTTAAAAACTGATCCCTTAAATTAATAAATATTCAATCATTTGCAGCACACAGCGTACTTAAAATCGAATAGCTGCCGCAGCCGTGACTATGAATTCTTCCTCGCTTTCAAATCTAGGTGTAATACACTTTATCTTTTTAACACTCGACTTAGCACTTAATATAAATTATAATCCCATTATAATTTTATTATAGTAATTAAGCCTAAAAATCCTATAGTCTTCTAAACAACGAATCATTTTAGATATATGTTCCCATAACATGTACGACTCAAAATTTGGTATTTTTCTTATAATAACTTTATATGTAAATTACTATAGCTGCAAACAAACATCAGTGATATCCTTATCAGCTGACCTGTATAAAATATTCCTTATCTCTCTTACCGTGGAATCACCTTAGATTTCAATGCCAGTATTTTTAAATCGGATTATGTGTCAAAAAATACAATCGAGCGAGCAAGTGAGAGATTACATCTGATTCTTCTACTTAAAGTCACTAATTTTCACCTACATTTTTACTAGCACTATTTATAACTGAGTTGTCGTATACATACTGTAACATCTATCTTCTAACAAATTATAATCTCCTGAATTTATCATTTCTCTAGCTAACTCAGTCACTTTCTCTTATATCCAATAAATTTTCTGCATGAAAAAATCTTCACATTTAAGTGATATTCCATTGACTTACACATCGCCTAATTTCCCCCAAACTTTACACTGCGGTGCACTATTTCACTATTGGTTACACCCTGCAATACTTGTTTTAATTCAACTATTTCTAAACAATGCTAATAAATCAACTGAATATTACTTTCATCGCTTTCTTTGCACATATAGTCGTCATGACTTTCGCAAGTGACAATTATCACACGCTGTCAAACCTTTCAACCAAACATCTATTTTTTCGCAGTTACTTGCTCCATTTTACCGTAGGCTTTCTATCTGTCGCATTGTAAACAAACTGAAGAACCCTAACCATGATATACACCTAGGTACTTAAAAAACTACTTCCAGTTAAACTAATTCTGGGTTAATTTCTCTTTATGTGAAATTCGGAAAACCGATCGAAATACACATTCATGCACGTAATTATTATTAATTTTTAATAAATATCATCATTAATCAAAATTACTGCAGCGGAATTATTCTGAAATAATGATTAAACAATTATTATAATTTTATTATAGTAATTAAGCCTAAAAAAGTAAATCATAATAATACGTTAGTTCATCAAGTACGGTTTGATGATCCTCATATTCCTCCTCCTTACAATCTCTTGATTGAGGTCAAAACATTAAACAATATACGAAAATATTTTGTGCAAAAGACTACCTGAATGGAAATGAAACTTTCAGAACACAGAACACTTGAAAACAAAAATACTGAAAATTTTTGTGATTTGGGGCAAATTGCCTGATGACTAACCTAATTTAATTCATTTTTTCGTTAAGTACATTCGCGACTTAATTGGTCAAAGTTAACAAAATTATCATAATTCAATAGATCTCATAGAAAACCATAAATCTGTAACAATCAACTGAATATTACTTTCATCACTTAAATCGCGTTATCAGTATTCAGGTGATATGGAGCAGTGACCATGGAAATGGCAAAGCTCGAAAAATTTTACAACAATAGAGACGTTGGTAATCGATATTGCAGCAGAGAAATTGAAAACATCTTGTGTATTTAAAATTCACCGTCAATATGATTATCTGTATTATTTAGTGATATGATAGGTATATTAATGTACCATATGTACAGAAAGCTATATATATATATATATTAATCCTAATTTTAATAATATATATATATATGTATATGTAATAAATTTTTTAACTTGGGGATATTGTATATTAGGATAACCAAGTAATTTTATAAACTTGGTTATTTTAACTCCTAATCCCAAGTATGCAAACAATTAAGTTTGCGCCTGAAACAAAGTTCAAGTCTAAAGATGGTACAACACCAGGGCAACTCATTGTAAAGGTGGGTAAAGCTCTGATCACTATTTTTAGTATTTTCCCATAATGTAAAGCACATCTCACTAGAAGATGTATACTGCAATGCATTATGGGTGGGGTCACTACCCATAATGAACCCAAATCCGAAATTTGGCTTGAACGAAACCGGTTTCAACCTTTTTTGAAGTCTCCTCAGTGAGTATCTAGACCCTAAATACCAAGGTTTTAGTAATACGGTGCCTTATCACCTTTACCTATAGAAGTTGCAACAAGGTGTTTTTATTTTGAATAAAAATCTCTGGAGGAGATACAGATGTAATAAATTTTTTAACTTGGGAATATTGTATATTAGGATAACCAAGTAATTACGTTGTACCATCTTTAGACTTGAACTTTGTTTCAGGCGCAAATGTAATTGTTTGCATACTTGGGATTAGGAGTTAAAATAACCAAGTTTATAAAATTACTTGGTTATCCTAATATACAATATCCCCAAGTTAAAAAATTTATTACATCTATATCTCCTCCAGAGATTCTTATTCAAAATAAAAACACCTTGTTGCAACTTCTATACGTAAAGGTGATAAAGCTCCGTATTACTAAAACCTTGGTATTTAGGGTCTAGCTACTCACTGAGAAGACCTCAAAAAAGGTTGAAACCGGTCTGGGTGGTGACCCCACCCATAATGCATTGCAGTATACATATTCTAGTGAGATGTGATTTACATTATGAGAAAATACTAAGAATAGTGATCAGAGCTTTACCCACTTTTACAATGAGTTGCCCTGGTGTTGTACTCTTTAGACCTGAACTTTGTTTCAGGCGCAAACTTAATTGTTTGCATACTTGGGATTAGGAGTTAAAATAACCAAGTTTATAAAATTACTTGGTTATCCTAATATATATATATATATATATATATATATATATATATATATATATATATATATATATATATATATATATATATATATATATAATAGAGAAAGAGAGAGCAAGATCCACAGAACTCGAAAAAGTATTTACTAGAAAAAAGTGGAGCATGGCTGAAAATAGACAAGTCATGCAGTGCTTCTACAGTTCAAACCCATCAGTTAGGGGATTTCAGAAACGAATGTTCCAACTTTGGCTTGAACGACACCCAAATTCTGAAATTTCATTCGAAAGGCTGATGTAGCTTCATTATCAAACGCAAGGTATTTAGTGAACTTGAGATGGAAGCACTGAAACCTCAAGCTGTAAAAGGAGACCGTACTCATCCTGAAGTGACCAAGAATATGAATCGAGCAGAACCAGATTCCAACGTGCAGAATGCTGAAAATTTTGAAAATATACAAATAGTTGAAAGGAAGCTATCAGATAAGGAACAAGAACTCGTAAGAAAAATTATCGAGCAAATGAACAGCAACCAGGAACGAGTTAGGCTTCCAATATTGAGACAAGTACTTCAACAAAAACTGAAGGAACTCCTACAAGAGGCCAATAAAGCTGCAAGGGATATTCCTACTGGAACTATTGGGCAAACGAATCAACTTATTACTCAATAGCCTACGTTGTAACATCTGAATTAGGATATAAGATTAGTGAACCCAAAAGCAGTAAGGCTCAGGAACCAAAATGGAAGCACCGACTGGAGAATAAAATTCTTAAACTCAGAGCAGACGTGAGCAATTTGAAAAACCTTAAGGAAAAGAAGCTGAAAAACACAAAAATCCGGAATAATCTCATAAATAGATATAATACTGGAACACGACCTATTGATGAAGTATTAGAAGAAGTGAAGCAAAAAATAGTTACAGTTGCAGCTAAAATAAGAAGATACAGTGCACGCATTGAAAAGTACAAGCAAAATTCGATGTTTCGCGCAAATCAGCACCAGTTTTACAAGAAAATTGATTGCTGCAGGAATGATAACCTTAAAGAAAATATAAATATAAATACCACCGACAAAGAAAATACACTAAAGTTTTGGAAAAATCTATGGTACAACCCTAAGAGGCACAATAACAAGCCCTATACAAAATATTGATCAGCCCAGTTATGACGTATGGTTCAACCGCCTGGAACTATGCGTTTGCAGTTGAGTAGTAGATTACATCGCACATCACCCTATACGACACAAATATACCAAAACCGTATTGAGGAAGTAAATTTTCAACTCATCGTCTAGCGGTTACTTGCAATTATCCCGAACAAATAACTTCGGGACAAACTTCCCAACAAAACGTACCGAACAGGTAAATATTGATAAGTTTTTTCTTTTAATTTATTTAATTATACTTACTATGAATAGTCCACAATGGGTCAGTTAAGTTCTCAATGATTACTGCTAATCCAAAGGCTTCTTTTACAGATACGACAAAGAGATAAGGAACCACAGGTTAAATCCCTTGCATCAGAACAGTTAAAATCTATGGTACCGAGTCACTGTGGTAAGCGATCAATCTGATGGAAATCGCATTTCGACCTTGACGTCTTGACAGAGTCCTGATTCGATGAAAGAGTGAAGTAAGTACCTATTTATGGATTTAAAATAGTTTCTTTCCTTCGGATTACACTCAGTAATTTTGTCCCTTTCTCTTAGACATAGGTAATGCAAACTAGATTTTGAAGACATGCTCGCACTAAGAAATTTCTATGAATTCTTCCAGACCAAATGATCCAACCAGCTATACCTTGAATTTAAAAAAACAACAGCCATTCAAACATCGACTATAGAGCAGAATTACAGACTACATACCCTCTAACTGGTTCTGAGTTAACCAGGAAACAGACGAGGAAGATGGATTCCGCAATTCAGGAAAAAGCGATGTAAGGTACTAACATGTCCCAAAACTGCAATCTCCATGGACGGACTCAGAAACCAACAACTATAAGGAAAACATTACTTATTACTGCAAGCTAAAGATAAATGGACGGCAGTAGCCACAGCTTTCAAAAAAAAGCTGTAAGATCAACAGCCAGAATCACAGACGGTAGTCGATTGCAGCCACAGATGGTATCCAACTACAACACACAAACCAAATGCTTTGAAGACAAAACGTCCCGTATGAGACTTTCATTCTAAAAAGTGAAATAAAAACCTTCTCAGTAGTAGCAGTAGTACACAGCATAACAGAATCCGTCAACAAGTAGGAATTCACCATAGACCTCCAAAACGTCGTACTAAATAAGCTCACATTAATACCCATATGCTCCAAGCAGACAAGCGGCTAATGTCTCTCATCCTCTTTGCAAACAACACCGAGAAAACTACGACTAAAAACCGTTTGTTATTTGACTATAAAACTGGAACCATGCTGTTGACGTCTTTCTCAGTAGCAAAAGGCATCACCCAGACATTGCTACCACGGTCAATATTTGGTCACTCACCACGCTGCTGATTTCCGCTGCGTTAAATGCGACGAAAACCACTTAGTGGTTTCCTGCAAAAAATAAAATAAAATACTAAATAACTTACGCAAAATATTCCAACGGCCATGGATCATACACCGCAACCTACTAAGGGTACAAAACAACACTTGGCCACCCAAAACCAGGAAAAGAAAATCAAAAATCCTCACTAACAATTGAAGGATTGCCACAGCAAACGCTGAAAATCACAAGTATGTGCCTAAATTCCAAAGGGTCAAAATAGGAAAAAATCCACTAAAGAACCAATCATTGCAGCCACTTTGGTAGCTGTAAGTGCATGTTAATCGAATTCAGCACAGCAAATCTCAGTCAGCATTCCAACAACATGCTTGATACATATACAATCATTTCTGTAGTAATCGATGGTTAGCATAAACAGATGATCTAATTCCCTACAGACTGCGTTTTGAGGGGGAAAATGTGCGCACTATTTGCATCACGCTTCAGTTGTCGGGTAACTCCACCGATAACCAAGGAGGGTGGCACGTCATTTTTGTAAAATCTAATACGAAACAAAATTAAATTAGAAATTTCTTTATTCCTATATACAGGGTGTCCCAAAATTCACGCAAGAAGTAATTTTGATAGAAAACACAGGTTTTTAATTAAAACTTGTAATTTCTTATTGATTCATAAAGTATACAGTATAGGGTTATGCATGGAATAGCATATCGGGTAAATGGCCTCCACGGCTTTGCTGGCACATACGCACTCTTTTGTCGAAATTATCCATGACCGTTTTGCATAAATGTGGCTGAATTTCGTTGATACAGCGCTCAATTTCCTCCTTCAAGGCATGGGTGGTTGTGGGCTTGTTGACATAAACCTTAGACTTCACAAAAAAACAAAGAAAAAGTCCAACAGCGTTAAGTCACATGATCTGGCGGCCAATTCTGATCACCAAAACGGGAAATTACACAACCAGGAAATGACTCATGCAGTAATTCAATTGTTTCTCGGGCTGTATGGCATGTGGCACCTTCTTGTTGAAACCACATATCGTCCACATCCATATCTTGCAATTTAGGCACAAAAAACTGGATTATCATGTCGCGATAGCGAGCACCATTAACTGTTATTGCCTTACCAGCCGCATTTTCGAAGAAGAATGGACCGATGATACCTCCAGCCCAAAATCCGCACCAAACAGTGAGTTGTGGATGCATTTATTTCTCAACAATCACTCGTGGATTTTTTGAACCCCAAATGCGACAATTTTGACGATTAACGAAGCCATCAAGATGAAAATGAGCCTCATCGCTGAAGATGATTTTGTTCGAAAAATAAGCATCCACTTGTTGTTGTTCCATAATCCATTCAACGAACTCTCTTCGCTGTT
Organism: Typopeltis vanoorti; assembly: GCF_054136105.1. Taxonomy (NCBI): domain Eukaryota; kingdom Metazoa; phylum Arthropoda; class Arachnida; order Uropygi; family Thelyphonidae; genus Typopeltis; species Typopeltis vanoorti. Next base: position 80,089,625 of record NC_143573.1, on the reverse strand, counting down.
TGTGGTCATTTTTAATAACCCTGAACTGTCAGCTGTCACGCTGTCTTTTTTTTCTCGTTGGCAACACTTTACCGCACAAATGGCGCTAAATTTAAATCTTGCGTGAATTTTGGGACACCCTGTAGAAATCAACTGCTCCATTTGGGATCTAAATCCCAAATGGAGCCGTTCCCCTTATTAACTCTCCAAACAGTTACTGGAAACAAACTTAATGGAAATTCTGGACATAAACTAAGCAGTGCTGGTAGCAGGAGACCTGAACACCAAGCACGCAGCATAGAACAGCAGAACTATAAATCGAAATGTCGAATCCTCTGCGACTTCGATGCCAAAAGGAATGACACAATCCTAGAAATTCCAGAATTTAAGTACTACAACGCAAAAGGACTTTTTTGTGTCCTTGTCAAAACGATATTTCATAATATCGAGCATCTTTACCAAATAATTGTGGGATAAACAATCTCAGCTCTCAGCAGATCTCAGTTTTTCTCCAAATCGGCTCAGAATACGAAATTATCTCAATAACATTATTATTTCATGAATTTTCTGAATGTGTGGCGCACATCAAGCACTCCGAGGAGTATACTTCCCACTGAAGTTAATTCTAGAGTAAACATTTTGTGCAGAATTAGATGTATACCATACGGACCAGAACGTTTGCTGATAGTATTATTCTGGCATTCTTCTGGGAAAAGAGCATAAAAGGCATGCATTGAGCTATGCTGAAAAAATCGGATCATTTGCCTTGGATGCCTAAAGAAACGGGTAGGAAAATGATGACTCATTTTGTTCCACCTCCGTCGCAGACGTGTAGGAGAACTTGTTGTCTTGGCTGAGTTCGAACTCGCAGTAAATTTGAATGCTCTAGATGGCCACTTGATGAACAAAGGAACTCGAGGAGAGTACCACTGATTGGTTGGTAATTTTTCTTAGTGAATGTTTGCTATCAGATGGATAAATATGGAGTAACGGAATGCTTGTTGAACACTGTATACCAAAATGCTTCATCTCGACTTCTTCCACGATTGGTCTTGCATATAAAATAGCCTGGAATTATTTCTCATGGAAAATGATGATTTTTTTTAAATTTTATTTTTGGCCTGGAATTGTTATTGTCAACGTGTATACAACGCAACATATTGTAGCCGTTTTATGAAAGAGCTCCATGTCTCTTTAAGTGATATTATACCACTGATAGAGACATGCCACCACTTATTATAAGTAATACCACCAAAATATAATCTCTTCGACTTCTCAAACAATTTAGTCAATCAATCCTATGTTCTCTTCTTAAATTCCTTACTCATCTTACTCCTCAGTCGTTAAGACCCATTTAGCAAGTATTTTAATTTCGCCCATCGAGCCCACATACAAGCTGCTGAAAAAGTATGAAACAACTGAAACCATATGAAAAAGAATTTGCTGAAAGTTAAATAAATCACTTCATCGCAATTAGTATAAAGTATTTTTCTCGTGTCCTGTTCTCAGATCAAAGCCAATAATTTTTTTATGAACTTTTGTTGTACTTGTTTTTCACTGAGTTGGTGCCTATCAAGTAGGTTTGCCATACGAATCCTAATTAACTTTTCCTTGGCTTTGTTAATAACATTTAAAGACATTTAATGGCATCTGCAATTTTCATTTCAAATTATGACTGTTTCTCAGGAATTTATATGCCCGTTGCTGATTTTCAATCAAAACAGATACTTTATTTTTTGAACCACTTTTGGTTAAGTGAATGACAGCAAAATTAAAACTAAATTACGCATACAAATACATACCAGGACTGGAAATATCGCTCCATAGTAATGCACTAAACTTCGATGATGGTGAGAGGTGAAGGCATCTAAGGAAGTTATGATTAACAGGGCAGCAGTCTATTTCTTTGAGAAATAAAAAGACCTTAGAGGAATTCACTTAATTCCGATATGTACACTTAAGAGCAAATGAAGATTTGTCACCTACACTTCGATCCTTATTACTGTTTAAAGATATCTGTAAGTTCTTTCTGCTGTATTATATCATCAGTGCATCAGTTGGTATTCGAACCCTCGAAATTGAACTTGGGAGTACTTATTACACCCAAAATACTTATTTACTTCGTTCGCTTTTTTTTTTTTTTTGCAAAATTAGCAATTAGTTTAAATTTAGTCTTATAATTATTAATTTATGTAGTTCCCACCAATGAAAGATTATTAGTAAACATATAGCACATTTATACCTTGGGCGGGCTAAGGATTTTTTTCATTTTTATCAATTTTCTATAGGCCTCCAACAGGCGGGACAGTGGTCTTTCCCCAGCGATGAAATTCATCTCCCACCTAAAGACAATCACGAACATCCATGTCCACAGCGCGATTCAAACCCACAACCTGTTGGTTGGAGAGCGGGTACTCCTAACCACTCGGGCCAACGAGGTCAGCGCTTGGTTGTTAATAATTGTTCTTGTTTGCGTTTATCTTAATTAACAACTGTTATTGTTGATCTGTAATTCAAATTTGTGTGCGTGACTGCATGTTTCATTGAGAACTTTGCTGTTTAGTACCCAAGTTAAAATATATTTAAAATATATTTAAGTTAAAATATATGCATATTTTTAACTTAAATATTTTATTATACACATTGTTGTTGTTGTTATAAGACAAAAATAAACTGCCTTACCTTCATGAAAAATCACATCCACCCGTTAGAAAGATGTTCATACTTTTCTGGAATTTGCAAAGACCAACCCCCGAAAAAAAAAAGAAAGCAATATGAGAGTAAACAGCGCGCATTAAAATATGATGATGATGATGATGATGCGCGATAAGATGAAGCCAACCGCTAACGGAGGACTATTCTCACAAAGAGTTTTGAGTGTCGTGTTGTTATAAGCTAGCGCCCATCCTCAAGCTGTAGGTCAGACTGTAGAATCACCTTCCCAAGTATAGCGATGTCTGATTCTACAGCATCTTCTGTGTATTCCAGACCGTTGCGTCATACTTTGCTGAACGAATTAAAATGGTTTTTCATTTAGTACGAACAATATTTTTTGTGACTCCTGTCCACGAATGATTATATAACTTATAGCATATTAACGTGGGCTAAGAATTTCTTTAGTTTTATTATTAAGAATTAAATTTTATTTTATTAAGTAAATTTTATTAAGAATTACTTTATTTTTATTATAATGATGGTTGTTATCATTATAATAAAATTATTATTATTATTATTATTATTATTATTATTATTATTATTATTATTATTATTATTATTATTATTATTATTATTATTATTATTATTATTATTATTATTATGTACGTTGTGTGCATAATAAATCCAACAAAGTTAACATAATGGGAACAGTAGTTCTAAAACTTAAAATGATTATTGGATTATCCTATCCTGAAATGATTATTTGAGATTGTCAAGTAGACGAAATGAGGGACAGACAGAGAGAGAGGGAATCGCCAAGTAACTTCACTTCCTGTGAACTTAATTAATGTGACAAAAACGGCAGATAATTCTGTTTGCATGGCATATTTTAAGTGGGAGCTGAATTTTATTGCAGTGCGAGACCACCTGGGGATTGCAACCTATATTACTAGAGGAGCTCCTCCAGGGAGCAGATGGAAAGAACCCCTGACAAGGAGCTTGTTTCCTGTTAGAATATAATGAATGAAGAGCCGTATACCATGTAGACTTAGGAGTATAGCTGGGTTACCCTACTTATGGGAGTATAAATAAGAAATCTGGTCCTCCAGGTTGAGGGTTGGACAATGGACTGACAACCCATTCTCAGAAAACCACTACTTATTAAGGAACCTGTAAAAATGTCTCAAACTGGGTAGACCAAACAGGTACGACTCAAGAAACGACTATTGCATTACGATTATTCTTTTTTTCTTAATCCTCCCCACTTTTGCCTTTTTACGGTGTAGGTATGTATTCTTGCAACCGCAACCATACTCGAGGATAAGGTGGTTAGCCCTATGCCTCCCAGTGTGTCCTATGTCTGTGTTTACGGGACCGGTTTGCCTGTTCTGGGGGACGAAAAACCTGAGTTTCCGGGTGAAAATAACCCTGTATGAGACCGGTTAACCCACCTTTCATCGAAAGAGATCAAATAAAGAGATCACAGAGCAGATTCCTCACGTCACTGAATCGAACCCAGGTCTTTCCTACTTAAAGGCTTCGTCTTTACCAACTTATCTACGGAGGATCTGTATTAGTATTCAATAATAATATATATATAGAATTCAAGAGTATTATACAAAACAGGAGCATTTAAGATACTCATATGAGAAATCCATGGGTATAAATTACGATTAATGGCAGTACAAGGAACAAGATGAACTGGAAGAGAAATCCAAAAACTTTGGAAAATTCACATTTTTTCAAGTGGAAAAGAATTAGGACAACATGAGTTTGGAGTAGCATTTGCAGTGGATAGAGATATTAAAGAGAGTGTTTTTGGTTTTAGACCTGTGTATAAAGATTATGTTCAACAAGAATCAACAAAAATATTAATTTGTGAATTATAAATGCTCATGCACTAACAAAAAACAAAGGGATAGAGATTTGTTTTCTCTATGACTCGGTGCAGTATAACTGGGCACTGCCTAATGACATAAAAATGCTTATTACTGATTTAAATGCAATGTTTAGACAGGAAGTAATAAAGGAAAACAATTGGAAACGTTATCTACATACCTAATCTAATGATAATGGAGAAAAACTGAGAGATTCTGCTATAAGAAAAATGTGATTATATCCTCTACATGTTGTCCTCATAAAGACATTCATAAATGGACGTGGATATTCCGGATGGTACAACATTTAATCAGATTGATCATGTGTTTATGGATTAAAGAACGGCATCAAACATTGTGGATGTGATATCACACAGAGGAGCTTGCTGTGATTTAGCTAGTGAAAAGTGAGGATAAAAACAAAATCTCAGTGAACAAACAAGAAAGAAATAAAAGAGCACTAAAGTTAAATTTGCAGAAGCTTAAAATTAATGAAGTTAAAATCAGTTTCCAACATAAGATAAGGGAAAAAACATAGAAAATATAGATATAGGGGATATAGAAAGAAGCTGGACACATTAAAATGGAGTCAGAATACTGCAGAAGGCACTCTTGATTATGAAAATGAGCAAACGAGAAGAGATTGGTTTAATGAAGAATACCATTAAACAAGATTACCTGGGATTATAGAAGGAAAATATAAAGACCTAGGACAAGAGGCACAGAAAATTTGTCGAAGGAAGAAAAAACTTGCCTTTGATGAAATGATATGCACAAAAGAACAAGAAATAAAGAACAAGAGTGATCTTAAAAAATGATACAACATGATTAAGCAAATTAAAAGATGATAAAAGCCTCGGTTAAGTATACGCACAAATGGACAAAGAAACATGTTAATAAACAAAGCAGAAATTAAAATAAAGGAGATAATATTTCCGTGAATTACAGAATAGGAATATTATTTCTGCAGTTCAAAATTATATACCAACTGCTACTGTAGAAGATGAATCGAACAGCTATCTTCAATGCAATACTTTACTGATATAACACAATGCTTGGAAAGAATTCAGCGAACACACCGATGGGAAAGGGGCATTGTGTCCATGTAACCGTTATAAATTGGAGGAATATGATGCTCCCAAGTCAGTGCAACTGTGCCCGGGTGAAATAGCTGCGAGAAGGAGAGTGACAGAGTTTGAAAGTGGCGTTGTGAAAAGATGCCATGTTGAGCTTAAATGTTCGGCAAATGGTTGATAAATTGGGCCATCCCAAGTCAACAATCATAGATATCATACTGAGATTGAAACTAAAGGAGTCAAGTGCTATGGGCAGTAGACAACGTACCACAATCGGCAAACGTTACCGTAGCGTAGTATGAAGGATAATATCAAAACAACGAGGCAGATGGACGTGTCTGGCGGATACCCAGTGAACGTCCATTACCAGAGTACATAACCACACTCACCGAACGTTACCGCAGGATGCTACGAAAGAGAATATGGAAATAACTGCCATTCGTTGGCCGACCCATTGAATGCGGAGTTCCTGGCATCGACTAGAACACGAATCTGCACAAAAACATTCAGAGCAGAGGCACAGAACATGGGTTTCCATGGTAGGACATGGAAACCCATGTTCTACGTGTAAAACATGGTAGGACATGGTTCGCATATGCAAACCCCACATTACCCGAATCAAGATGCAGCGTCATCTTCAGTGCTGCAAAAAGCGTGTACAGTAGGATGTGAAAGTTTGGAAAGCTGTAATAATCATTTTCGTATGATGATACAACGGCCGTGAGTTCCTTTTACGGGGAGGTACGGCACCATCTCAGCGCCCCCCCCCCCCAATTTTATCCGGACTCGGAACTGGCATAGCTGACGAATCAAGCCTATGGCTGGGTCAGTATTCCTGACTGTAATCCGTGCGTGTTCACGTAGCCGGTTTTCCTGCTTGCGAGATGAAACCCTAGAAAAACTTGCGGAAAAACCCTGCTGTCTACGCCCAACACCGGCTAACTTGACTATGGCTGAGGAAGATCCTTAAACTCCTCACGTCGTCGACGGGAATTGAACGCAGGACACCCCTTCCCCAGGCATATGGTTGCGAAGCGAAAAGCCACTAGGCTAACCGCGCGGACTGGGAAAGCTGTGTTATGTAGCGACGAATCATGCTACACCCTGTACCTAGCAGGTGGATGTGTGACTGGGTGTGGTGGATGCTTGGTGAACGTCTCTTACCAAAGTATGTAACCCTATGAAAGTGTGAACTATGAAATTCGGAGGTGGCGGTTTGATGGTATGGTACTGTTTTTCCTGGTTAGGCCTCGGACCGCTATTTCTAGTGCCAGGAACACTGAACTCTGGGAGATATCTGAACATTCCGGACAATGCAATGCTTCCTAATTTGTTGTGTTTATTATACGGAACTGGCCATTGTTTCCTTCAGCAAGACAATGCTGAAGGAAGCAGTGCTCATAAGGTCATAAGGCGTCTGCTGTAACACTGACACATCACCGTTCACCATATTTGACTGGCTTCCACATAGCCCTCATCTCAACCATATTGAAAATCTGAGGGATGAACAGGAGCGTCGGGAAAAATCAAGGGACTTTCACCCCACAACAGTCCAGGACCACACTAGATGCCTATAGGAAGACTGGTCCAAATTTCCCATTAATCATATTGTACACTTGCTCCGTAGGATTGCTGTAGTCATCTCACGGAAAGGAGGTCCCACATCTAATTAAGAAGGGCGCCTTAGCTATTTGTTCTTGACACTATGGGGTCCAACGACTTATTTCCAAGCAGTGTACATTTATTGAGGAAAAACAAATCAACCGTAATATATTTCTTGCAGAGTTCTATGAAACAGGGAGAAAAAAATCAAACATAAAAACAATATACTTTACCCATATGGAAGAAGGGGAAAATGCCAAAAGAATGGAGAAAGAGTCTGGTTTGCACAATATATAAAACGAATGACGAAACCGATTTTGTAAATTATAGAGGTATTTTTCTATTATAACATACAGTCTTTACTTCTGTTTTGAAGACCAGATTAAACTCATTTATGAAGAAGAAAACTGATGCCTACCAAGCAGGTTTCGTGAGACGAAATGTTCATTGGAGATACATATAGTTAAAGCAATTATTAGATAAATTTTGGGAAATTTATATAAATTTGCCAGCCTGGCTGGCCGAGTGGTTAGCGCAACCGCTCTCCAGCCAAAAGGCTGCGGGCTCGAATTCCACCGTGGGCATGAATGTTTGTGATCGTCGTTGAAAATACCAGTGGTGGTGGTCGGCGGTAGATGACGTAGGTGTAGTTGCGGTCAGTTGGTGGATTGAGTGGTGAAGACAGAGCTGTAGAGCAGGTAATCTCCCTCGATGAGTCTTTGGACTCCCTGGAGGTGTCATGTAATAATAATAAAATAATAATAAATATTCATTAGATTTTTGTTGATGATCAGGCATATGACAACATTAATAGAAGAGCCTCCGTAGCTTAGTCGATTCCCGTCCAAGACGTGAGGAACATTTATCTGGTCTCTTTCCTATAAAGGTGAGTTAGCCGGTTTCCTACGGCCGTAGAGGGATTTTCGTCCCTCAGAACAGGCAAACCCGTGAACACTTCTGCTACAGTCAAAAATACCCCCCTCCCCCACCGGCAGGCTCGGTGACAGGCCGGTTGGTGGGTTTACTGACAAAATCGCATCAATGTAACACGCGGACCCTGCATTGGAAGCGAGATAAACGCGCAGAAGAAGAAGATATGACAGCATTAACAGAGAAAAATTATATGACATTATGATTCACTGTAACACGAATTAAGCTAGTAAGACTTACAAGGTTCACAACCGGATTAACTGATACACAGGTTAAAATGCAAAATGATTTTACAGATACTTTTCCAATAATTGAAGGATTAAAACAAGGAGATTTAAATTTGGAATACATCATGCTGTCGTTGCCAGTAGGTAATTAGTGGCACTCTAATAAAAAAAAATCAGTTCTGATTGTAACATACGCAAATGACATTAATTTTATATCAAGAACCAAACATAAATCAGAAAAAAACATACTTCGAATTAAAAAAATTAGGATACAAGATACAGCGAAAATTAATTACAAAATAATTATTAAAAACTAAGTAGAATCTGTTAACTGATACGAGTGTGAAATTTGGGAAGTATAAACAGTGATAGCAAGCCAACCAAATCGGATGGTAGAGTGCAGAATCGAAGAAAGAATCAGGCTTTTTATTCTCTCTCTCTCTCTCTCTCTCTCTCTCTCTCTCTCTCTCTCTCTCTCTCTCTCTCTCTCTCTCTTGTGTACGTCTTTCAAAAAATATCCACAAGAAGACAGTTCAGCATTTGAAAGTGAAATCCTTAGAAAGATATTTGGCCGAGTGTATGATAATAGTCTCTGAAGGATCATATAATATCATGAGTCATTATCAACTCTATAAGGAACATAAAATATCTACTATAATCGAGTTAAAAAAGTTACAATAGGCAGGACGTTTCTTGCTGAAAATGACACTACTTTTAAGACATAGCAAAATTCTTGTAAAAAGACCAAAAGGAAAAACAAAGAAAAAGATGGACAGATATCATAATTCCATATAATAGCATCATATTTCAATGTCCAAACAGAAAGTACTTCTTAAATTTTGGAGAGACAAAGTTGGAGGAAACAAATCCAAGAGGAGAAGTTTGGTCTTCAAAGCACAATTTCAAGATTATTTCAAATAATAATAATAAAAATAAAAATTCCTGTCCATCCACTGCACCAATGCATGAGTGAACGGCTTTTCGTGGATGGGAATCGCATAAAATAAATACAACAACGAACCAATTTTCGGAGTAGAAACACTGCCACCACCTTCTTGAAACGGATTTCACCTTCACGAAGGCTACCTAAATTCAATTTTTTTTTCTTACAAACCAGTAAGCTCTGTATTATAGAAAACAGGTAACCACCTGAGTCGAGATATTGCCTCGGCGGTAAGTGATATTCCTTTCTGTTTCTTGGGCTCAAATTTCTTTTGGATGCAAAAAAAACCTACAAAGGTGTTTCAATCAAAGGCAGGTTACTCCGTCTCGTATTGGAAGACTCGAGTTTTTCTACATCTTCGAAAGTAGAAATTTTCAAAGTAAAAGAAGACTGGAATTTTTCATTTCGGTTGCTAAGCACAATATACCATTAATAATATGAATGATATACAATTAACCATCATAATAAACTTGCCGCGTTAGTTGCTTCTGAAAACATTTTATTCAATTATTCATCAACAAAAACAAAAAAAAAATTACAAATGCATGCCTTTTTTTTAAAACAATAGCAACAGAAAAAAATCATATCCCATCATAAACACTACTATAATCTCTTCATAAATGCATATCACTCATATTAACCAACTGCACATTGACGGCCATTGAATTAGAACTTTGCAGAAATCAGTGGTTTTCGTAGAGGCATGCGACTACCAATCTGCTAGAACACGTAGTGAAGCACGTGGCCAAGCATTTTGCATATAGGCTGCGTAAGTGACCTTAACGTATATCTGCATGAAGGTTTCTAATTTAGTGACCTGTATGTGTATCAGACGTTTACTTTACCTTCTTTCATAACTGAAAGGAGTGAGTCCCAATGCATTTCTCTATGCGTCCACATCTAGTAGAAAACACTTATGTGTCCAGAGAGGATTGAATGCAGACTGTTGCTGTTTGAAATTAATGCCGAAATTACTAAAGATATGAAGGTATTATATTTCGGTAAATTACGTGTGTTCTTCTTCCCGGTTGGTCTATTTTACAGGAACAATAAACTGGATTTTCCAGAATAAGTGTACCCTACAACCTTCATTATGAGAATAGCTAATATTTACCTTCGTTGAACAGCCTAAACGGAGGCTCTTTGCATCCTAAACGGGATTCAAAGGTCGATCTTTTTAAACTAAGTTCGAATTGTAAACTTACGTAGCCCTCAAAGAGGACTACGTAAGTAGATACCGAAAATGCTCCAGCCTATAAAAGTGGAGTCGTTTATACTCATATACTGTTAGTGATAAATCTTACTTTGCTTTTCTGTGGAAAAAACATAATTAAGTTTATTAATTATGTAAACTTTCCGTTCCCTTTAATATATCCAATCCGATAACTGCCAAGAGAGGCGTATCTTGCACATCTCACAGTGTTTGAGGCTTGAAATCTCCACTAAGAAAACTTATTGTGGTTGCAACTTCCTTTCTGCACAGAATTAGTACGAAAATTACAAACATTCTTGTCCATGGTGGATTCGCATGCAACGTGTTGGTTGGGGCAGTTAAGTTCCACCTGGCCAACCTAGCCGACAATCATATTATATAAAGCGTTAATTGCTTGCCTTCTCTTTCTGTGGGCTTTTATATTCAGTCTATTTGAAATTTATAATTCCTATTGCAGATTGGTATTTAATATTCTTCTAATTGATTAGTAACTTTCTTCTGCGATTTAAAATGGTAAAGAGCATAAAGCTTTCAATGCGTCTTTACCTGCGCTCTTACATTTAAGTATAGTTTACACAGGATAGATCAAAAATATTTGCTAATATCATGATGTAAAAAGATATTTTTTTATAAAAGTACATTGTTTTCGGTATTACATTACATCGGAATAGCATCCACCAGGAAAAGTTATTTTGTTATTAATTTCTAATAAACAGATCTGTCTTTCTGATTTCAGTAATTAAATACTTAATAGGTGATTATGTATTAATAATCGCAAAGTTAACACTACAGTAGCAGTTAAATACTACTGTATTTTTTTGGTATTAATTAAGAATAAAAAGAAGTACATTATCAAGTGAACCAAATATGACAATGAGTAGCCAAAATTACATAGTTGAAAAGAAGTAATGTTTGACAGTCAGGACTTTCTCTTCATTGAAACTCTTTTGAATCGCAACGCTTATTGAGCTTTGATATAAAACCTAAAATAACTTAAAAGGCAATCTTCGAATTAATTTCTAGAACTTTTAACTGAAATTGATTTGTCCTTAAGAGAGAGGCAGATGACTTTTTTCTCCCACGATATTTAATAAATTGGCAGTTGAAACGAGCCCCAGCCCCTACCCTCAATTGGAAAGAATCATATACTTCCCTCTTCACCTTAAATTGATCTACCTTAATCCTAATACCATGACCAACCTTTCATATAAATTGTATTGTACTGTTCGGTATCGTTTCTAGAAATCAATTTGTTGCTGTTGTTATTCGAACGGTTTTTAAAAAAATTGTGCGAATCTTTCAAATAAAATCTTAGCTGGAGAAAAATTTTAAAAATTAATTTACTCAGAGTACAATAATACATGCGTTATGTGAAGTGAAAGATATTATTTTTTATTAAGAAAGGTCTTTCTTACTGATGTGAACAAGCGAGCGTGCGTGCGTGCGTGTATGTTTGAAGATGCGTCACGTAATTCAGTTATGAAAGAAATTTTGTGTGGGGAAAAATATCCTTTTAAGAGAAACTGATCATCCCTCATCATATATCTTGTATTAGTATTTTAAGTTGAGAAATGAGCGAGTGAAACGAAGTGTTAATTAATGATGCATTCATGGGATAAGTTAATAGTTATTTTTTCTTCATGTTACAAGTTCTGAACATGCAACTGACGATTTTCCTAAACCTAGTCTTTGCAAAAAAAAAAAAAAAAAAAGATGTAATCGCGTGAAGTAATTCTGAATGTAAGCTAATTTAATAGTAAATGGATATAGATGACGTATGGCAGGTGATGCAATCTCGACAATACCAGTTATGCATGGTGGATTCTTGTCCTTCAGAAAAGAGTAAATAGTTGACGCAATTATTGCATAATCGTCTAATAGAAGTGACCTTCAGAGGTGCAGGGTTCGTGAGTTTTTCCTCCAAGGTAAATACTATTAATTCTGTATGAGATTGATAGATGCATAACAAATCATCACAAACTAAACAGGGAAACTATTTTTCAGGGAAATCCGTTTTTAAGTGTATCTTTGATATTATTGAGTCAGGTGGTACGTATGGCACAGAACCAAGGCGAAACAGAATTCACCTTCAGAAAAACAGTCGAAAGCATGCGTCCTTTATTTAAAAGGACTTGCGATCTTGATTTCTTCATTTCTGTAAGAAACTCAAGTCTCCGTACTTTTGTATGGATTCCCTTTAGGATATAACACTAAACGTGTTACAGATCATCACTACTAAAGACGATAAGGGCAATTGCACTTTTAATGAATCAAACAGAAAGCAACATAAAAAATAAATAAATAAAAACATTCTACTCATAGATCAAGATTACACTAATAGGGAAAAGAAATATGTTTAGAAATTATTGAAAAGATTACCTACATAATTCATTAGTTTGTTGTTAACTCTCCTGAATTTATGGGATCCGAAAATTCATAAATCCAATACCAGCCCATTTTTTGTCCTTTAGTATAATATAGTATAGTATAGTATAGAATAGACAACCTTATTAAACCTGACAACCAGTTAGCAAAGTCACTGCCTCTCCTCTCACAAGAAAATCCCCCTCCCTTATAAAACATCTCTCTATTAAAATCATTTACACCATAAAATACATAAAACATAATACAGCATAAAATACATTCATCATAGTAAACATTCTATTTAATAGATCATAGATCAGGATCCGACTGATACACAAAACAACAAGTTTATAAATCACTGAAGAAAAATACACCCTTCCCCAAATACATCATTAGTAAGCCAAAATCCATTAAACGAACCCAAATTTTGAACACCTAGGAGAAACATTATAGAAAAAGAACGATAACAACATACACTATATGTTGTGTGTGGGGATTTCAATGCAAAGATTGGTACAGGATCTATTGAAGAAAAATACATTGGACCTTGGGAGAAAGAAGAAAGAAATGAACGAGGCGAACTCCTGGTAGAATTTCTTGGAGCAGAAAGGCTTTACAACATTATTGAACTGTAAAGTTGATGTCGTTTTTTAATTTCCGACTGGAAATTAAAAAACGACATCAACTTTACAGTTCAATAATCATTTATTGCACTGTAAAGAAAGAGCCTCCAACAAGCGTTATAAAAATGTATTTGTTTCAAATTAGTATTAAAAACGGCATCCTTAAAATTTGAGACATGGTGGTTAGCTTTGAATTAGCTTTGTCTCAAAAGTGGCATTTGTGGATACATGTGCTCTGAAATTAAACGTCAGAGAATTCCAAAATCATAGCGTCACTCTTTTTGTAAATAGCTTGTCTTCTTTTTGATTGCCTTCTAATTAACATATCTCTGCTTCATTTCTGTCTTGAACAGTTTCTGTCTGTTTTGCTGCTGATGCTCTAAACTATTCGAAATTTTTGATTTCAGAAAACTTTCAAATTCAGAAATTTTTATTTCCAAAAACTTTCAGATTCGGAAAATTTTGATTTCATGATTAAGAAAGTTGGAGTAGAAAGTTCCACTTTTCTAATAGTGAAGTCATTTTATTGAAGATAAGATTTTAATGTTTCAAATTCAAAGTACTTTTCTTTTCCAACTGCACTGATTCAGCAAGTAGGCAAACCGAAGCATTCTTTATCACAAAATCTTCATTGATATCTTAATAAATGTTCTCCTGCTGATTGTCTTTATCCGGTTGTACTGCACATTTACTCTCTCTCTCTCTCTCTCTCTCTCTCTCTCTCTCTCTCTACAGAGCAATTTTCTGTTCTATGCTGTCCTTTTAATCTCTCCTAATTCACTGGTATCTATCAGGCAATTAGCTAATATGAATTAATTTCTAAGAAGGCTAACGAACCTTTGCCATTAAATTACCATCAAATTTCTCTCACTTTTGTTATTTTTGAAATTAATGGAAAAAATAATTAATAGTCAACTTGGAAGCTAACCGGAAACATCTAAATTAATAAATGATGGCTAGTATGATTTCATCACTGTTGATAAAAAAAAGAGGATCATGTTCCTTGTGTTATTCACCTTTAAATGGCAATGTAAAGGTTGGAGACTCTCTAGTGGTTACTATTAATATCACTAACTCAGCTGATCCCTAACCACAAATTCGGCTGAAATAAGTTTTAAGCTTTCTGAAGATTACCTTCAGAGTCTGTAATTACCACCTGGTCAACAGCAAGGAGGAGTTTATTTAAATTCATATTAAATAGTAAGTCAATACCTTGATAGTTTATTTATTTTTCTATTCCTTTTGTTATTATTTCATTTAAATAAGTATTAAATAGACTTGCAAATTGGGACATCGTTGTCTGACTCCATGGTTTATTTCTCTACAAGGTGGTGGTTCACACCTCAATCTAATCTGTATTTTATTATCTTCATATATGTGTATTATAGCTCTCAGAATGCTATTTCATATTTTTACTCTTTGTAATACAGATTAAATAAAATGTTTCTTTTTATCTTATTAAATACATTTTAAAAATAAAAAATATGATGTGTGCTTTTAGATTGTTCAAGAGTGTTCATTATATGTATGCATATATTGTACAGTCTTTTTTTTATTAACTTTAGACAAAATGTTTTATCTACAAGTACGTCCTTTTCCACGACTATCTTGTTCTTTCAGAATGCATTTTTCAGAATGTTTTTTAAGTTTGTTTGTTTTTTAAATTTAATATTATGCTACATATATAACGTGATATATTATTTATTTATCTATTTTCTGCTAAAGAAGGAAATTTGCATGTTTTTCAAGACACTTCAGGCCTCCAATAAGTTGTCTTCAATTAGGCGATGAAATTCATTTCCCACCTGAAGATAATAACAAACATCCATGCCCCCCCCGACATCATGTAACCCGCAGCCTGTGAGTTGGAGAGCATATATGTTAACCGCTCTACTAACAAAGCCTGCGGTTCAGTCCTTCATCTGAGGACTGAACCGCATTCTCATTATAACAGGTTCTCTCATTTAATAATGGCGGGGATGGCAGCACATTCGAAAAATTTGCTCATTTAATCACTGTGAAAAATGATTAAGTGAACTGACTTAATCATATTTGCTGATATTTTCTTAGACTCAATGGCCAAAATATTAGAGCTATCTGGCATGTCAGTCATCTCCATTCAGTAATGCGTGGATAAAAATGCACGGAAAGTGCTTTCTTCAAATAGGAGCTAGTTCCTTAAAGACATTGTCTGAGTTTAAGATTTTGTAATAATGAAGAAAGTTGTGGCTTTATCGACCTCAAACGCTTATAAAAAAAAAACAGGAAGAAACAATATAAATGGAATCATAATAATTACAACATATAAAAAGTCAATACAAAGACATGATTATTCGGAACTTATGTGTTTTATTATCAGGCAAGCATCCAATACTGAAATTATACAACTTCATAATGATATTCGTATGGGCCCCCCTCCCTTCTCTCCAGTCCCTTTGGGGGTTGAATGAGCTCTCCTAATGAAGGATTGTAGATCCGTGTGGGTTCACGGGATAAGACTAAAATGAAAAGTAAGATATTTGGGTGACCGCTACTACTTCAAGAAGATCGCATATCATGCAACCAGTTTCGACAAAATGTGTATGCGTGTATGTATATATATATATATATATATATATATATATATATACACACACACACACACACACACACACACACACACACACACACGAGGAAGAAAGGAGTCTATAGATGACACTACAGGTTCTCTCATTATAACAATTCAATATTTCAATTGTTTCTTGGCTGTTATAATGATCAACGTGCTGAGGATGAAGGAGGTCGGTTTTAGTTTAGAAGTAGCTAATGGGCTGAATTGAACTGTTTCAATTAAGATATAAATTCTTTCTGAAATTCAAACAGTACTACCTTACTGATCGTATTGCACTGGCCAACAAGGATTTTGCAAGATCACAACAACTGTATGTATTTTAAGTCATTTTTAGTACTAAAATTTCTTTATTACAGAGTAGGCCTAAATGTAAGTAACCGTTCATTAAGAAAAACAAAAAAACATTTCAACAGCTGTTTTAAAATGAATAATGAACACCAAAGTTTAATACTTTTATAAATTATGTTGGTGGAAGTCTAGATTTAAATGAAGGAAGTGATTCTTCAGTGATATTCAAGCCTCCAAGTTAATCATCTAGTTCTTTATAAGCTTCAGGCTTACTGTTGCCCGAAAACGTTTTAAATACATCTCTGAACAACTTTCAGACTTCTATTTTAGTGAAATTCCCTTTTGATTTCTTTTATCTTTTCACACATATTTAATTTGAGTCTCAGTAATGCCTATCTGAATTAGGCTTTTGAAATTTTGAAAATCTTTCAATTTGGGACAGGACCGTTGTTGTTCGTTGCTATGTAAATTTTTCATGACACGCTTTGAAACACAAATGCAAGAGAAATCTCCTTTAGATTAATATCTTCTTGGGATTATCTTCCAGGTGCGAAATCTTTTCGGAAATTCCGTCTTTCATGACGTAATGTTCCGTCCATAGCCTACCATTTTGTTATTGTCCCGTAAGCATACAAAGAAGCTATGTAGCAAGTCCTCTTTTCATACCCAGCAGTTATTCATTTAGTTTTGAATCACTACAAATATTCAAATAATAGCCATATTATGCCTTTATTAAATTGGCTCTATTTTGAAACGCTTCTTCATGCTTATTGTATGAGCGAATGGCATAAAAGTCTTAATTATTATTATAATACGACAAAATACCTTTTTTAAACGTATTTTTAGGAGATTTCAAACAATCACTAATTCTACTCATAAAGTTCATTCATTTATCTAAGAAAAGCAGCCTATGTTACTGTAGTAATAAACACGGCTCTTGGTCTCATAAGTTAGAGGTTTGTTCCTATACTTTATAAATCAGAAAGGAGTAATTTCTAATTCATAATCGTTCCCTTTAAATCATTCTGAGCGCTAATAAGTTTCATAGTTCACTTCGTGATCCAACATCAGACACTTTACTCAGATATATTCAAATCTATCTCTACCAAGATCGCTGAATTCCTTTCCGGTTGTTTGTAAATTCATAAATGTTTGTATCTAATGACGATGACATTATATCCACTCTAAAATCATAATGTTCATTATCCATCCGTACTGCCACAGCTTTCTGAAATGGGGTGCATCGGAAAGAGCGCCGTACCCGTTCAGGTACCTCGTACTTTATATACTTCTGAGGTTTGGTATGATATTAAATATTTGTTGTTGTTTTTTTGTAGACAGTTCAGAAACATTACTTAAACAGAAACGGTACATGATGTTTGGTGCTCTCCAAATCAATGGCCAAAAGTCATAGATTACACTTTTCCCTCAATCCAGTGAGTTAAATTAATTAACTTTACAAGACATTCTCCAATAATGAGGAGCATACTTTTTATCTTGGTCCATATTTCACACTATATATATATATATATATATATATAAAGATTTAATGACTTAAACCGAGATAACTTATAAAGTTTTAATGAGAATAATACAACTAGTTTCGGTTTATAACAGACTTCATCAGGTATTCATTAAAGGGAGAGTATAGAATATAGATTTTCCTAGAAGATTTTTAAACTGAAGCTATAGCTTCCTTCTCATTTAAACCAAAACTTTGGAAACGTTATATTGATGATATTTTCATTATATGGAGTCACGGATGCACATCTCTCATGAAATTTCTTCATTATCTTAACAACCAACATCCTAATATAAAATTTACTGCTGATCTAGAACAAAATAACTCCTTACCATTCCTGGATGTAATGATTACACGATGCTCTGAAAGATTAAAAATCTCTATATACAGGAAACCTACTCATACCAATAGATATCTACATAGTTATTCTCATCATTTCCCACCACAGAAGCTTGGAACTATATCTATCTTAGGACACAGAGCACGCTCTCTTTTGAATGAACCAGATGAACTCCAAAAAGAAATAAATCACCTCTCTCTTATCTTTAAACAAAATGGATACTCCGAAAAAACGATTAAGAAATTTCTTCTGGATCCTCCTAGACAGTACACCACAGAAACCATTAATTTTAAAGGTAACATCTCCATTCCTTACATTAGCAGAGTCTCTAACAAATTGGCTAAGGTCCTTATAAAACACAACATCAGGACGTTCTTCACCACACTTCCAAAAATTTGTTCTCTTATCAGCCATTCAAAACCTATTCATTACAACCTAAAATATCCAGGTGTATATAAATTATGGTGCGATTGCAATATCCCTAATTTTGGACAAAGCAAGAAATCTATTGAACAACGTATAGAGGAGCATAAGAGAGACATCTCCTATAAAAGATCACGTGCAACTGCGTTGTCCAGTCATGTTCTTTTTATAATCAATCCTAATGATGATCTCCGAAGTCACTCCGTTTGCTGGGATAAATCAGAAAATAATTTGTCGCTGTGGTGATGAGTTCGAGAGAAAAATTGTAGAATCCAGGGAAATCATCCTGAATACTGAACACTTAAACAGCAATTTAAGTTATAACATCCCAGATAGCTATACTGCAGTTGTTCAATATTGGCGTTCACGAGAGCCTGCACGCTTACACGCAATAAACAATAGCGCGCCAGTTAGAACAACTTGAAAATACAACGTTTTTGTTTCAATTATGTGTGGCAATTTTTACCTGTAATTCCCAGTCTTTTAGATACTTCAATGTTTATTACTATATTCTTCCTTTAATGAATACCTGATGAAGGCTGCTATAAGCCGAAACTAGTTGTATTATTCTCATTAAAACTTTATAAGTTATCTCGGTTTAAGTCATTAAATCTTAAAAAAAAAAAAAAAAAAAAAAAAAAAAAATATATATATATATATATATATATATATATATATATATATATATATAAACGTATCCATCCTTATCACGCTCGTATTATTTTATCGTATTATTTACGATAAAATAATATGTATAACTATAGGTTCGCCCTTGTTTCACAGTCCCTAACTTCTAAATATGTTGTAATAAAATAAAGATACCTTAAAGAAACGATAGATTTAAACATTCTGCTTTTCTTACTGTTTCATATATGAGGTTTCTAAATCTTCACATCTGAAAAAAAACAGAGTAAGAGAAAGAAGATAAATAATATTTTTAAAAAAAACTCTCAATGGCTTTGCATACCGACAGACTTGCTAACTTGCTCCTATTAGAAGTGATTATGTTAATACAAAAATAAAAGATGGGGGAAGAATTTATTTTGCAAGTAAAATTTGTTCCATAAGTTGAAAAAGCAGTCAATCCTCCACTATATGCCGGAAACAAAATTTTAGAAATTTAATATATTGAAAACCCAACTACAAAAGCCTTGGGGTGTGAGTTTGATTATTTGCTGATGACACAGCTGTTGGATCGTTGCCAAAGTTTAACATGCAGTAAACTTCCTAGTTTTGTCTGGATTTAAAGAAGGGGAATGAAGGAGTCTGAAGGTCACAAAGGTGGTCATGGGAGCAGCACAGTTAATAAGGGAGATGGAAGGAACGAACGAGAGTGTCGGAATGTCACAACATTTACCTTTCCTGTTGTAGTTTACTTTCATTTATTCTGGCAACTTTGGAATTTTTTTTCACTTATAAACATCTTAGAGCATAACGGTTGCTTAATAGTTCGCATCCGCAATAGGTACGAGATTTTAAATCTTTGAATTAAATTGTAATTTCAGTGGCAAACATAATTAGGTATAACTGAAGCGTTAATCTTCAGCCAATAACTATCATTACGCTGATCTCAGAATCAACGTTCCCTCTAAGCTGTGGCATGTGAGCGTACACGCTTAATAACTGCGAGAACAAAATTTTTGTCTCCATTTATTCAATCTATCAATTCAATCCACCACTCTTTGCTATCTACTGTTCACTTGTATTACTCAAAATACTTTTTGCATCACTATAATGTTATATTTTCATTTGTACTACTTCTTCAGTCTTAATAAATTTCAATTTCAATCTAAAATTACACCGTCCTTAATTTAGTGGCCTATAAATATAACATTTAATATCATATTCTGTTGCTTAACTGCGTTTCTTGTTTCATTGTAAATGTTTTAAGCATTTTTGTACAATCCGTTTCTTTCGCTCTTAATGGTTGTTTTATGAATCCACCTTCTTGCTTTATTTTTTTTTAGAGTGTGTATCTAGCTGAAAGTTCGGAATGTCGTAACTATTTGCATCCTCGATATTCGTAAATACAGAGCGATTATAATTAAAATTCGCATTTCGAAAGGCTGTAACTGAATAACTATTGAGCGGAACGATTTAATATCTAACATGATGATGTGTGCAGCAATGGAATTCCGTTCTGCGCAAAAAAACTTTAGTTTTTGCGCAGAAAGCTCTAACAGTTACCATTAGGACGATATAAGGCGATGGCATACATGTAAATTACATATGATACTTCTTGGTATGCAGTGAAACGCTGCGACGCATTATTTATGCAAACGACAAATGCCCCAATGGTGTATGCTTTGAAAGTATCGCTATAAAAGCAGGTGGCTTCTGAATTCATCAGTTCAGTGTCTATGAGTAGACAACGTGTTAAAGCACAATGTTACTGAAGGAACGCGCACTTCTCGTGAAGTTGTTTTACCAAAATAACAGCTGAGCCTTGACAACATTGCGAAAGTACCGACCATTAAAAGGATTAAAAACTGGTTCTGTCACTGTAAATAGTTTACGAAAAGGATCCAGAAATTTGAATAGACCAGTTCCTTAGATGTCATACCTGGAAGAGGACGGAAGCCCATCGAACGGAAGACAATGGAGGAAGCCACATCTTTAGAGGAAGAAAGGATGGCAAATGCGTAGGAATCAGTTCACGGTGTTATTGCACAGTCTTTAGACAAACCCGTAAGCACGGTTCATAAAATCGCCAAACAAATTCTGCGCTGTTATCCTTACAAGATTTCCCAAGTTTAGCAATTGCTTAATCTTGAACCAGGGTGCACGAGAAAAAATGTCCCTGCAGTTTCTTGCACATTGAACTGCACAGCGACTGGCATATAACATTTTCGTGCAACAGATTCCACTTCATTCCCCGAAGGTCACCATTTCGTGTGGTTTTACAGCAGAATTCATTATCGGAACTTTTCGAGGAGCTTGGTCCTGCTGGCCTTATTACCTGCACTGTTAATTGCCACGATATGTTTCTCTTATTCAATCAGGTGATTCCAACACTTCAACAGCTCCAGTTCCTCGTTTCAACAGTTTTTATGCAGAATGGTGTCAAGCCGTTGCTTCAGATACATTTTACAGAGGACAGAATCATGGAAGCTCCAAAAGATGGTACAAGGAGATAGAGAGAGCGTATCTGAATTTCATGACAGGATACTCGCTCTCTCAAATACCTTGAACGTCCTCGGTGAAGACAGACACCACCTAGAATGGACGGTCTTCCAACACTTTAGAATGGGCCTGAAGAAGGAATTAAGAGGAACAGTCTTTGGAAAAGGGATAACAAGTCTAAAGGAGTGTTATGCTGCTGTAAGGGAAAGAGAGCAACTGATAGGAGATATATGTCCAGCAGTCAGCACTGGATCCCTCCACATCATTCATGAAAAAAGGGATAACATTAGGGATCCTAGAATCGGAAATGAAAATCATGAAAAGAAAGAGAGACAGAAGACACAAAAAAGGAAGTGACGAAAATAAGACAGAAGCAATTTGTCAAGCTACTGCTAGCAGTCCCAACCTTAGCGAAGTTCGCCAGTTAGTTAAACATGAAGTGGAGAAACTTCATCAACCATGATGGAATGCTTTGACAGTGTGATTGGTCAACTAATGACAAACTCCACAAAACATCAAGAAAACTGCTTCACTAAAGATGAGAGAACAACGGATATGATTCATGGAGAAATAGAGAAACTTCAGAAGCCTCTGTCAGATAAATTGGACTATATAGTGGAAAAGTTGGCAGAACTGTCCAATCGAGAAAACTCGCACACTCCTTTGTTCTCGGACGGAGATCGTGACATGAGTAATCGCACAGAGCCCCCAAGGTGCTATAGGTGCAGCAAACTGGAGCACGTTGCTCGAAATTGTTATGTCAAGCAGAGGAACTCAAGGAAGGAGTATCTGAAGGAATATAGGTCTCACATATGCATCAGAGACACCTGGAAAAAAGATGAAGAGGGTCAGACATTATTCCCTGGTAACTATGTAGAAGGCCAAATCTGTAATAAGAGATTTAAGGCATTGGTGGACACAGGATCCCAGGTGTCTTTCATCTCAGAAAGCCTGTTGAGAGAGCTGGAATCCCATGCACAGGGAAAAGAGAAATACCTCAGGGAATCTATAAGGCTAATTGGGATATCCTCAGTGGTAGTACATGTGAATAGTACTATAAGGGTGAAGGTATGGCTGCCCGAATTTAATCTGTATGCCTGGCACCAATTTCTAGTATTACCTAGAAATCCCCCCCCCCAAACACACCCACCCAAGGTTGATACTGGGAAATGACTTTTTGGAGAAGTATAAATTCACTTGCGATTATAGTAGTAGGGAAATGAGTTTTATGGGTAGGAAAAGAAAGGTAAGAAAAACAAACAAGAAAAGATCACGAAGCGAAAGTGCAAGAAAGCCCCTTGTAGGGTGGGAATCAAAAAGGGCAAGAGAAAGAAAACACTCTGATGAGGACCCTAAGCCCGTTGCATATGGGGCGTCTACATCAACTGTAGCTGCCTATTCAGAGAATTCTGAAACCCCTGACAAAATAGACAAATTAGTACACGATAACAGAAGGGTTGCCCAGAATGCATAAGGAAAGGAAAAATGAGGTCTGAGATAGTAAACTGTGTAGATGTAAAACACTCCCAATCAAGTTTCCTCAAAAGGAGAAAACTAAGTACAAAGGAAAATGGGGGGAAAAGAAAAAAAAAAGGCGAGGAACAAATGATTCAAAATTGTTCAAAATCCAAGAATGAGAAGGTCAAGAATACTGTGCAGATCATCTCCGTCAGATGTAAAACAAAACAAAAGGAGAGGAAGACACATCATCAGGAGAGGAGTAATAGGAAATAAGAAGTACGGAGATGTAAAAGAAAAAAAAAATTTAGATAAAAATTTTTTTAGAAAAAGGGGGGACCTATGTTGTGTCCTGAATAAAAAAGTTATATTAAAATATTCAGGTCACAACATTAATTCTACTCAGGCAGAGAACATGGAACGTTGGCAATAGAAAAAGTAAATTGTTTGTGAATACAAGTCAAGATAAAGTTTAAGGAATTGTATAAAATTGTATAAAGTGTTTAAATATAATCTGTATTAAGTGTGGGCCTGATAATAGAAATCCATGTAACCTGGAAAAATCGGTTTGAAAAACCAGCTTCTTGCACTGAAATAGTAAAGCCTGCAAGTCAGGGTTCAAGGGTTACTTTTACCGTCCTGCATTATGAAAGTATTGGAAAGGGAAACCTAAGCGTCTTCCAGGAATAGGAGGCAGGCACACGTGCCGAAAAGATAATAGAGGAAGTTAATGAGATTGACGTGGACACACGTGACCGAGTTGGCGCGTATCGCAAATATCGAGATTTTCCGAGAGGAGAAAATTGAACAAAAAGGCCTTGCATGAAGATTCGAACTCTCTTATCTTTTTTTTTCCTGGATTCCTGATCTCTCAGAGTGGTCCTGCTCGTCGTAGGAGGGAAGTCCCTGGCCAGTCGCGGAAGGCACTTAGTTCGTCCGTCGTAGTGTTCGTATTGGGTCCAGCTATGTCTGTGTTCTAGGATAGCTGTGATGTTGTCGTACGACAGAGGGACTAAATTGAGCCGTCCATTCAAGGCGACGTTACCGTGCCACCTCCCATGTTTCCCTCGGAGATTCTACTCGCACAGATCTACAGAAGATATCCTCCAAAGCAATTACATTTGAAGGCCTTGATGATTAGACAAGGCGGGAACAAGTTTTAAGAGTTCAAGGACAGAAATGGTAATGTAGACTTTTGAAATACTAATTCCAGTTGTAAGAAGAGTGTGAATTTCCTGTGTGAATGTTTAAATTGGAATGAACTTAAAGAACTGTAAGAGTGGCCTACAACTAGTTATGTGTCCGAGACAGTGTTAAGAATTGTTTGCCCAAGAGGCCGAATAGATACAAGATTATGTTAAACTAAAAGTGTAATTGTGCTGATGTGTTCACTGATAGCCACGTGTATCCGAATGGCTTAATGATAATCTGTGAATTTTATTTTATGATTGTATTTAAGGTTATTAAGATTTAGTATGTGTGATAAGTACAAGTTAATTAGAGCTTTTGATCTGAGTTGAGTGCAACCATATTATCCAGTTTTGAAATGTATTATAGTGTATCACCTTAAAGCTCATTAAATTGTTTCATTCATGTACTTGCCTGATCTGCCTATGTTATATGAATTCAAAACTACCGCTCATAAAAATAACTACGAACCAAGCGGGATAAACCCATGAATACTAATATAATAAGTAAGCCGCAACTGTAAGAAAGAAAAGGACAAGCGGGGGGGAGATAAATTTATGCTTGATCAAATAATCATTAACTCTCTAAAGGGGTCACCCTGAACAAGAATCCTTTCTACCTAGGTATTAGCTGGCGCAGCATAAATATAAATGTGTTAATACTTATAGGGTGAACTCCTTCAGATTGTTTGTTTAGGACTTAGAGAGGCCAATAGGACTACAAAGCACTGAATGAGAGAATATTTGATTGTAGAGTTTAAATTATAAGGGATAAATGTGCATAAGTAAGGTACAGTGTTAGACGAGTTTTGAATTTTAGAAAGATGGAATATTGGATTAGTTGAGAAAGGGTAGATAAAAGGTAAATAACTAATTAAGTATAGAAATAGCAAACAAGATAAGAAAAGGGCAATAACATAAATGACAGAGTCGAGAGGATAGTAAAGACAAAGGATAAGAAAAAGTCACAACATAAATGGCGAAGCCGGTAGGATAAAAGAAAGATATAAAACAATGGAAGTTAATCTAAACGATTAGAGTACAAACGTATTATAACAAATAAGTAGAGAGATAAATAATATAAGAAAAGTACTAACAGCATCTGATAACCTATAAGAGTGGGGATAGAATGAGTCAGATTGACTATATTATGTGCCATAGGAAACATCTGAAGGAGGTGAAAAACTGTAAAGTGATTAATGGAGAAAGTGTAGCAGCACAGCACAGGTTGGTTGTGGTAGACTGTGATATAAAAGAGGAAAAGAAGAATAGACGGAAGTGGCGGATAGAGAGGAGAATAAAGCGGTGGAAATTGGAAGAGGAAGGCCCAAGGAATAAGTTTAAAGAAAAGGTATTGAAAGAAACGAAGTTACCAGAGGGTGTGGAAGAATGGTGGGACGTTAATAGTATTAGAAAAATTGGAGAAGAGGTGCTTGGTATAACATCAGGAAAGGGACCACCTGAGGATAAGGAGGCATGGTGGTGGAATGAGGAGGTGCAGTTGGAGATCAAGGAAAAGAAAGAGGCAAAGAAAAAATGGGACATGACTGGAACTAGAGCCGACAAGGAGGCATATAGATTAGCGAAGAAAAATGCAAAGAGAGCTGTGGCAAGGGCGAAAGCGAGGGCAGTTGATGAGGTTTATGAAGAACTGGAGAGAATCGGTGGTGAAGCTCAGTTGTTGAGAGTAGCGAAAGCCAGAGATAAGGCCTCGAAAGACATAACATCAGTCAAGCAGATAAAGGATGACTCAGGAGTAGTATTACAAGAGGAGGACAAAATCAGAAGAAGATGGATAGAATATTTCCGTAAACTACTAAATGAGGAGAATCCGAGAGAGAGGTGTGAGGATGGAGAGGCAAACAAGAAACCGGTGAAAGACATAAGTAGAGAGGAAGTGGATTGGGTACTAAGAAAAATGAAGAATGGAAAGGCTGTGGGGGGGGGGGGGCTGACCAGATACCTGGGGAAGTGTGGAAAAGTTTGGGAAGTGAGGGCGTGGATATGTTATGGCATCTGAGGAGGAAAATAGCCCAACAGGAAAAGATACCAGAGGAATGGAGGAAAAGTATTCTCGTCCCAATCTACAAAGGAAGAGGAGATGTTCAAGACTGTGGCAACTATAGAGGGATCAAGCTGATGTCACACACATTGAAAAGATATGGGAAAGAGTAATTGAAGGAAGGATATGGCAGGAAACGAAAATTGGTGAAAAGCAGTTTGGATTTATGCCAGGAAGAGGGACAACAGATGCGATATTTGTGCTAAGGCGATTAATGGAGAAATATAGAGAGATGCAAGTGAATCTGCACATGGTGTTTATATACCGGGAAAAGGTATACGACAGAGTGGCCAGGCAGGAAGTATTGAGGTGTATGAGGAAGAACGGGGGTGTCAGAGAAGTACGTTAGGTTAGTGAAGGAGATGTATGAGGGAACAGAAACTCAGGTCAGGTCTAGTGTTGGCATGACAGAAGGGTTCCCCATTGTCGTATGGCTACACCAAGGGTCAGCTCTGAGCCCCTACCTCTTTGACCTGGTCATGGATGTACTAGTGGAGGATGTCAAGAAGGAGGCACCATGGGGCATACTGTTTGCCAACGACATTGTTTTATGCGAATCATCCCGAGAGAAGCTTGAAAATACCCTGGAAGAGAGGAGAAAGGCATTGGAGGAGAGAGGCATGAGAATTAATCGGGTGAAGACTGAATATATGTCAACGGGGAGTGACGAGGATATGGCCATACGACTCCAGGGTGAAAGGCTAATGTCAGGGAAGAAATTCAAGTACCTTGGGTCGGTTGTCGACAGGAATGGTGACTTGGATGAGGAAATACAGCACCGAATAACATGCGGTTGGATGAATTGGAGTAAGATGAGCGGGGTCCTGTGCGACAAGAGAGTGAGTTGTAAGAGGAAGGGAAAGCTGTATAAGATGGTGGTGAGGCTGGCGATGCTCCATGGTGCGAAGACCTGGCCTATAATCAAGGCACAGGAGAGGAAGATGGAGGTAGTGGAGATGCATATGTTGAGATAGATGAGTGGTGTGACAAAGAAGGACAGGATAAGGAATGACTACATCAGAGGGACGGTTAAGATGGGACCAATTGGCAAGAAGATACAAGAAAGTAGGCTGAGGTGGTTTGGACATGTAGAGAGGAAGAGTGTGGAGTATGTTGGTAAACGAGTGAAGTATATGGAGTTGGAGGGAAGGAGGAAAAGAGGCAGGCCCAAGCTCAGGTGGCCGGATAAGGTGACAGAGGATCTTAGGGAGAGAGGATGGAGTCCGAAGGACGCCCTGGACTGGAGAATTTGGAAGAGGAAAGTTAAAGATCGGTGTCCCGACCCCGTTTAACATGGGATAAGGCATAGTGAAAGAAGAAGAAGAAGAAGAAGAAGATTATTTTTTATTGTTTAAGAAACATGTGGTCTCAATACCGAAAACTATCTCCAGAATTACTTGGAACCGTCCAAATTTTACGACGCTACCTGAGAGACTGTTCTTAAATTCTTGAGTAGAATCTGAATTGTTCTGTATCACCAGTCAAATTGTTGTTTAAATAGTATTTGTTGTTTAAATAATGTTGTTTAATTCTTGTTTTGTCTGTGTATCAATTATGTGAATAATAATAATAATAATAATAATAATAAAGACCTATTGTTAAAACTATTTAACATTAACGAGTGTTAACAATTGAAATCGCAGTACTTAATGACAACAATTTCAAAAGCAAAGAAAGGGTGGATACAAAATATCGAAATTTGTTAGTCGAAAATGATCCGTTGCAAATTAAGGAGATGAGGATCATCGGAATTCGATGTTTTAGACATAACACGACAATAGCACGAGATATCTTCAGGGATTCTGATCTTTCACAGTAATAGAAACGTCTTAAACATCAGTGCCAGAAGCAGAGGTATTGGGCAATTGTTTATTTTTATAGTTATGCGGACAGAACTAATTTTCCGTCACCACTTTTAGTCTGGCTAACTCACCTTCAGCTGAAAAGCTTTTGTAAAGGTTTTCTCTTCCTATACTAGATTAATTCAAACCCATATCTCTCCAGCCACAGGGGGAGGGGGGTATCTTCGATATGGACTGAAATATGGTGGTTCTTTTTTGTAAGGCTGACTAATGATAGAAAGTTACATCATCCACCGAATCAAAATATTGTTTACCTACAATAATCGTATTACTTAGAACTTAAATATAGCAAACATGAGTTGGATCCAGCATGCGTATCCTTCATAATTCACTTTTGGCTGAGCTTATGATCTATAAACAAATGCCCGGAGAGACGTGTGTGGCTGGTGTAATCTTCTGTAGAGACGTATAATTGGTGTATAATTTGGTAATAGTAATGGTAATGAAACCGCATGCCGCCTGCAATTCCAACGAACCTGTATTCCACAGGAGAGGGAATTTTTCCACAATAAATAAGCGATTCTTCAAGCCAAAGGATTTGGATGTTCATGCAGAACATCCAAAATAAATAATTTCGAATACACGTAGAATGTTCTATGGAGACACTGTAGAATGGACTTTAAGAGTAACTGCCTGTCTCTGTTTTCTCACAAACGCAAAATATCTTATTTAAAAGGTTGTTCATAATCTGCCTGGATGAAGTTTGACATTTTTCATGTTTATGGCGTGCTGGATGGTGGAGTGGTTAGCCTTTCCGCTCTTTAGCCAAAAAGCTGCGGATTCAAAATCCCAATTTGGACATGGATGTTTGTCATGTCCTTCATTCATATACATTCAAGCAATATATATTCACCCAAAATGGACTGACTCACCATGGGGGAATTAATAAATTCGACCGAATCCTTTCCCCATTAGGGTGAAGAAACCTTCCTCAGCAATTGAAATCAGAGGCAACTCATAACTCATGCCATGCTATACAATCTTAAAAAAATTTTAAAAGAGGCAGTTAAACTCGCTGCTGTCTACCATTCTCATTAATCTACATTTTCTAACTCACCGTAAAATGATGCGTGCACATGTCAATATTTTGCTTTCTAAAACTGCACTGTTACAGACATCAGTACAAATCCGAACTGTTGTCACTTCTACATAACCCTGTACTCATCCTTACCTTAAGAACTAAGACTACTTCTTAACTTCTTAACTAAGACTACTTCTTAACTTCTTAACTAAGACTACTTCTTAACTTCTTAACTAAGACTACTTCTTAACTTCTTAACTAAGACTACTTCTTACTTCTTAACTAAGACTACTTCTTAACTTCTTAACTAAGACTACTTCTTAACTTCTTAACTTGCTTCTCATACTGTGAACATGAATACCATTGCCATTGTTTGTTACTGTCTTTTAAACATAGTAGTAGTAGTAGTGAGGTAGCTAACCGCGCATGAGGTTAAATAAAAAATAATTTTATACATTTATTTATAAAATCTTCATACTTCCCATACTCAGACCCGCATTTCAACGATACGGAAAGCATTCAGCCTTAGTAAAAATTAAATTTATTAGAGAGGATTTCTAATATCTTTAGAGCATCCCTCGGATCTTCGAAACTTTTATTAATGATATTTTGTTTTATATCTTTCATTTCCTTGAGATCAGCTTATAACCCAAATGTTTAGACCTTGAAAATTGGAGAAAGAAATATGAAATAGTTTCCTAATCATTAAGAATTGACTTAAACACAAAATAATTATTAATAAAGTAATTTTTTTCTAGCACAATTATATATCAAATTGAATGAACCTTCGATTTATATTAGTTCGTTGACATTTATGATCACAGTATATCTCTGTTCAGCGGAAAGTAAAAACAAAGAGATTGATAAAAATTATTTCTATCATGCTTGAGAAAGGTGACGGAATGAGAAACTCAAGTTTTTCATCTCAGAATTAATATATACATACATATTTATATATATATCATCATCATCAGCAGCAGCAGCCATTGTCGATCCACTACAGCATGAAGGCCTTTCCAAGATTACTCCAAAACTGTCTGTCCATGGCTCTCCTTTTCCATATCACTCCAGCAAATCTGATGATATCATCAATCCACCGTGATTTAAGTCGGAGTCGTGGTCATTTTTCCTCTCGTGGAATCAGTGATGGCTCGTGGCTTGAAATCGTGGGGGTGCCGCAACTTTCGAAATATACACACACACTGTAAGTACAGTGTGTACGTGTTTGGATAAAATATCAAAATTATGGTAAAAATGAAAACATAATAAACATGAAAAAATATTGTTTATTATCGATAAAATTATACAGTTTGGTATAATTCAAATTACTTTAAAAAATCCATTCTTTTAATTGTAATTAAAGGAATGGATTTGGACATTACAATTAAATCCTTTAATTGTAATGTCCAAATATTTAAAGAGACGAAGTAAACACAATAAGCACTATGAACACTCTACTAGTGGTGTAAACTGCATGTAAACAATAGTGGAACTGCGCGATGGACAGTGTCGCATAACGCTAATAGCTCTCATCTGACTATGACGTGCATATGCTTGCGTGCGTAGCAATATGACACTGTGGTAAATACGGTGCTGCTAGCGTCCTCGCCCTCCTAAGTGCTACAAGATGGATTTTTATTATTTTTTATACAAAATAAGAGAATGATATAGGATTATTGATGATAAAATTAAATATTACAAGCAAATATAAATAAATTAATACATATATTTATATATATCGAGAAAAATTGGGGTGCTGCAGTTCCGCAGTGCCTATGCACGAGCCACTCCTGAATGGAATCCAATCCAGTACTTCTTTTGTCCATCGTTGATCTTGTCTTCGAGCAATATGCCCAGCCCATTGCCACTTCAGATGTTTCATTCTTCCTATGATGTCAGAGACTTGTTTGATTTCTTATCCATGTATTCCTTTTGTGATCCAATCTTGTGATACCAAGCATACTTCTTTCATCACTAAATTATGCTGTTCTTAATTTTTGAATTTTATTTGCATTCAGTGTCCATGTTTCACAGCCATGTCAGTATAGGAAGAATACATTGGTTAAAAACTTTTCTCTTCAGGCATAATGGTAGTTGGCTTTTGAATATTGAATGTAATTTTCCAATGCTTTCCACCCAAGCATCGTGCGCCTTTTAATTTCGTCCATAATATTTTGTTCCATTGATATCTGTTGTCCTAAGTATATCTAAGGATCTAATTTCCTCGTTATTGATTTTTATTATTTCTGGTTGGACACACACACACACACATATATATATATATATATATATATATATATATATATATATATATATATATACTGGATTGATTTCAATGGGTATGAGACTACCCACCTTATCCTAATAAGGTTATGAAACATAATGACGCTTGCCCGATCGCGGTTCTTGAAGGCCTGTAATTACAGCGATAATAAAGATCGTTACGATAAGCCTCAAATAGAGTACAGTACAGTACAGTACAATAAATAAAGACAATTTATTAATTTTATCTTTACAGTTAAATATTACGAAGACTTCAGACCAGGCTTCTATCCCCAGATCTGTCTAGGCTGTAACCACCTGTATATTAGCAAATATATGCATAAACAAAGACATGCATTACTCTCGTACCGATCTGCATGTAACTGGCCACATGTTAGTATAGTGCCATAATCAGTATGCATTGGGATTTGTATCTAAAGAATTTCTGGCCTATTACGTTTTATACAAATTTTTAGATCTACTTTGATCCAGGTTGAAGCATTAAGGATATAAGGCAACTCTTCATTCGCAAAGTTGAGTATATCGTTTACATTTATTATAATGAAAATTGTGGTGAATAATGATACAGGCCCTCCCCAAAACAACAATTCTTTAATGCCAATATTTTTTACAATGAGTATGCTTAGAGGAAATAAAAGCTTTAAATAATATATGAGTATATGAAATGGCACCGTTTACTCTATAGATTTATTTTTATTTTTATTTTTAATTAGGACATGAAGGACATTCGTGTAAGCATGTAACGGTTTGATATGCGTTAGCAGCCAGTAAGTTTTATTCGAATATAGCTTAATATATTCAGAGAATACGATGGGCGTATTTCAGCTTTCACCGTCTCTCTTGTTAATGCACTCACCGCAGAACAACTGCTCAAATAGCATTCGTTGTGATATGGATGAAAACTGACATACACTTACGGTGCTGCAAGAGGCATTTGTCGATTTTTTGTGTTCTATGAGACGATGAAGCGGGAAAGGAGGAGGGAAAATCCGAATAGGCCCTCCCCCAATCCCTACTTCTACGTTTTGCCACTCTCCTGTGATAGGTTAGACTGGGTCTACTGTCCCACTTCTGCTAGGGGAAAAATTCCTCTCTCTCTCTCTCTTGACAGCATACAGTCTCACGAAGGACCTGATTGTCTGCACGTGCCACGAGCTTAAAATCATCGCTGCTGCCATGCATAAACACTGACTTCGATTACTCTTTTTGTTGTCGTTGTTGTTATTGTTATATTCTGGTTTTACTTATAGCATTGCGTACAGTATCTTAGAACTAAAAGATTTTTATTAAACTTTTCATTTCGTAATAGGTATCTTCGATGCTTCTGTATGAGGACCATACCAAACCTGACAATTTATTAAACTGTGCAGAATGGAGTAAGACCCAACGAATAGTAAATTTATTATTTCGATATCCCTTGTCTTTTTTAAACTCATTTGTTTAATATTTACTTACTCATTCCTTCTTGAGTAATTAAATTAATATTTAATTACTCAAGAAGGAAGCAATGACGTATAGAAGATGTATTGGAGACTTCTGTAAAGAGAATTCGCATATCAAAACGGAATCCATGCTGACAATTATCAGTGAACAATCGAATGATGCTTAAAATGTATACTTTGATTGCAATAAAGATGATACCAGCTTGCTCTAAAATAGAATGTTAGTTATTTCTTATGCTGAAGTATCTTCTGACACGAAAATTTACATGTTATTGCAGCTCTCTCAGTGTTTTCTACCTCTTTTTCCCACCGTTGTTAATTCAGACTGAATTTTAACTTTTGTTTGACATTTTAATTCAAAACGACCTGATTGTTTGCTATTATGTTAACATACTTCATTTTCTATTGAAGAGGTGTGCACGTGCCTATGAGATCCAACTACTTCGCTTTTAGACCTTATTGAGACTTTTTGAGGTTTCAAAACATTCGCACATCTCACAAATTTAGATGGAAATCGAGTTTGCACTATTCATGTAAATTAGAAGAAGACTAGTTAAAAGAAAGCAATGCTGAGTTAAAAGTAAAGACAATGAGCATTTCATTAAACAGCAGCAAAATGTTAGAATATTTCTGAAAAAACATGAAATGGGAAAAGGGCTGACGAATAATTATAAACCGTATAAGCTGTGATATTACCGGTGCTTGGTCCGCGAGGTTAGCCTCGTGGCTTTGCGCTTCGCAATATATGCCTGGGAAAGGAGTGTCCTAGATTCAATTCCCGTCGACGACGTGAGGAGCTTAAGGATCTTCCTCAGCCATAGCCAAGTTAGCCGGTCTTGGGCGTGGACAGCAGGTTTTTTCCCCCCAGTTTATCTGGGTTTTTCATCCCGCAAGCAGGCAAACCGGCCCGTGGACACACAAGGATTACAGTCAGGAATACTGACCCAGCATAGGCCTGATTCGTCAGCTATGCTGGTTTTCGGAGCCCGGAGAAAATTTGGTGGAACTGAATGCCGTACATTCCCGTAAAGGGAATTCACGGCCGCTCTATCATCATACGGTAATTAATTAATTACCGGTGCTGGATCTCAAACCCTTTTTTCTGAGAGAGGAAACTCGTTATTAAATGGGTACCGACTCTTAAAGTTTATGACGTTATGCAGTTCGATAAACAATAAAGAGCAACAGAGTGTATTCTGTTCATGTGTTTTAGTAGACAAGAATAACGGAAATATACATGAAGTTATCGACTGTATGCATCAAAGGTGAAAGAAAGAATAATTAAAGAACACCTTAATGATGATTTTAACAGGAGCACTTTCAAATTACAATTCTGTTAGAAAATGGGCACTGCAGAAGTTTGTGACCCGAGAAATGATGAATCAAAATTTTCGAGAATCTGTTATAGTGCCTCATTATTTGTAAAGCATTCAAAATAACCAAAATGAATAAATAAATAATTCAGCGTAATACAACTGAATAAAAACAAGACAGATAGCTGTATCATAACTCCTAAAATTTGTTCAAAATTCAGTTATTGTTCTTTAATGGAAGTAGAATTTAATATTCCTCATAGGAATATGTGGTTGAGATTTTCCGATTCAAAAAATAATAGAGAATGAATAATTCCACTTTGAACTCTCAAAAGCAACCAGTATCAACACGACTTGAGATGTGGAATACTTCAAAGACTTTCTAGGTGAAAAGCTGCCTTTCAAGATGACCCTGAGATGCTAAACTTCCGTCAGGAGGATAAAATAGAATATCATTCAACATTATCTGCAACTAAATTGATGTACGTGTACATAGTTGCTATTAGGAAAATACTCTGCAGAGTCGCCTTTCCCTGTCAGAATTAATGGAGTGTACCTGGAGTGTCATATCTTTGAATCTATATTGACGATTCAGGATATTCGTCACACTTTGAACTGTTCATCTGTTGGAGTTCTCTTCATTCATTCTCGTAGAGTGCGTGCCTGAGCAGAGAATTGTTTTTGGATTGTGTTTTTTACTTTTCTAGACTAATATCTGTTCCTCGTTACACCTTAGCAATATCTCTTTTGAGAAAGCGTTTTAAAAACTCAGCGCGCGCGCACACATAGCTTTAAACTTACTGACATCCTCTTTGCAACAATGGAAAACACCACTAATATCTTGGATCTCAACATCGCTTCCTTGCACAGTTCGCACATAGGTAAATATAACTGAGGGACTGCAAGAAGATATATGAATATTTTCCCCATCAGCCATGGACAATCGCCACCATCTCCAGAGATTTCGCGTTTTATTTGTATAGGAATTATACTGTATATGAGGTACAGCTTATATCGCCAAGTTTTTGTCCACTTCATGCATATGCATACATGATTTTGCATAATTTTGTCCAGCAGCTCCTGAATCCATGGAGCTGTATTTTCTCTATTTAAAAAAAAAAAGTGAAGAGCAACCGATGATAAGCTCACTAGTTACTTAGCTTAAGTAATATTGCGAAACTTAATAATCTTTTATAATTTTAAATATCATACTGAATATTGTTGTGATATGGAAATAAATTGCTATCCAAGTCTTTTCCCATGGCCTTTCCTCTCTGTATAAGTCCAGCTGTGTTGGACATGACTCTGTTCTTTGTGGTAATGGAAATGTTGCTTCGTCAGTCTTTAATTGGCAGAATCACTTTAACTCGCCTTACATATGCTAGTTCCTAGTGAATGGAGCTTCCCTTAAAACTTTTCTCCCCATTTTTATGTTTCTGATTAGAGCTCTGTAATTTCTCCCATAAAGCATATACACTTGCTTTTTTCAGACCAAACTGCCAACGATTCATGACTTATTTGGAATCATATTTGCTAACTGTGTAAATTTCTAATTTCACCTCCCTATGAAACATGGGCCATGGCCGATAAACCAGTGAAAAATTATTAAAAACAAAAAGATATGTAAAAAAGAAAGCATGGAAACCGAAAATCGGGTACAAAAAATCTCTTTGGCTGCAGAATTTTTCTGTGTTATCTCAACATATGTGTTATCTCAACGTTTGTGTTATCTCAACGAATTATTGTGGCCAAGTAACCTGGCTTCATAGACACTTCATTAATGCTCTGATAGGTGATTATTTCTATCTGCTGTTAGCTGTGTCTCTTAAATGTGTGTGTTCTCATGCCGGTTTGTCTGTATATCGGATGAGAAACCTGAGTTTCTGGAAGGAAAAACCTGCCACTCCCGTATCAGAAGAACTAATTCACCTCCAACTGCAAAGTCCTTATAAAGGTTCTTCCCGTCCTAGACAGTGTTCGAACCCAGGTCTTTCCAATCAAAAAGCACCATTTATATGGGATGAACTACGGAAGCTCTCCTTTCTGTTCCTTTAACTTTCATTCATACAAATTATGTTTATACTTGATTTGATTTATTATTTCCTTTCTTCTTTTAAGTACGTATGTTTTTTTTCCTTTTGTTTTTCTTTTTCCTTTACCACTTATTGGTCGATGTCATGTTCATTTCTTCTCTCTTTCTTTTCACTTTGCTAGTACTTTGGTTATTACGTGATAGATTCCTTAGCTACTTCAGTGACTGCCACACTTGAGCATATGAGCAGTTTTTTTTATCCTTACTTCCACAGTTTATTACACGGATGGTACAGTAAGATTGTGGTTGCCTATCCTCTCATTTCACAATCTGCTGAAACTTTTCAGACATACTTTTTCTGAGATATCATTAAACCTATTTGCGAACAATCCATATACTCAGCAAGAAGACTAATAGATAGAAGATTGGGCACAAGGTACTTATGTTACCTTCTTAACTAGCGTTTAACGGGTTTATACGAAAACCTTTTCACCTCTACTGATATCGAAGTAGAACGTTTTTTTCTTGCATAACAAACATATTTCTGATTTCGCAGTGTTATTTTCGGCACCACATTAACAATCTTAGAGTGTCAACAGAATCAAGGAAAAAAAAGTAAAAAAAGATCTTGAAAATATTCGCTATTAGAGAAGAAAAAATGCAGTCTTCTCAGCTCCCGTTGTGATCAGGGATAATTCTTCGGAAACCAGGGCGTAGGAAGTGCAGTCCGGCTCATCCAGTTTGCCAGAAGCAAGAGATATTTGACTGTTAGGATGTAACACAAAAATTTCAAGGTAACTAATTAACTACTTAGGATAAATGACTCAGGACCCTAA
Organism: Typopeltis vanoorti; assembly: GCF_054136105.1. Classification (NCBI taxonomy): domain Eukaryota; kingdom Metazoa; phylum Arthropoda; class Arachnida; order Uropygi; family Thelyphonidae; genus Typopeltis; species Typopeltis vanoorti. The sequence continues at coordinate 80,052,333 of NC_143573.1, read as the reverse complement.
CCTGAGAATTGCCTCAAGATAACTGTTGAAATGTTCAGAAAAGTTGAATTTTAATGACCTGTTGGATGCAAATCTTCCGAATGCCTTCCTCGAAGCGTTGCTGGCCAAAACTATGCGAGGGACAAACATTTTTAGAATACCATAGTAGCTCGTGATAGCTCGTGTTTAAATTATCTTTTCGATATCTGAAATCTCGAGCGGAGCATAAATAAAAACATTATAAAAGGACCGAAATGAGTGTCATCCTTTATTGAAAATTATTAACATGAAGGATAAGGAATACTGCTAATATTTATAGCCAAATGGAAATATTTGCCTTTTGAAACCTTAAAAAGTTTCGAATGGAAATGATATTTAAGATAATTTCATTTAAGAGAATGCCGTCTTCAACATGCTTTGATGTTCCACACTTCACTGGCTTAACAAGTGCTTCGAAACTTAAAGCAATCGTCGAGGCCCACCCAGATAAGAACACAAATCCGGGGTCATCAGTTTCAAAGCTTTTGATCGCTGAAGAATAAACATTGTCTCCCTAACTATTTATAAAATAATCATGGATATTTACTATCCCTTCATTTGGCATTAATTTTAGTTTTAAATTTTTGCAAGTCTCTCCATTTTGATGCACGATTTTGCACGCACGTTTAATTAAGTCAACAGGGATATAAAGAAAGGACATTTAAGGATAATCCATTAGTTTTATAAAGCAATATTATAAAAAGTAATGATAATTGAACAGAAGTACGTTTGTGGAATGAGCTATATAATGTAGTGTGCGGGCTTCTGGAAATGATTCTTAGGACTCCATGGCAGCGCACTAATACTAATCATGCCTTAATTAGTGTATACATTTGCAATCTAATTATTAATCAATAATTAACAAATGGAAACAGAAGCACTGAAATATGATACTGATCTCAAGTTTTATATATGTTTCGATTATTCAATGATTATGATCGCAACAAGTTATTCATTTGCTTATACGTAAGTGAAGAAGCATAATAGCGGATCCTTCTATACTCTCACTGCAAGCAGGGGTGCAGCTAAGGGAGGATAGAAGCAAATGCAAGCAGCTCAATCTCGAAAACAGTTCAAATGGTGCTTGATGCTAGTGTGCCTTTTTTCAACTTGTCTGTAAATAAAATAACCAATTCTCTGTTGTGTGATCTCCTTCAGATGGCAGCAACTGTTTGAAAGCAGCGTGCTGCTTGACAGGAAGATATACTTCTGCACTGCCTTACGAATAAGCATGACGTACATGTTGTATCCTTGCTATTGGCACCGCTCCAAATCAGTTGCATAACTATTTTGGTGGTGTTTGTTGCTGCAACACATACAAGGATCTTATATTCTTGAAATTGAACAATCATACAGTCATAAAAAGAGAAGATAAAATTATTAAAAACAAAATGTCAGCAATCATGTACATTTTATATCGCCACTGTTTTTAATCCACTTTTTAAATCGATTTTATGTATCCATATATATTCATTCGGTTTCATTTCAACTTTTCCGTTCTATGTCTGTTACTATTATTTAATAAAAAAAAAAACTGTAGATTTTATAAATTCTGTTTATAAAAGTGCGACCTGTATTTCACAGGTTTTTTTTGTTTTGTTTTTGTTTTTGTTTCTTGAAAACACGTGTTCTTTTAATAGTTACAGTGGCGTAAGGTATTTTTCTAATGCTTTAAGTAAACAATTATGTCGATAATAATAAAGTTTTTTTTTTTTCTCTGGTATGCATATAGGAACATAAGAACGAAAGATAATGCTATACAGGATTCATATAAAAACTGTAAAATATATACTCAGTAAGATTTTAAAAATAGGAAAATTATTCTATATCAGAAATACCTTTGCCTTACAGTACGGTGATGAAAGATAAATGAAAAGGTTTATTAATAATAAACACTCTCTTTAAACTGAAGATCAACTGATGCAACGGTATTCTTTTAATTCATTTAATCTTCTTATTCCGACGGAAGATACACCGTCATTGAGAAATGCTGAGAATTTCCAAACCTTTTTCCTGAAAGGTTTGGAAACGTTTTTCGAATTACACCTCCCCGTCAACGTACACTCTTTGTGCTAACAAATCACCTGGTTATTACTTGGTAATTCACGTCGACGTGTCTACTGTAAGTGTCTTAATGTACTCTGAGGAAGTCATTATTTTTTAATAATGCTTTAATTTACAATTATAATTTTTGCAGTAACGACTTCACTTTACAAATCTAAATTTACAATTATTTTGAAATAATCACTTTTAAATTTAAATACATTGTGAAATTTAAAGACATTTAGAACTATTTTATTTTATAACAATATTTTGTCTTACAAAAATACGTTTATAATTAGGGGTTGAAAGGGGATGGATGCGCAAAATATGATCCTCTCAATTGGATCACCTAGCCTCTCCTCCCCAATCAAACTCTCGACTCCATGTGGTAAACCCTGCAACACCACGAAGAGCAACCAAGTGGATGACTGGGTATTAACCCCGTGGGAATTTTGGTCAGGTACAAGCGAGAGAAGGGACACTTCGGAGAAGTATGGAGGCCCTGAGGTAGCAGCTCCACCATCAAATTAGGCTGCGGATGGCCGGTAACCAACCCAGCAGAATATATTTCTTACTCCAGTGTCCAGGAGTAAGAAATATATTCTATTCTATTCTGGAAAAAGACTCGGACAGGTTAACGGATATGAGCAGGATAAGGGGAAAAAATGAATGAAAATAAACAAGAATATCTGGAATGTCAGGAGTATTCATCACAGATATCAAGATCTAGACAAAATCCTAATAAAAAGAAATATCAAATTAGCAGCGATACAAAAACAAACAAACAAAAAAAAAAGATTCAGATGAAACAGATGATTACATATATGTCTACACCGGAAATCAAAAGTAAGAGAAAAAAAAGCAGGAGTAATGATTTTTTTTTTTTTACAAATCAATTTAAAAAATGTCGCACATTATAAACAGTGGTGCCTTTTATTCAGATTTACAAAAAAAAAAATAAAATAAACCCAAATGATTATCTATTAATAATGGGAGATTTCAATGCCAGAGAAGGGAACATTCCAACAACATGCAATAGAAATAGATATAGACTAAGAGATTTTTCCACATATAATAACTTAAAAATGACTAATGCTTTTATCAAGCATAGAGATTGTCATAAATTCACTTTGTAAACGAGAAACCTAAAAAGTATAATAGACTACATAATATCTAATAGGAACAAAGCTAATATGATACTGGATAGCCCAGTATTTAGAAGTGCAGAAATAGAGAATCTCATCATATCTGTTACGATAAAAATTAAGAATACACCCAAGATGAATTAAAATTAACTAAATCAGTGATAAGAGAAAACTCCAGAAATCTTTTTGAGTTCAACTCTTGTGTGATAAAATTAATAATTACTTTTATTTGCAAAGAATAAATGGAAAATTCGAACAAATAAAAGAAAATGATGATTTACAGATAGAATATATTAAAAATATATTAATAAATGCAGACACAAAATGCCTCGGAACAAAAGGTAAATGAAAAAGGAGAAAGGAAATAAGAAACTGCGATGAAAACATTGAAGCAATAATCAAAAACAAGAAAGAACCATACAAATAGTGGATAAACACAAAATCACCAGAAGCAAAAATTAATTATTAATACAAAAGAGAATATCACTATATAAAGTCATGCAATTCAGCGTGATTAGATATCCAATGTCGTATTATATTGGTGGGGCTATGTTTGAAGAAACTGATGAGGCTAGGGATCTTGGAGTGATAGTATATGAAGTTGAAGTTCAGGGGCCAAGCAGCAAAGATTGCAAACACAACTCATAAGATAATTGCAATGCTTATGGCAAATTATTAAACTTATGGCAGGATAGCAATGAATCTAAAATTGATATAATGCTAATTAATAACTATACAGTGAAAGAAATAACATTACAAGAATTCCAACAACCAATACAATAAATCAGGAAAATCCCCTGGAGAAGATAGAATAAATATATAAGTTATTAAATATACAGGCATCCTATTCATAAAACGACTTTTAAAATTATTTAATATTTGACAACAGTAAAAAAATCCCTGAATGTTGGAATAAGACAATTATCATCTCAATAAATAAAACGGAGATAAGTACAACTCTGAATACTACAGAGTAATACTGGTTATAAGTTATATCATCATCATCATCAATAACCATGGGCCCAATACCCGTAGTTGTCTGATGCCATCTTGATATGATTCTTCCATTGCATTCTGTTTTGTGCAAGATGACTCAGTTTGTGTATAGAGTTTCCGCACCATTTGGCGATGTCATCGCCCCATTCTGTGTTTGGTCTTCATCTTTTGTTCTTTCCTTCAATTATTCCAAACAGCAACGTTTTTAGTTTTCTCTCATCATTCATTCTACATATATATGGCCAAATAGATGTAGTTTCCTTTTGATTATTTTCTGGATCAGGTTTTCTTTTGGTTGTATTCGTCTGTAGATTTCCTCATTGTTCACTTGCTGTATCCAACTTATTCTCAAGATCTTTCTATAGCTACCTCTCAAATGCCAATATCCTCCTTCCAGATTCTCTCATCCAGGCCTTACATCCATAGAGCATGCTGCTGAAGATACAGGTTTCTATAAGGCGCAGTTTAGTTTGCATCTTTATAGTTCGGCTCTTCCATATTTTGTCCATGGCTTTTAAAATAATTGTTGCTCTGGCTATTCTAATTTTTATCTCTTTTTTGGAGTCCAAGTCATGCGTCATGTGGCATCATCCAAGATATGTGAAGTATTCCACATTTTCAAGTTGAAATCTGTCTATCGTAACTCTGTTCAGTAATTCCTGTTGTCCGAATATCATTGTTTTATTTTTTCAAAGTTGACATTTAGTCCACATCTTTTTCCTTCTGTGTATAATGTTTGCAATGTCTGTTCCAGCTTTGCTGCATCTTCTTCAATCAGGACGATGTCATCTGCAAAGCAGAGGTAGTTTATTCTCATGGCATTTTTGAAATGCCTCCACCTTCTTCTTTAATATTATGTAGTGTTCTTCCCAGATGTGTGATGAAGATTATTGGTGATATTGGGTCCCCATTGGTGATATTGTGCCTTGACTAGTGGCAAACCGATCTCCAGTCTCACCTGCTATTCTGATTTTTGCTTGTGCTTGGCTGTTTATATCTTTCAGCAGGCGGATCAATTTATTGTCCACACCATAGGATTTCAAGACAGCTCATGTTATATTTTAGTCAATATTATCAAATGGTTTTTGAAAGTCCACGAAACAGCAATATATCTTTTTGTTCTTTCTTCGAGCTTTCTCTGCTATTAGTCTTAGTGCGAGTATTTGTTGTACTGTACTTTGATCTTGTCGAAATCCGGCTTGCTCATCAGGAAGATGTGTCTCCATATGACCCTTCAGCGTTCTGTTAGTATTTTCACCAGCACTTTACCAAGATGACTCATTAATGCAATAGTTCTGCAATTGGTGCATTCTAAAGCACTGTCTTTCTTATGAAGAATAACCAAGACCGATTTTTTCCACTCTTCGGGGGCATATCCTGATCTCTATATTTCATTATATAGCTTATGTATTTCTTTTACAACTGATTCTCCCCCATATTTAGCATCTCGCCTATTATGTTGTCATTTCCAGGGCTCTTGTTGTTCTTGAGAAGTTTTATAGCCTTATTCATCTCCTCTTCCAAGATATCATTTTCAAAGATCTCTGCTGGTGGAGAGATTGCTTTTAGTTCTTTGATTACTTCTGTTGCAGTATCATTTAGTTGATGTTTATATAGTTGCTGCAATATCTTGTCCATCTGTGTATGATTTCGGTCTCGTCCATCAGTACTTTACTATTTTCATCTTTGACTGCTACCGATCTTGTTTGCCACTTCCTATTGACATTTCTTATAAGTTTGTAGATCTCTCTAGTTTTGTGTTCTCCATAGTACTGTTCAATGTCTTTGCACTGGTCCTCTAACCATTTGGCTTTATCAGATCTTGCTGCTTTCCGTACTTCATTTCATTTTTGACGGTATAACTTATCTGCTGCCTCTGAATTACCTCTTTTAAGTTTCAGTTCTCTTTTCTCTTGTATCAATTTTGGGGTTTCCTGAGTTATCCATTTCTTGTTGATCTTTTCTCTTTCAGGAATTACTTCCTCTACTGCTTTTTTAGCACTGTAGTCAGTCGTTCTGCTCTTGTATTTATATTTTATTTTTCACTTGGGGTCTTAAGCTTAGTTTCAAATATGTTCTGATATGCTGTTCTTAGCCTGTCTTCATTTAGTTTTGAGATGACTCTAGCTTTTTGGAACTTTTCTTTCTACTTATGTTTCAGTTTTAGTCTTTTATTCGCAATCACTAAGCTGTGGTCCGAATCAATATCAGATCCTTGGAATGATCTGCACTGTTGAACTGAGGTTCTCCATTTCTGGTCTATTAATATCAGGTGGATCATATTCCTGTGTTTGCCATCGAAGGAGCGCCGCGTCCATTTACGACAATCTTTTTTTTTGTTGGAATTTGGTATTGCAAATCATCAGGTTGTTATCCGTGGCAAATTCTAGTAGCATCTCTCCACCTTCATTTCTTTCTCCATATCCAAATTTTCCCATAACCTTTTCCCATCCTGTGTTATTTTTGCCAATCTTTGCATTCCAGTCTCCTCCAATGATGAGTATATCCTGCTTCGGCACCTTATCAATTTCTAGTTGTAGATCCCTGTAAAATCTCTCGATGTTTTCATCTGCACTCTATGCAGTGGGCGCATATATTTGAATGGTAATGATATTAAATGGTTGGGCACTGAATCTTGCAACCATCATTCTTTCACTAACTGGTTTGTATCCTATCATTGCCTGACAGGCCTTGTTACTTAGCAGGAAACCTACGCATGCTTCATGCTTACTTTCATTTCCTGACTAGAGAACTCTTCCACCATTTGACTTTCCTGGCAATGTCCATCTCATTTCTGAAATACCCAATATATCACATCTGTATTTCTTCATTTCTTCTTGAAGCAACTGCAATTTTCCAGTTGCCCAGAGTGTACGGACATTCCATGTGCCAATTAACTGATTTTTCTATCCAACTCTGATTACTAGATTGGTTATATGCACGAATATTAACTTCAAAACTTAAATCATATGTAGAAGATAAACTTTGCGAATAACAAAATGACTTCCGAAAAGGACGATCGTGCATTGGTCTAGCTTCTACATTACAAATCTTAATGCAAAAACATTACGAATTCGACACAAAACAAGCATAGCATTTGTAGACCTTACTCAACAATCTAATCATTTCTAATCAGTTGCTTGCTGCAGGTGGTCGTAAGCATCTAATAATCCACTGCTAAAGAGTTATAAGAATCAATGAAAACGATACAGAATGGAAATCAATAATCAGAGGGGAATCCATCAAGAATGTCCAATGTCACAGCTCTTAGTTAATATCTATATAGATGAAACAGTAAAGAAATTGAAGAAACATATAAAACCGACATTTTAACTGGATCGTGAAACTATACTTAATGGCATTTTGCTTGCATGACCATATAATCATAGCAAAAAGCGAAGATTAACTTCAAAGGTCAATATACTCCTTATAATTGCAAAAAAATTTAGAATGCAAATATCAGCAAAGCAAAAATCATGGATTTTAAATGACCTTCTCCAGTCAGAAGTAAAATCATTATTAAAAATATAACAAATTAACTGCTTTAAATACCTTGCATGTGCTGTATCATATACAAAATAAGCTGATATCGATATCAGAATTGCAAACTTTCTAAAGCGAACAGGAAGAATCAACAATATTTTCAAACCTAATCAACTTCAAAACAACCATATGAGAATAAGAGTTCAAAGTTTTGGCAAGACTTCCTCTACTTTCTGGAAGTGAATTATGGACCATAGAAACTGCAGAAAAAAATAATAGAAAATGGAGAAATGAAATTCCTGCGAAAGACCGCAGGATATGCTCTCTTGGACAAAAAAAGAAGCCCGGAAATATGTAAAGACTAAAAATAGACTCAGTGTGGGACAAGGCATATGAATACCGAAGGAAGTGGATTGAACATACCGAAAGAATGGACAGGTCAAGACCACCCAAAAATACTCCGATACCACTCAGTTGTAGGATATAGAAGTTTATAATAATGATTTTTACATAAATAATTTTAATTATTTTGGAGTAATTATTTTCCATAAATAACTTGACGGTTATTTTAAAATAGTGATTCTTTTATAAAATAATTTTATAATTATTTTACAATATGATTTTACTTCATAATTATCTCCCATTAATAATCCCATTCAGAGCTCGATGAATGCACAACTTAATTATTTGCTTATTCCAAAAGAATTAATATCAAATTATTTCTTAAAAATTCGAACATGTTCGTTAAGGAGATATTTATGTTATTTCGACTTTATGTAAACTAATAGTCAGCCTCAGTATAACATAATAGAAGCAGAGCTCTAAGCTCTAAGCCACTTGTCATATGTTACATGACAAAAATATTGTAAAATGAAAATTAAGTCATTCCCAGTTCCAAGTCATGTTGCGACGGTCATTTCCCCCATTTATGAGATAATATATTGCATGTTTCACAGAACATACAAGTATTAACGATACCCAGAGTTCCAACCTGTTTCTTGGGAATCGCTGTGCTCCTTACGTAAACAACCGAAATGCTTTAATAAACGGTGGTCGTAAGCATCATTTAGTTTAATATTTGATGCCCAATTTCAGAATTGCATACACACCTTTTTTGAACTGAAGCATTTGGATGAAGCATTATCTGCTGTCATGAGATTTTCTGGACGAAAAAAAAAATCTCTTGGATAACCCTCATTTTTTTTAATTCTCTTGTGGTAGTAATAATATGCCATAGAAAGTTACCATATTTTTGATTTCGCTTAAGTGAATTCAGCCATAAACTTTTCGCCAATAAGCCTAATAATCCACTGCACATAGGAACATGTGCTGTGGCTTATTAGGTCGCTTTACGAATGTATTGTTACTTCTGATGAGCAGTGATATACGGATGTCAAAAGACCAGAGAATTATGGAATAATTGATAGTACAGAATCAGAACATATCTTACTTGTAAAGTCAGGTGATTATATTTTCGAACAGTTTTACACTTCAAAACTGTACATTTTTTTATATGAAACAACAACAAAAAGTATGGAAATCAAAAATAATCTGCCATTTACTTTAAAATTAAGGGTAATTTCTTGTAAGACGTAGGTTAACCGAAAATTATATAATATTAATTATTTGGAGGGGAGGGGAAACAGAATATTTTGTCATGGAAAATTTTAACAAATTCTGGTGCTTACTTAATTTGTGACAACTACTTGATGGTTTTCTGACGAAATGTTACAGACATTTTAAAACTAACCACTGGGCATTTAATGAATTCTAAGCTTCGGTAACTCAAGCGCACTCAGATAAATCACATAAAGTGATAATGTAATTTTTAGTTTTTCCGATTTTAAGCCGAGCTCTTATCATATACTTCATTACAGGAAAATGCAATTTCATATAGAATTTATTCTGATAATCTCAAAAATACAGATATCAAAAATTCTAAATGGCATAAAAAATGAAAAAAACATGATTTAATAACGAATTTTTAATATTTAATACTCTCGACAGAGATCACGTCTATGACTGGCATGATCAACACTTTCATATAATTTATTCCATGTCTACCTCTACCTCATAATTTACCAGATGGTAAATTATGAGGTAGAGATAGTATATTAGTATATTTGTAGGAAATCTCCCTCAACTATGCAAGAAATCATTTCGTGTTAAAATTCAGTTTTGTAATAAATTTTATACCAATCGATCAATTTCTATTTGTAAAGGATGAAAAACAACCAGCTGCAATGGTTATGCAAAAACGATAGAAAAATAAAGAGAAGGATGACGGTATGGGTGGAAGATGCTGGAATATGAGAGTAATGATAAAAGATCAAAGGGGCGTATCCTACTAAATAAAGATATATATATATATATATCCATAAAAATCTAATTAATCTAGTGATAGAGCTAACCGTCTTGTCTATTTCTTGTCTTTTCAAATCCTGTCTATCTATCTTCTAATTTTTTTTGGAGGGGGGAAGAATGAAAACTTACTTGCTTCTAGGAAATCTTTGTTACTTCTGTATGAGTCTGACTAATTCACCTTCATTAACACACACACCGCATAACATGTCGGTTCCTGCACTGCATCGCCGACACTAACTCAGGTGTGGAAACACTGAAAGTGCCATATATTGTAATAATTATTTAAAAAAAACTTACATCATATATATATATATATATATATATATATATATATACATATATACAGCTGAGAGAGAGAGAGAGAGAACAAACATGAACTTTTTTAAGCCACTACATCGAGCTTCCAGTAATCGGGAATGTTCAAATCGGGCGATGAAATTCAGAGAGTGAAAATTTATGATAGAACTGAGTTGTCGTGTGCATTTTTTATCGGAGAATAATAATCTTCTGCAGAAGTAGCAGTTACAAAAAAAAACTAAGCAGGACTCATAATATTTGGTCAGGATTCTGTGGTCAGTCTAAACAACATATTTCAGATAAATTATGTGCAAATATGTTATTAATGATGATTTTAACTCCTAATAGGCTTTAGCCAAAAACAACACTGCCTAATGAAGGTATCTTTGCCTCTCCAGTATTAAATCTCTCTAGGCTGAATACAACTGAATTTGCATGTTACTGTAAGCGGCCAGGTAAAACTAGTTTTTGCTTCCTTGATGCTTTAGACTAGGGGTCGGCAACCGGCTGCCCCCAAACGTGCATTTTTGGCGGCCCATAAAAGGTTGACCATACTTACATGGCATGTGGCCCGTATGTTGAATTATTTAAATAATACATTTTATAATATGAATAATAAATTAAAAATAATTTTTATGCGTATCCTTCGTGATATCGCCGTGCAACTTGGCGCGAGTCAACCATGTGAGTCATCATGATTGGGGATAACAAAGGCGACTTCATCCGATGAAAACCGAGATTTTGGCACACCTTTGCAGTTGCCAACAATGTTTGTTGAAGAAACATATGATGGAAGAAAATCTACATCATTACACATGTTGCAAATCTGCATCTACAGTTGGATGGCAAACACAAAAAGAAATTTTTGTTGGTATTATTGAAGATTTACAAAGGGAATTTTCAACAAGATTTGTGGATTTTCATAAAAATAGCATCGAAATGCGATTATTTTTGAACCCTTTTAATATCGACATTGATGACGTACCAAACGAACTACAGATGGAAGTTTTGGAATTACAACACAAAGAAAGCATTTTTGTTAGAAAATATCCAAAACTTTCATCGATGCTTACCAAAAACTTTGAAGTATTAATCAGTTTGGCAAAGAAGATCATAGTCGCATTTGGAAGCACATACATTTGCGAACAAGCATTTTCTGCCACTAGTTTTTGAAAAAATAAATTTGCTTCTCGACTGACTGATGAACGTTTGCATGCTTCGATTCTCATTTGCACCTCAAATTATAAAGTGGATATAGATAATTTGGCTAAGGGAAAACAATCACATTAAATAGGGAGACACACATATTGTGATGCATAAACTAATAACTTTGTTTTTACGTGATAATAATTTTTCATTGAGTTTCATTTTTAGGCTTGTTTCATATCTGGTACTCTAAATATTTCTGTCTTTTTTAAGGTAGGTATTATTTCTGGGAAAATTCCCATGTTACTCCTCTAAACAAAAATAGACTAAACAGCCATAATCGGTGCTTTTTTAAGATTGATATAATAAAACTTGATAACGTAATTATTTTTTTCACTCACTATTTTCTCTTAATTAAACGCTTTCGGCCCGATTATTAAAAATAAAAGCTGAATGTGGCCCGCGAGTCAGAAAAGGTTGCCGATCCCTGCTTTAGACTATGGAAAGTCATGTTTTAGCAACTTGCTCACATTCTATAACAATGCTACCATTGAACTAGACGAGGAGAATGGATACACCATGATACTTTTGGATTTTGCTAAGGCTTTTGACAAAATACAACATAATAGACTCTTGCATAAATTGGAAAATATGGGTTTGGGTTATAGAATATTAGAATGGATAAGAGGAGGATGGCTGACTGACAGATATCAAAAAGTGGTATACATGGGGATCCGAGTCTGCAAGGTTTAATGGTTTAATGTTTCAAGTGGCGTACCACAAGGATCAGTGCTTGGTCCACTGTTATTCAATCTGTACATTAATGATATTGGGAAGGATTTGACAAGCGACATGTAGTTATTTGCTGATGATGCAAAGATAGGTAGGGTAATCAGGAATGTTGCTGATATGCAGACTTTGCAGAATGATTTGAATAGGCTGGAATTGTAGGCATGGGAAAATGGGTGTCAGTTCAATGTCAGTAAATGTAAAGTCATTTACTGATTAAATATCCAATGTCTTATATTGGTGCAATTAGGCTATAAGAAATTGATGATGCTAGTGATCTTGGAGGGTTAATAGATGGGAAGTTGAAGTTTAGGGGCCATGTGGCAAAGATTGCAAATACAACTCAAAAATAATTGCAATGCTGAAACGAACTCTCACATGTAAAGATAAGGATGTTATTTTTTCTCTTTACAAGGCCTTAATAAGACCTCTTGGACTATTGTGCCCAGGTCTGGTCTCGTCGTTTCCGTTGTGATTCTGATATATTAGAGAGAGTACAAAGGCGAGTGTTAAAAATGATATCAAGTTTGTGGAATACTGATAATGAAGACAGATTGAGAATTTGTAGACTGCAGACACTAGCAAACAGGAGAAAGAGGGTGATGTGATTGAGACTTACAAACTTCTGAAAGGGTCATGCAAGATTTCAATTGATGAGATTTTACAATTTATGGAGGGTGGAGAAAGGACGAGAGGGCATCCTTGGAAGCTGAGAATGAAGGCCGACAAGAAGGGTGTGAGGGCTGGATTTTTCTCTCAAAGGGTGGTGCGTGATTGGAATGGATTTTCATTGGATGTTGTGAGTGCAAGCAGTGTGAATGAATTCAAGAATAAGTATGAAAGCTGCTATGTATAGTATGTGGCCTCCCTCGATGAGTCTCTGAATCCCTGGAGGTCTCTCTTAATAATAATAATAATAATAATAATAATAATAATAATAATAATAATAATAATAATAATAATAATAATAATAATAATAATAATAATATCCCAGGTAAAATACATTTTGTGACGTATTAGAAATTCTGAAACACATTAGCATTTCTTCCACATCCCCATCCTCTGAAGTGGTAAAAGGAAGTGGGCAGCTGAAAATATATTAAAAAAAATCAGAGTGACAGTTTACTACGTATTGCATTTATCTGTGTAAATAAGCAATATTTCTTATTTCAGATATTTCATAATATTTCAGAGAGAAAGAGAGGGAGGGAGAGAGAGAGAGAGAGAGAGAGAGAGAACCATTTTATTGCCAAAATTCATGCTACCTAAATTACTCTCCCATATCAACTTTTTCTACTTCTTTTAGCAACATCTTTTCCAATCCTACTTTTCTTGAGTTTTGATCCCATTTCTTCCACCCCAACACACACTACTTTTTTAACGTTACATAATACTGATGAAGAAAAGTATAAAAATATGCATACGAAATCGATGCGTTAAGAACATAAAATTATAATTAATAATTGAAAATTATATGCACCTCCACGCTTTGGGAGGAGAAAAAAAACGAATGAAATGCAAGACCCATAGTAATAGAGAAGAGACACCAAAAACAAACTCTCTCTCTCTCTTTCTCTCTCTCTCTCTCTCTCTCTCTCTCTCTCTCTCTCTCTCTCTCTCTCTCTGCTATATTAAATATTATATAAAATTCTATTTTTTAAAAACTGTCTCAGAAGCCAATTCTGACCATGTGGGTAAACAATTTGAAACCCAAATTTTTGAAAATAAAATCATAACTAAGCAAACGGAAAGGAGGAGATATTAACTATCCTCTAATAATCTCTAATACACTAATAATAATAATAGTAACGCAAACATTTTTGTTGTTTTAGGAAAAGCGGAAATTAGATAAATCGAGCTCCTCTCATTAGCTGTTCCATTCATAATTATCTAGAAACTTATTTCTTATAGAGTATTCATGACATTCTCAGTTTGTTCGATATTTTTCTGACTCGGATGCTGACATCATCATCCTTCAAGTTTGTGGTTTCATCTGCTTTCTCCTTAGAGCACTTCCATAAATCACTCTGCAGCACTTCCCTCCAGATAATCTATGACTGCTGGGTGGCTTCCTTAAAGGGGAAGCCCTTCTTCGAAAAAGAATTGTAACCGTCGGAAAACTCCTATGCAGACTGAGCCGAGTCACCATGGCTAGACAGAACTTCGCCGTCTCTTCAATGGGTCATCGACTTTATTGCTTTTGAACTCTGCTGACCGGTAGAGTCATCGAGGCTGTCAAAGAATATCACAATGTTTATTTCTAGGTAATCGATTTACTTCACCACAATACGTGCAAAAATATTCAGAACAGTGTTCATAGAAAACATAGTGTTGGTAAAAAAAAAATAATAATAATAACAATAATAAAAATAAAAACATTGATTTTTTTTTACTTTTCTGCATAATGATTAATGGTTTTCAGCAATTATTCATTGAATACATAGATTATGAATGGAACTTTACCCGCGATTTAATTGTAGTTATAAGAGAAGTAAGAGTAAAGTAGTTGTCAATAATACATGAATGAGCGGTTATTGAAACCACTGAAACTCATCGCTAGGAATTGGCTCATTATAGCTATATAAATCAGCATCGAATTGAACCCTGAAAATCTGGATAGATCAATGTAAGTGTCTTTTGATCTTAACATTGTGTTCCAGGATATTCTTGCTGGAATGTAAAAAACGAACTGTTTTATTCCGCGTTTATGATGGCAGTGAACATTTGTTCTTTTCGTACGATGAAAATAACTAGCTTCGAATTTTGTCTTAAACGTCAGCAAGCTTTCAATAACGCTTATCAGATGAAAACGTGTTAGCCTTATCATATGAATTTCTCCATATGAACAGAAGGATTTTTCCTCCGCAAAACGGATAGATCAGCCGAAGAACCTGCTCTATTATCCCAGTGAACTAGCTTCACTGGGATAATAGAGCATTGTTTCTAAATGTCATTAGGGGGAAGATGAATTTCATCACTCCATATACTACTGCCACCACTACCACACTCATTGGATGCCTGAAGTGGTTTTTAAAAATCGCGTTGTTTAATTTCCAGAGCAGAAATTCTGGGTTATCTAACTTTTATATCGCCCAAGGCACTATACTAATGCACTTTAAATTCAACCAACTTTTCATAAGCGATATTTTTCGTACATAAAAAGAAAAAAATCAAGATATAATACAAGTGCTTCAGTGCCTTAGTTATAACCGCAGTAATTCTAATTTACTCACTTATGACCATATTTTAATCTTCTCTAAATAACAATAAAATTCACTTTACCAAAACGAGATATAATTAGCAAAAATATTATTCTCTAATTAACAACAGATACATTTTCACGAGATCATCACTTTGAAATTTTTTAGAGTAAGAAAGCTTCTTGTATCGGTTTCTCGTACTGAACTTTGGCAATATTGCATTAACTCTGAAAATATGGTGTCTAGAAAAAAAAAAGCTAAAGGTTTACTTGTTAACATTAACAGAAACCTTTGGGGATACTAAAGGATTCCAGAATGTATCTTTAGGATACAACCCAGAATTCTAAAATCCGGTTTTCTAAAATAACATCATTAACCTGCTGCGGACACGTCCTGTTCATTCCATTTATAACTTAATCCCTTGCAAGAGAAATTCCCAAACCTATCGTACATCAGTACAGTGTGTGGGTAAGTAGTTAATAAAAAAAGAGGAAACCTACTGATATTTTTCTTGAATAAGTGGATGTTGTACTCTTTTAGAAAGACAATACGACATAAGCTGTTCAGGAGAACAGAGTTAGCTGACCGTCCGATAATGCACGAGGATGAGAATTAGATTGAGCAAGTTGACAGCTGGACTACACATGGATGTTTACAAGTTCTCGTTATATTTTTAGAAGCTTGAAGAAAGTGGAGAAACAACGGAAACCAGATCAGAGGAATTAAGATCGATCCATGAAAATATACGTTACAAAGGAATATGAAAAAACAGGTCGTTGAAGAGAACATGACTGAAATATACAATCTGTTCTTATCTGATAATCCGGGGAAACTACAGGGCTGTGTTTAGTAGCATTAATGTTTACGAGGTTGTCTACACTACGATTGAAGATTAGCAAGCAAATTTGCATTTAAGACATAGTTCATTAAACAATAGCTTAAATTGTATTACTCGTTTTCCATAATCAATGGAATTTTTTGGGATATTTGAGAGGAATACAGGGGTTGTAAAATGAAGTGAAAGAAGGGAATTATGAAGTGTACCGTAATCATCTAAATGGTACGAATTGAATCCAGTGAGGGAAGGTCATTTATGCACAGCAGGAAGAGGGTGAGCGAAACGACAGAGCTCTGGGATACTCCTTCACTGTTAGAGAAATCCGCTAGAGTAAATGATATGGAAATTACACTTTTATGCTATTTTTTCTTTTTTTAAATGATACTATTAGGAAGTTATAATCAAATTCTTAAGAACTCACAATCGGAAACATTATTTCCTTTTCATGATAATTTTTTTTTTCATATTCGTAATTAGAACAGCATTCAGAGAACCAGAACTCCGCTAGCTACATGATGAACATAAACAGTTCTTATCTGTAAACATTCATGGTAATTATATTTTTCCTATATAAAATTGTAAGAATAAAACAAAATAATAAACACCACTCTCTTTTTCAGCTATCATCACAAAAAACATACTGTGTAAAAAATAAATTGCATGTTGTCTGATTAACGGATAACGACTGGATCCATCTCTGCTCTCCAACTAAATAGTTCATGGATTCGAATAGGCTATTCGAATGTTTATAAATGTCTTAAGGTGAAAGAAGAATTTCATCGCAATGTTCGAGAGCACAAGTCCCACTTGCTGAAAGCATGAAGTTCGGAAAAGTTTTACAGTATGTTCATTATCTAGAATGGGACTTCCGGATTATGTAAAAACATCTTATCTCATTTTCCTTTTACCCTCTTTTACCCTTGCGGTGTCGAGGGTTTATTAGTCATCGGACCTCAAATCGTTCACAAGATAAGGTGGTCAGCCCTACGCCCCGATGTATCCTAAGTCCTGTAGTGAGGTATCCAGTTTCATACAGAGGGGAAAGGATTTTCCTCTCCGAGGCTTAACATCCTGCAAGAAGACCAATCCGAAAAGAGGACACACGCGATTTTCACACAAGAATAGATATATTTAGGCATATGACTAAGTCACAATAAACTATTAGGGTTACCATAAAATTATGGTTACCAAACCAATCCTGGCAGGTTACTATTTTTTTTTCTTTTTTTTAAAGGATATTATTGTGAAGATATAATCCAATTCTTACCAACTCACTATCCTAAAGCGATACACCGAACTATAATGGCTGCACAGGGCAAAATAGGTAACAGAAATAATAAAGTAGCTGTGTTAACATTGAAGCAAGACCATTTAGAACAATGGGGAACTGAGGGCTTTGATTATAATTATATAACCGCCTGAATTTTTACACACACACACACACACACACACACACACACACACATACCATACATACAGAGGAGAGATGGCAAAATATTTAAAATTAAATTAATTAATTGTTAATTTAATTAAACACTAAGTACTAAATCAATTAAATGATAAATATAATTAAATATTAAATCAAAGAATATTTAATATATTAAAGTTACTAAATATTAAATAACAATCAACCGTTAGAACAATAAACCTTTTAGATGAATTTGACGTGGAAAATGTTTATTAATGACACCTAAAGAAATAAGCATTTTTTGTACACTTAATGAAGGCTTATGTAAAAACATCTTATCTCATTTTCCTTTTACCCTCTTTTACCCTTGCGGTGTCAAGGGTTAATTAGTCATCGGACTATCGAGTCATCAAAGAAAAAAAATATTACTGAAGTAGAACTAGATTTCAGAGTCTGTTGCATTTAATGTCACTTAATTTCTTGTCTTCTGGAATGTCAAGGAAAGATGAAAAATGGAAAATATGCTCTCACTATGGAAATAATTTATATATACAAGGGGGATCCTCCCCCTGACGCCTACGGCGCCCAACCCCCCGTGTTCCGGACTGGTAGGCGGGTTCTCCTTGAATTCTGATGACTCGAATTTTGAAGACTCCACACTCAGGGTAGCACCTGAGTTTCAAAACGTTTCAAATAACTTGACAAAAACGTTACATAAAAACGTTACTGCCTACATCCGTTTCAAACCGACGTCACATCCGTTTCCAATTTCAGCTTATCATTTCGTAGTATAGAGTAGATATATATATTATATAATTTTTTTACATATGTTTCAGGTTATACAGTATGAATAGTCTAAGAAAATCTGTAGTACGGCCAATTTTGAGCCGAATTATTAATATTTTCTACTCCTAAGTAAAGCAAATATTACATTAAATTTCAGTACATTTCCAGGACTTGAATATAACATTAATATACATTTCCATATGAAATAGAGTAATAATCTTGCAGTCAAATTTGATGGCAACCTTAATTTATAAATCTGCTCGTTATATTATAGAGCAGACTCGCATTTCAGGAATCATTACGGTATTATAAAAAGGTTTGTATATTTTGTAATTGACTTATTATCATGGAGTTTAGGCCACCTCGCCTGTTCTGGTTTCATGTATCGCTTTCTCGGTCTTCCGATTCCTCTTTGTCATTTATTTCATATCCGTATAGTATTTTTGGCAGTCTGCTATTGCCCATTCGATTTAGATGTTCCAACCATTTTGTTTATATTTACTTATATAGTAGTTAATTTGTTTTATATTTAGGTATTGTAAAATTTCTTCACTTGTTCTATGATCCCACTTGGTATTTTACGCTGTATCTATGGATTTCCTAGTTGATAGTATCAGTTTAATGCGTTTAATGAGCACTTTTAATAGACTAGTTTGTGTAAGAAAAATTTGAATCTGCAAGTAAACATTAACTGGATATGTAGGAAAAATAAAATTTCTGAGAATAATTAGAAATTCAAAACAATACTCAATATGTCGCTCAAAACTGCTTACAAAGTGTGAAATGATCAGCATCTCTCCCTCATTAAAGAAAAAAAATATTACTGAAGTAGAACTAGATTTCAGAGTCTGTTGCATTTAATGTCAGCTTCTGATAAAGGGTTACTGAAGTTCATCGAAACGTCATACTTTACAAATACAGTATGACGTGTTAGCACACAGACTCATCATACAATAATAAACACTACCTAATATTGTTCAATATCTTGAAATTAGTTTCTAAAGAAGTGACTTAATTGAACAAAATTTTCATTTTGTTTAAAATATTATTTTCCTAATCCAGTCATGATATCTATTTGAAACAGTTACCTTTTCTTTTTTTTAGTGTTCTTTTCATATATTTTTTTAATAAAATATCTTTTATTTTTAGCTTGAAGCGTATTAAACTAAAACAGAGAATAAAAGATTAGAAGATTGAACTAGGCCTAGAATTTCTGCTGTAAGTTGCGCATTTTTTTTTTTTTTTTTGATTGCAGTTATCACATATATCACTACAGTATTTCACTACAGTATATCACTACAGTACAGATTAACAAAAGTATTTCGATACCATGTATACTTTGTTGTGGTCAAAAAATGCATTTAAGTTACATTTCTAGTTCCGAGTAGGACTGCCCACCCCCCTTTGTCCTGAATGATAGCAAATACCCTTCTAAGCATGCTTTCAAGCAATTTCTGATGCGTCACAATAGGAATATTCTGCCATTCCTCATGCAAAGCTACCCCCCATTGCTTATGCTAATGACGGCCTCTGCGGTCTGGAGAGAATTGGGCCTTTTTATTTCGTCCCAAAGATGTTCAATGGGGTTGAGTTCCCGACTCTGAGCCAGCAGTCCAACATTTCAAAGTTGTTTTGGAAACCAGTCTTGGACACACAGTGCAGTATGCAGGAGCATTGTCATGCTGAAACATGCAAGGATCACTGTCGAAGTACTTCCACAGCGTTGGAAGCGTGAAGTTGTCCACGATGTCCAAGTAGCCATCAGACATCATGGGTTTGCGCATGTCCACCAACTGACCAAGCCCCATCCGACTGAAGCACCCCATACCATTACCGAGCCTCCGCCGAACATGACAGTTGGAATGATGCAGTTCTGCCAGACGCGTTCTCCGGATATAATCTCCAGATGAAAATACAACCATCAGGGTGAAACTTTTGAAAGCGTGATTTATCGCTTTACAGGATCCTTTTCCAGTCATCTACTATCCAGACGGTGTGAAAGTTTGGGGTTGAAGGGAGAGGATGTGTGGCTTGCTCGCAGCGATTCTGCCTTAATAGCCCTAAGGCATGCAGCTCTCTGAGGACGGTTCTAGCACTGATAGATATTCCTGCAGCATTTTCCAGTTTGTCTTCGATGTTCGCCGCTGATGACGTGCAGGATGCTCGAACATTCCGAGACAGAGCTCGTCGATCTCGTTCAGTGAGTGTCGGTGGCCTCCCTGGACGTTTTCCTGCTGTGGTAGCACCATCAACTTTCTATCTACGAATGACATAAGCAACGATGGAGTTCAGTGCTGAGAGGGGTAGCAAAGTCACTGACAGAAAGACCACACAATGAATCACCCAACTACCATCTGTCAGTTGGTAGACAGATGGTAGTTGGGCGTCTGTCAGTTCAGCTGAACGTGGCATTTTGACATCGAGTACAGCGCAAAACATGCAGCACATCTCACCTTTTTTGTCAGGCTTATGCAGACTCTCCCTCTATATTTGCATGTGGCAGGATCTGAAATTTGCGTGGCAAGTAAGGTGTCCAAATACTTTTGTCATCATAGTGTAGCCGAGTGACTATGCGCTTCGTAAGCATGTGCCTGGGAAAAGAGTGTCCTAGGTTCGATTCCCATCGACGACGTGAGGAGCTTAAGAATCTTCCACAGCCATAGCCAAGTTAGCCTGTCTTGGGCGTGGACAGCAGGGTTTTTCCCCAGTTTATCCTGGGGTTTTTCCTCCCGCAAAGTAGGAAAAACTGGCCCCGTGAACATACGCTTCGACAGACATGGGATACTACCGGGAATAAGGAGCAACCAACTTATTTCGCGGGATTATCGGTTATGGACGCTTGCGCGGTAAAATGTGTAGGCCTTCCCGAAAGAGTAATATACGATGAGGAGTGTATATTAATATTTACTGATGACATATCGATTAATATTGTGCTATTATTTACCGGATATATATATACATTAAGGATTAAAACTAATTAATCATGGTTTTATGACTAAAACTGAAATGTGCCTATAGGCGCCACTTGGCAAATATTTTGCATTGCATGAGCATTGTATTAGCTACTTACATTTTGGGCGTTTCGCTGTTTTAGGCAATATGCTATCAAGTAAATCACAGATATTATTGTAAAATAACTGAATCGCAATTCCTTCCTTATCTATTTCTATAATTATGTTTGTTAATTTACGTATTTATGTAGTTTTTAATATCTAGACTGTGGACGTTTTCAAACCCGGAATTTTTGATTTCCACGATGAAAAACCAGAGCTTTCAGGAAGAAAACAGCCTTGCACCTCTGAATGAGACGGGCTAGTCTACTTCTGCTGCGCAGCGTTTATAAAGGTTCTTTGCTTGCAGACAAGATTTGAATCCAAGTCATTCTAGACAAGAAGCTCCGTTTATGGGAAGTAGCGAAGAAAACTGTCATCATCAATGTCGTAATATACGTAATACCTAAGAGTTCACCCCCCCCCAAATGCGATTCGTCTTTCTTTCA
The DNA here is from genome assembly GCF_054136105.1 of Typopeltis vanoorti. Classification (NCBI taxonomy): domain Eukaryota; kingdom Metazoa; phylum Arthropoda; class Arachnida; order Uropygi; family Thelyphonidae; genus Typopeltis; species Typopeltis vanoorti. The sequence continues at coordinate 80,030,321 of NC_143573.1, read as the reverse complement.
TATATCTTCTTCATTTCAGTCATTTGACCCTTAAATGCTTAACTCTATACACTCTTCATTTTCTGTACACAGGTTTCCTATAATTCGGAAATTCATTCTATAGCATGTCTCTGTCCTCCGTATCCTCTTATACACATTCTCATCATTTCGGAACCTAGGAATCTAATTGTAAGCATAAGAAACCAAACTAGAACGAAATCTTATATACTAAAATCAGCGCTTTTTTTAAAAAAAATACATTGACTAGTTGGTATTGTCTCATCATCATCATAGCCTCCTGAACTGTTTAACAATGTCCAATGTGTGCCTCCATATAGCTGCACAGCCGCACTCACTTTAATATGACTTTCTCCTCCTTTGAGCAGCGTGATAGTCATTCCCTGAACCTAGTAAAAGTGCATAATAAATCTAAACATTAAAACTACAGTATATGTTTTAGCCAACAAATCATTAACATTTAAATGAGATTAAAATACCAAGATATTTCGTTATTATCATAATCAATATACTCGTGGATGGAATGGACCATAACTTTTCACGATTTTCTGCTATTCTATTCTTTCTTTTGCCGAGTGGTTCAACTCTTGTAATCTCTTTTCACAGCACTCCGTTACGTTATCTACTCACTTTCGTCTTGGTCGACTCTTTCTTCTGTGCCTGCCGTCCTTTCTATCCAACAACGAACACAAGGTTTGACTTTCGTCCATCCCTGAAAATGTGTCCAAAAATGTTTTCTTTTAATTATTTTTTTTGCATTATATTCTCGTTCCGGTTTACTTTTCTACAGGTTCTTCATTCGTTATCTTTTTCATCCATCCAATTCGTAGATCCTTTCCAAAGCACGTTCTTTCAAATTCCAATATTCTTCTCAAATAGTCTTTAATTGTCAATATCTTACATCCACAGATAGATAGATAGACAGAGAGAGAGAGAGAGAGTAGGAGCTCGTAATATGCATGTATCAAGCTTCGTGTCAATTCCTACTTTTCCATATCTTATACATTGCCTGTAGACTTACTTTCACTTTTTTATCTGACATCTTACTCTTTTTTTCTCGATTTAAACTAAATCTTGCATCAAGTTACTTTCTAGGCACATGAAACTCCCAGCCTCTTCCAGCTCATGTTCATTAATCTTTATTTTCTCATCTTCATCCTCTTCTCTCCGAATATCATTTAGTTATTTCAATGTTAATTATCAATCCATATCTCGTTCCTTCTTCACTCTTCTTTCAAGTTCTTCTTCAACAATAACAATGGTATCTGCAAATCTGAAGTTAGTGAATGCTTGAGTACCTTGATTTAAAATTCCCCTTATATTCGCCTTTATATTATCCTTTGTTCTTTTCAAAGGTATGATAAAGATGTTGGGTGGCTCCTTGTCTTCTGCTTCTCATTATCCTGTTTTTCTACAGTTTCGCTCAGCGGCCTCGATATTAGGCAAGAAATATATAAGGTTCATGTCCACTCCATAAGATGCAAATACAGGCCATACTATTTTCTAATCTATACTGTAGAAAATATTTATATTTTCATTAAGCGTTTTCTTCACAATCGATCTTAATATTGATATATAGTGCACAATACTGTTCCTTGTCTGAATTCTGCTTGCCAAGATATTGCCTCACATTTATTAACCTTTCCAATGTTTGCAGCATCAGCAAAAAAAAAAAAAGAAGCATTCTGTATCCACCACACTCTCAATATAAATACTGAATAATATAGCTCATAACTGATCTCGCACTCCTCTAATCATTCTAATTTTGTTTGTGCTTGCTGCACCACATTCTCACATCGAACTCAGCTAACCAATCTTCCATTTATCTGATGGAAAGCGCATCCATACAATTACTTGTGGACTCAAATTAAAAAAAAAAAAAAGTTAATCCTGTAGTACCATTTGTCAAATCCAGATATATAAGATTTATTTCTTAATTTATAAAGATAAATATCTATATTTATATTTATTTATGTATGACATTTATCCAGATATATGTTTCATGAGAAATACATACTGCTCATAAAATAAAAGCAAGCTAGTAAAGCAGAGACGATCTTATAAAAACTCATGTGCCACTTTTGAAAAATAACAACTATGTTGAATTCAACATAATTATGTTGAATTCTGCATTCATTGTCATACAAATTAATTTGGAGCTGAAGGTGCAATGCATTTGTGCAGTGGCCTGATTTTATCTTCCTGTCAACATGGCATAAATCACTCCCAATTTCATGAAAATAGGTCACCTAGATCAAGTATTTCTTAGTACTCTTTCTGCATTGATAGTGACACATCATCATCATGCCCTTCGCCTTTGGGAGTCTCCGTAACTCACTCGCTAACGACGATCTTGGAGTAATTCTCTATTACATAATATAAGGAAGTTAGAATTTAAGAACATCGTTTGGATTTTTTATTCATTTTCCAATGAAAGGAGATGACGTGTTATTCATTAGGAGGAAAAATTAATACCAAAATATGAAGATTAGAACGATCACCGAACAAATTAAATAGGTATAAATGAACATAACAGGTTTGAATCCATGATATCACTTTGGTATGGTCCGATTGCTTAAAATTACGGTTACCCCATTCGCTCTCAAACTTACAGGGCGCTGGTTCCAATCCAACAGCAGGCATGGATGTTTGGGATTTTTCTTTGGGTGGGAGAAAATCATCTTTCTTATTGGAGTCCCGAAGATGCTTGAAAAAGTACTTTTTTTTTGTATCTAGAGAAGCATTTCCGGATAATATAAAATAAATGAGAAAATAAATAAATAAAGTGCATTTAAAAAAAAAATCCTTAGTCCACTCACAGCACCGATGCACTATAGGTATAGAACCATAACTATACCATATCTCAGTATACACTCACCTAGGGATTTATAGATAATTTTCCTAATATTTGAAAATAATGTCTTGTAACAGTGCATTTAAAAAGTAATAGGCGAAGTTTTTGCGAATATAATTAATATGTTGATTAATATAAACGCATGTTGTAGTCAAAGAGTGTTGGGCAAGGACAGTTTTTTTTTTGTTTGTTTGTTTGTTTTGTTTTCTTTGAGTAATGTTTTAAGAAAAATAATAATAATTTTCACTAACACGATTCCCACCCACACTCCCGGATTTTAAAATCACTATACATATTTGGAATTAGCAAAAGCATATGTCAGGTTTTGGCAGCTGCTATGAAATCATGGAAAACAATTCTAATGGTTAATAAAGAACGATTCGGAGATATCAGCATTAAACGTGGAATTTTCTAAGGTGATTCCTTGTCACCATTACTCTTTAACTTTTCTTTGATATATTAGTCTATGATTTTTAAGAAAACAAAACTCCGAGATGAAATTCCTAAATATAATATCAAAATTTCCCACCTGCTATATATGGATGACTTGAAGTTATATGAAAATTCGGCACAGCAAATATACTCATTACTAAGTAATGAGTTCGTATTTTCAATCAGGATATCAAAATGGAATTTGATTTGAATAAATGAGCAAGTTTTTTATTCCATTAAACGAAGAAAAATTAATAACGTTAGCAATTTTAATTTTGATCAGGAGAAATATATAAAAGAAATTTCAGCTAACGAATACTATAAATACCTAGGTATACTAGAAGCCAGTAATATTCTCCACCCGAAGGTTATACAACGGACAGCAGCGAAATACACTAAAAGAATCATAAATATTCTGAAAGCAAAACTTAATGGTTAAACATAATTAGAGCAATGAACTCTTAGACTACACCAGTGATCTGATAAACAGCTGGTATAATAGATTGGACAAAAGAAGACCTGGACAAATTGACTGCAAAACTAGAAAATTAATGACTATGATCATGCGTTACGTCCACGCAGTGGTGTTGACCGGCTTTATCTACCAAGAAGAATAAGTGGACGGGTTCTGCGACAAGTGAAACAGATTGTGGAAGAGAGGAAATTAGTTTAGAATTTTACATCGACAATAGTACTGAGCAAGTACTTCAATCAGTTTCACCAGAAGGTCTTCTGAAAGCAACAGGAAACAAATCCGATTACAAAAAGAAACAGCAAAATAACTGATATGTGCACCACGTCTTGGCGTTACCAAGACGTGGCAATGGCTACAATATGGATATATTAAAAAAGAAACAGAAGAATTTATGGCGGTATTAAAAATACTGCCGTGATCAATACATGCCAAAATAATTCATTGGCATGTATGCAAAAATTATGGTTTTCCTACTTCTGATAACTGGTGGCAACATAAAATAGAGATAGAACTGGAAAACGAAACAGCAAAAATTCTCTGGGACTTTAGAATACAAACTGCTAGACATTTGGAACACAATAGCCCTGACATCACAATTATTAGATATCGAAACGTTTGGATTATTGACATCGCTGTGCCCAGTGATAACAACATTAAGAACAAAGAACTGGAAAAAAATTACTAAATATCTGGTAATTGAAGCTGGCTGGCTGTGGGCTTAAACACACCAAAGTCATCCAGGTAGTTATCGGTGCACTTTTTGCAATTTCAAAAAAGCTATCCAACTATTTACAAGAATCAAACACCAATGAAGTGAACGTATATGATCCACAAAAATCGGTATTGCTTGGAACTGTCCATATTATACGATGTTACCTGACAGGCTATTCTTAGATTCTTGAGTAGAATTGCTCTGTATTACTAGTCAAATTATTGTTTGAATGATATCTTGTTTTGACTGTGTATCAATTATGTGAATAAAGTTATAATACCCCCCCTCCCACCACACACACACCTTCCTCCTCTAATGCCAACTTGGCGACAGGCAGGTTGGAGTTGCTTAAAGTCGCAGTATGTAATAGCGGATCCTGTACCTGCGGAATAAAAACGCTAGAAAGAAGAAGACTTAGTTTCTCTTAGTGATCAATTTTAATTTTACAAGCATCATTGAGATGAAGACACTCTGCTGATGGAAAGGATATGTAGTGAATAAACATTGAATTGAACTTTTTGTATTTGTAAAATAGAACATTTTCTTAGCGTCTGAATGGTTTTGGTACAGACTTTGGTACATAGCAAAGGTAAAACAACTGACTGTTTAATGCAAATACTATCGGCTTGAATGCTGCCAAATCTACTCTGAATAAATGCGTATACAGTCAGATTTATAAGGAAGAGTCTTTTATTTAAAATGAAATTAGCAGAGCAGCATTAAATATATTTTTTCTCTTGGATAGTGAGTATTCAGAAAGCGATTATAATTTCATAATAATGGTAAATATCAAGACTGATAACAATAACAAATATGAATATAAATATAATAATAAATTAATATCATGCTTATAATAAAAACGTTATAACCCTTTTAAGGAAGGTTATAGACATTTCCTGATGTTTAAGTCCAAATTTCAAATACAATGTACATAATTTATTTTTGAAAAAAAAGACAAAAAAGCAGTGAATTTACTCTATTTTCTATCCCATTCATTTTTTAAAAAAGATTTTTGCCTGACAGAATGAATAGCGTCTCCGTCCTCTAACATCCAGGATGGTGATTCGAATCCCACTGTTGCATAGAAGTTCGTGAATGCGTATTAGATGATTATGATCGTGATAGGTGACCGTTAAAGAAGCTGGAGACCTGAATTTGCTTGATAGAATTCTATTGTCGATCTCTAGAATTTATGAATCTTTTTAACTCTTAGAGTAAACCCATAACACTAATGTTTTCTTTGATGAGATGATCAAACTAATTCTACAATTAGTCTAATTACCCAAATACAATATTTCTTCAAGAATGGAATGAAATGCAAATATTTCCGAGTAAGGTAGGAGTTCGATACATCACATGGCTAATTAGGGTCGTCATGTCACATGATTTTTAATATTTTTATATAAAATTTTAATAAAGATTTTAATAATTTTTTTAAAATTTTTTGCTGCATAAGGACTACGCGAATGAAGTGGATGAATTTAATGTCTTATATGAAGAAAAAACGTTCTTTCAGTTTCTTTATTTTTGAATTCTTTCTGGGTATATATACGAATACATTCATTCCCTCAAACTCCACTAAACCACTACCTGCTCGTCCAACTAGCAGCGTCAATGTCCGTACTAAACGACCAACGCACGCTTCGCCGTTAAATGCAACACAGAACGACAGCAGAGAACCTCCTGTTTTATCAACTCCTGACGTCACTTGGCGTGTATGAACAACGAGAGGAAGCTTGGTTGTCCCGGGCGGTTCAAGGTCATGGCCAGCGGAAGTCGCCATCCCGGTTGACTGGGGATGGAAATGGTGACGTCATTGCGTTGTGGACGATAGTTTTTTAAACAATAAGCATGTTTTTATTATTATTATTATTATTTACTTATTTATTTTCTTTATGTGAATGTGGCATGAAGCCGTTGCTTTCATACATGCAAGAAAACCTTTGGTATAGTGCTATCTGTTCTTGCAGAGTAAATGAAAGAAAGAAAATAGAAATGAAAGTAGAAAATTGTCCACTTTTCTGAAAGAGGTGTAAAACATATAACAGAAGCAGTATCAAGTACTTGCTCATATTCTGCTGTTGCGGAGTTTTCGACCTCGAGAAAAGAAAATTTCTTATAATTATTTTAATTTAGCATAACATCTAATAGCAGTAAATATGCTAGATGCCGGATTATTGTTCTTAAGAATGTCGTTAAAGTGATGCATTATCTGTGTGTGTGTGTGTGTGTGTGTGTGTGTGTGTGTGTGTGTGTGTGTGTGTGTGTGTGTGTGTGTGTGTGTGTGTGTGTGTGTGTGTGTGTGTGTGTGTGTGTGTGTGTGTGTGTGTGTGTGTATGTGTGTGTGTGTGTGTGTGTGTGTGTGTGTGTGTTTATTAAACATAACTTACGTGCAAGGATTAAACCGGTATCGATTCCCTGCAGTCAGGCTGAGAGCTTACATACTCACTGATTGCTGAACTAAGAGAATAAGTTACATTCTCGTGTAATTTATAACAGTTATTATGAAACGATATCATGCATTACATGCAATTATATTACAGATTACATGAAAATAACACTTACTATAAAACAACATTACAAATTCACATGAAAAAAAAAACAGTTATATGATCATTATTCACACTATTCCGTTAAATATAACGAAAATCTTTTTCTTTCCATTTTTTTTGAGGGGGGGGGGGGTATGTAACTTCTAAGTTGAAAAGTAGATTGTGATGTACTCGTAGTCGCTCTGCTCAGCCAGGATTTGATTCCAGTCTTGGCGGAAAAGATCTACGGTGTTGTTCTGCCTCTAGTGATGATGTTCATGTAGGATACGACTTCTCACTTTTTGTTTAAAGGCTACAGAGAGGTTAGCTGCCTCTCTCATTGAAATTTTTGGCTATCTGGTCTTGTGCATCGAATGTAGAAACTGTATATCACTGTTTTTGCAGAGATATCCATCCACAAAATATATATATATTATAAAAAAATAAAATAAAATAAAAATTCAGCTAACGCCTTTTTATTCCCGTATATAGGGAGTAGGTGAAGCCGTTTTTAGCCCTATCTAACTTTTGGAGACTGAGTGGGCAGTTCAGTCTCCACCGATACCTAATCAGAGATAGCTTGCCCAAGGCTATCTGTAATAAAGCGGCACGCAGTGAAGAGAGATGGCTCAACAAGTGCAGCCATCTCTTGGTACCTAACCCTAACACTCGTATTTAATCTCTGAAATAATGTGGGTTCTACGATTGATTTTCTTGAGTTTACGGAACGAAAAACCCGAGTTTCCGGGAGAAAAAATCCTGTCAAAAAAGGCTTAGAAAAATTTCCTCTAGTCGACGACTAGATTCGAAACCAAGAAGTCTTCCTTCGTGCAGTTAAACACCGTGGTGTGCAATTATTATTAAGCATAACTGTATACAGATCGAATGGGTGTTTGACTATGTGTGTATGAGATTGAGATATTCCTCTTCTGAATGAAGAAAACTGCAGATTAAGGCTACCGTTTTCTTAAACTTACGGATTAATTTGTTCTTAATGAATCTTAGTAGATATGCCAGCTAAGCAGCAGAAGAAACAGTTATCTGAACCATCCTGGTTGAATATGTATACATACAAAGCAGGATTGAGAAAAGGCATTGTGCAACATTCTCTGTTGAATGTAGGTCCTAGCGAAACAGTGTCAGCTGGAATGATGAGGGGATTATTGGAGAGTAAGTCTCTCACATGCATTGCTGGTTTTTAGCAATACAATAGGCACCGGATTTTCTGTCTAGGGAGACTTGAGCCCTTCTTCCGTTAGGCTGTCAGACATGGCCGCTTGAAAAGAGATTTCACATTGTGTATCTGCTTGGCCTACTTCCCGTATTCCAAGTTTGTGAGTAATTTCCGAAAGTGCCAGGTAAGGCTCTGGGAAATAGTGTCATCCAAGACCGTCACGCCTCTCTAGCTCCATGGAGGGAAGAAAATCTCTCTCTCAGTGATGAGATTTCTTACTACAGTGTTGTGAAAAACAGGTTCCATGAGTATCTCTCCCTGATGGGAAACAAAGAACTTAGACCTCTAGCACTCTGTCTTCACAGTGTGCTAGAGGTCGAAGTTCTTTCATCTTCGAAGAGCATCTTTGTAAAAATTTCTTGGACTCATTATCATGTGGGCTGTAACATCATAAGTATATGCTGTCAGCCTTATGGCTTGGTGAGAAAGTTTAGGATGGGATACCCTAATCAACAAATTTACTTTGTGCAGAAAGAGTCCTATGTGTGAAGTGTACCAGGAAGTGAACAGCCTTTAATACCTCTACTGTATGATAAGCCTGTTGTTCATTGTCATGCAAAAGTGTGCTTTAACATATAATATCTTAATGACTTCAATGCTGCCTGTGTCAAAACCGAATGCGTTAAAGCAGTTGAATAGATAGGGATGCTCAATGCAGTGAAAGGTTTTTTCTTTGTCTAGTAGATTGGTTCCCAAAGTGGGTGGTATTGCCTCCTTGGGGGAGCTGGAACAATCCAGGGGTTGGTGGCCTCATGGGCAAAAAGGGAGTGTTGAATTGAAGTAAGGGAGCAGTGAAAGCATAATGGACAAAAATTAGGTTCTGAAAGAAATTTATCATCAAAATGTTTGAGGATAAATATTTGATAAAATTTTGAATATGAGTTGTGTGAGCACCCTCTTTTTTGTTTGGTTGTAGTGCTGCATTATGGGTAACGGTTCGAGTATGAAATTCTGGATGATGTATGGAATCCTAAGAATTGCCCTGGATGACCCAGCTTTCTATGACTTGTGTCTTTGGTTCGAGTGTGGAATTCTGGGATGTACCTGTGACGCCATCTGTCAATGATCTCACGTGGGCCTTTAATTTGAGTGTGGAATTTTGTGTGAGGATAATTGGTCACGTTTTGGGATCTTTGGCTCAAGTGAGGAATTATGGGAGAGAATATTTATATTATCTATAGATGGCAGCAAGAGTTTTCAAATAATTAACTGTATGGTATTTCATCCCTTAATTTAGACTATAGGAATTTTTATTTTAGTGTCAAGAGATACCACCGCAAGTTTTTTTTTTTTTTTTACATTCACATTTTTAGGTAACGGTACACATTTTCTAAAATAATTAATTACTGGATATCAGTGTTCCTTCTACTTTTTATCAGTCCTGTGTTAATTTCATTGTAGTATATACACTACGATTTAGTATTTTTCAATCTTAAATATTTTTTGCAAGCATAATTAAACAGAAATCTCTGTTTCCGATAATCTTTTTACATATATAACTCAACCATTATTTTGATCTGTTTTAAATATTCTGCTTAAAGATTCCATGTATTCCTTTATCACCAAATATACACTTCGTATATTTGTCATTTTATACGTCTTAAAAGTCCATTACATTTTTTCATAATTAAATGTTAACTTCTTTATTTTTACCGTAATTAAACAGAATTGTATTAAGGGATAAAATTATGAATTTATATATCAACTTCTAAACAGAACTGTTTTGACTGCTGTTTTTGGATTCTGGTGTGTAATTCAATCCGAGTCTCATCCATAATAATAAAATCGTCGTAGAAAATCAGTTTTATTCTTGTTAACCCACTCTAAGCACTATTCAGATATTTTCAAGCGAGTGCGTTTTTGATCTGCTGTGAGCAAGCGCGGCACCAGTCTTGCGCAAAGCTTTTTCATTTGCAATTCTTCATGCAAAATATATCCTACACGTTCTTTTAAAATGCCTATAGTCTCAGCAATTTCACGCACTTTGACTCGCCGGTCATCCCTTACCACATCATGCACTTGATCAATGATTTCTGGTGGTGTTACACTTTTTGGACGTCCTTTACGTGGATCATCTTCAAGGCTGGTACGGCCACGTTTAAACTCGGCAGCCCATTTCTTAATTGTCAAAAACGAAGGAGAAGAGTGCCCATAAATGTTTATGAACTTCGAATGAATTTCTTTTGGCGTAAAACCTTCTTTTACAAAGAATTGTTTAACCGCACGATACTCAATTTTATCCGTTTCAAGGGATACAGACAACACTTTTGCTTCAGACAGCTATATAAAACAAACTACTTGATAGAATGTCTTGCAATTTCGCAATGATGCCTATGATAGATGTATCAACGTAGAAAAAAATTCTTGCCGGTAGTGTTGCCATCTATGGTCGGGGCCGAGAACTTTTCATACCACCCTCGTATCTGGAAACAACATAACCCATTTGGTACTCAAATAAACCCACAGATAAAGATATATACACTATTATTTGCAGATGATTTGATTTATATTGGCTACAGCAGAAGATGATCTATGGAGATCAGTAAAATCATTAAATGAAATTTGCAAACATTATAATATGAGAATATCAAAGGTAAAGACAAAAATAATGCTTTTAAAGGAGAAAACGTAATAAGAATTAAAGCAGTGATAGATAATAAAATATTAGAACGAGTAAATACTTTCAAATACTTGGGATTTGACTTATATGAAGATAAAAAAAGATATAGTCATTAAAATGTCAAATTATATTAAAGTAAACAGCATAATAAATAATATATTTAAGCCATCCTTGGAACAAAACACTCCAAAATCAGACCAGAATCAAATTCAGACTCCAAAATATAATGTTCTGTCTAAACTGACTTTATTATATCGATATATTCCATGAGTTTCTTATAGTTGTTTTTTGGCTAAGTTGCTTGGCTACTCGAATTGTGCTACTGAATGCATCGTGAATGTTTAGCTTGGAGTATTTTGGCGCACTTGTTTAAGAGCCAATGCTTGTATTTAAATAAAGAATTTTGAGTTGTGTAAGGAATGAACGCTGTCATTTCAGTAAAGATTATTTCAGAATGGGGGTGGCTATGGAAATAAAAGCAAGCAAATTAAGTATCTATGTTTCTAAACAAAAGTTTCGTCACTTCCTTTCTTTTCTTTTTTGTTTTTAATTAACGTAAGATGAACGTTGTAACATCAACTGGTTCACTTATTAACATTCATCTAATCATCCTTTAATTTCTTATCTGGTATCACTAACTGATCACATGTTTACTAACACATCAGCAATCACTGAGTTTATCGCAACTTTGCCGTATATTTTCATTTTATCCTTAAGTATCCCGTGTGTTGGACGCAAATTAAGTATATCCATGCTTAGTGGATCAAAAATAAGGCTCTAGAAGTGCATGTGTAAGTTGAAAACTTGGCAGAAATTGAACAATAGACCTGGCTAAAAGGTAGGCTTTAAAACAATTCATATTTGTGATAGAGAACGATATGGTGTGTTACTGAAATACAGCTGACATTAATTGTAATTGATAAAAATAGTTCTTTACATAACCTTAAAAGATACCCTTTTCCTGCTTGGCTGCTATCATAGGAGGAGGCACATCTTCCAGCACAATTGAAGATTTTACATCTTGTATTCAAGTTTAATTGCCAGAGAATGTTGGCCAAGTGTTAGCGCATTCAACTTCTAGTTAAGAGGCTATTGGTTCGAATACCGATTTGGACAGAGTTGTTCGTAAATGCCTTCCACCTTCATACGTTCATTGATACAAATATGGATACACTCTCCCAACTTAGACTGGGTCACCATGAAAGCAGTAGAGCTAAATCACCAACAATTGGAGGCCTTCACCCGGCAGAAAATACACGCGGATCATCATTTAAATATTTGTAAGAATTTGCCAATTCTTACAAATCTTTTTGGTGATGGAAAAGATGATATAATATACAGCTACCTTATTTATTTGTTTAGCTATATTTATTTATTTATATAATTTTACTTTATTACTTTTTTTTCTAGTAAGTGCCGAAAAGGGCGAATTCAGGCGTTGCCACACAAATTTTGCTGAGAATTTTTTTTAATCCTTACTACTTTCTCAATATTTTTCACTTCTTCCCAATAAATGATTCTTTAAAGTATAAAATGGATTTTTTCCTATTAGTTATTTCAGATCACGACCTAAGTTTAATTTATTCGATCGAATAGTTGTCTCTAAAGCAAGTATTTCCATTAAAACACCATTGAAGTGATCTTTATATTGTACACTGTTTTCCAAAAGCTCACGACGAACTACATTTTATCTGTCCATGAAAATATTTTCATGACTACAGCCAACTGCGGTCATATATTTAATGCCAGCATACAAATAAATTATATTACACAAACGTATGTTATAAATTTAGTACAAATTAAATTGCAATGCGATTTTGGCAAAGGTTACAAAGGAATTAGTTAAGGAATTAACTACGTCTTTTTCTGTACAGTACTTACAGAAAACTATGATGGGAGAGAGATTAGATTTCAGTAAGGAAAACGTCCACTCCGAATTGCGATGCAGCTCTCACAACGTTGTACCATTCTTAGCACCAAGTTAACCAGGAGTTCTTGAGGCAAACTGAACCATTCCTCTTTCAGAGCAAGAATAAGACATTGTTTGTTTTCTGGATGGGGAATTTCGAGAAGTAATGCATCTCCTTATTGCGCCCTGCATGTGTACTCATCTAGAATTGATTTAGATGATGTCTTTGAGACATTACAAGAAATCCAAGCTTGCAACTTGATTGTTTCAAGTAATGAGCTTCCTTCAAACACAAGTCGCATAGCAGCCTTTTGCCTTTTATCATGTTGAGTGCTATTACGTAATCCATTCGCGCACGAGTCGAAAATTTGAATGTGAACCTTCTTTCTACTCGAAATCTCCAGTTATACAAATTGCCACAAGCTAATTCGTCTCAATTTGCAGTCGTAATCTTCAAAAATAGTGTTCGTCTTTAGATTTTGGATAGCAGTTCATGAAACTTTCTTTTTTTCATTCCATTTTAAGTTCTCCTAAGCATAGTTCTCCAAGAAGTGGTTTAACGTTGAGTTGAATAATCAGCATACAGTAAAGTGCTTTCATCAAAATCTCATTGTTTTTTCCTGTGTCTTGCAGATTTGCAAGACATTAGAAAGAGACAAATGCCGAAAATTATCATTATCTCCCCCACCGCCAGCTCGCATGGTTTTCAAGTGGTTAGCATATCCGTCTCCAACCAACAGGCTGCGGGATCTAATCCCGTCATGAGCATGAATGTATCTGATTTTCTTCAGATGGTAAATGAATTTCATCACCGATGTGAGGCCACCATTCTACGTGTTGGTGGTTTGATCTGAAGTGGCGTGAATAACTTTCATTCATGTTTAGTACTACTCTACAGCATGGTTTCAGGACTAGGTAAAGTATTCATAAAATACAAATATATATATATATATATATATATATATATATATATATTCTTCAGCTCGCCCACGGATACTAATGTACTGTTTGTTTGTTGTTTGTTTGCAATGAACATAAAGCTTCATCCATGAAATTCAGTTAGTTTCATTCGCTTCATGTATTACCTTACCTTTGAATAAGTATTAACAGTATACAAATGATGAATTTGTGTGCTTTTCTAAGATCTGTAATCCCGAAGAGACTTGCAGAACGTTTGGCTAATTTATGAAGAGAATAAAGCGGAAACTTAATGGGAATTCTCTCACCAGTTCTCTCTTCTTTGTATATATATATATATATATATATATATATATATATATATATATATATATATATTTGCAACAGAAATTGAACGTATATTTCATTGTTTTTAAAATGGTCGAAGCAACTAATCCAATGAGCATAAGGTATTATGTCGGTTAATTTCTCGTGTTCAATTTAGCTGTTTCCTGTTTTGTCGGGTGAGACTCTGACAGTTAAACTTACCTTCAGACAGAAGCATCCTTATACAGTTTCTTTGCGCTTTATACAGGATTCGAATCTACTCCTTTCCTAACAAATTTTCTAGTATGTCGACTCAATATTCATCATGTTAGTAACAGTAAATCCCCATTTTTTCTAAAGTTGTTAAGCTATGCGTAAATTTTTCCATTTTCTACTTCTTCGCAGATGAATCTCCAAACTCACAGAACAAATTTTCTTCATCTTTCATTCCCTCTACTGTCGTGGATGGGGAAGCAGTTTAAACAACTTTTGGTGAGTGTGGCTACCATAAAAATCTCATCCGTTTTTAAAGATATTTCGCATATGACATCAATAATAATTCATTTTTAATGTGTTTTATTCTGATTATTCTTTTCTTAATCTCTTTCTGTTCTTCAAAGTGAGAAATAGCTTATAAGAACTCAAAAGTCCCTGACACATTCGCTAAAGACAATGCATCGGTTAATGGCTTGCAGGTCTCTTTCGATACGTCATGTAAATGTTTCTTCATTTTTTTTTGGTGTTTTGTTTGTTTGTTTGTGGTAATGTACCGATTAACTTCCTCAGGTTTTGAATTCCAAAGCAATTAAGTCTATGAAAGTAATTTGATGTCTACTAGTTGCCCGTCTTCTTCTTGCAGTTTACTTATAAAGTTCTTCGTATCATAGGTGAAATTCGAAGGTCTTTTCCAACCGAATGCCAAATGTCGCAAATTCCTCGCGATTGAGTTGAACAGAGTCATGAATAGTTGCAATTAACAGAAATAAAATACTCGATTCATTATTTTCTGCATGAGATAATTCTAAACCAAGGAAAGAACGATCTTTTTAATCGTCCAGATTTTACTGATGGTCCTTACACTGGAAATCATTCCCTATTCCAAACATTTGTTCCACAACAACAAGAATGATCTTGATTTCTTGTAACTAACATGTAAGGTTATTTTCCTCTTCCTTGCCTTATTAGGCACTCATTCGTTCCAATTGAGCGAATTTATATTTTATATTCTTTTTTGCCATCAGACTACTCTTTGCATCTCCTGATTCGAGTGATTCTTCCCACCAAGACGCCAAAATAATAATTTCCAGAAAGAAGATTTCATTCCTCATTCCTCTCAAATCGTTTCCCATTATCCCAATACATTAGAGCTAAAATTAATTCAACCTTTTTCTCCACCTTTCTCTAATGACTCAATAGCTGTCATGGTCAACTGAGTTGAATTTATATAAAGCTTATAAATATTCTGCGAGGTCGGTTAATCCCAATCCCCATATTGTACTTAGGCTATGAAATGAGTATATTCGTAACCCAGTTTGTCTGCTTTTCTTCTTAGAGGAATGAGAAAACCTGAGTATGCGGTAGGAAACCCTGCAATGACACTATGAAACCAGCGAATTCATTTTTATTAAAACAAAAACTATAAAGGTTCTTAGCATTCTAGACGAGATTATTCTAATTCACATATTTCCAATTAAAGGGAATCATCATTACTCAGTGGGCTGCTGTGGCTACCTCTAAACATTTCACATCCGTTCATTTTATTTTGACATCAAAAGATGCCGTACAGTCACTCAGATGCTCGGTGATGCCACGCTAGCCCTCACCATGTGGTCCTGTTGTACGCTTTTCTGGAGGCCTCAATTTTCTGATGATCAGTCACTTCAGACACACCATCCATCCATCCATCTCATTGATTGTCTACTCCTTCCTCTTTTCCCAGGAACTTTACCTTCTTTTACTGTTTTGAGAAGTCCTTCCTTCCTTTCAATGTGTCCAAAGTATTTCAACTTTCTTCTGTCAATATCCTTAAATAACCCTAAAATTCTCCTGATCTTTTTTAGCACCCATCCATTTGTCCACCATTCAGTACATGACATTCTCAACATCCTTCGCTACATCTCAAAAGCAGCTATCCTTTTCTTATCTGACTTTTACATTCCAAGTCTCACATCCATAAGTCGTTGTTGGAAACACAGCTGCATCCAGAGCCTTCAGCTTTGTTCCCGTCTAGACAGACCCATCCTTCTAGATTTTAGACAGCTCTCTGACTGTTGTTTTAGCCATCCATAATCTTCTTTTAACGTCTTCTGAACAGCAATTCTTGACATTAATAATGGATCGCAGGTACTCAAACTTGCTGACTTTCTCAATTCTTTCTCCATTAAGGTACACTTGTTTCTCAAGAGCTTCTCTGTTTGTATTTCATTTGAGAACCATAATCTTTGTCTTGCTAGGATTGAGTTGAAGTCCTCTGTTATTACTAATTTGTTAACTTTGTGAAGATTTAGTCCTAGTTCTCCCTTGTCACGCATGATGACCTCAGCATAGATACTAAACAAGAGAAGAAAGCAGACCCCTGCCTACCTCCCTTTCCAACCTGAAACCAATCAGTTAATCCGACACCTGTTCTCAGCATGCCTTCTTGCTCCCTGTACAAGTTTGCCATCAGCCTAATAGTGTGTTGAGGAAATCACATTATTTTCATTATTTCCCACAGTTTCACATGCTCAACACAGTCAAACGCTTTAGCATAGTCTATGAAACAGATTATCATAGGCATTCTAAATTCCTTATGCTTTCTAAATAAGGCAATCGATTAGAGTTGCTTGTCTTTGGAGAGCCAGGATGTAATCCATCTAATGACTAGACCTATCGATGTTAGATGTCGAAGTATAGGTTCATCGTAGGTGCTTCTGGAAGCAAGTATTGGTAATAACTAATCTGTTATCATGGGCAAATTCGAACTCTTTCACCACGGGTGTTTCGTTAACTCAGACCAAACATGCCACATTCAGGCCTAACTCTCATACTCTTTCCCACTTTGCCATTCAAGTCCCCTAAGATTTACGTCTCTCCTTGGTAGGCGAGCGAGGAATTCTATGATAATTTACAGATTGTTTTGTACATCTGCAAATTATCATAGAATTCCTCGCTCTGGTAATCAGGCCTATCTATGTGGGTTGCATAAACTACCATGATTGACACATTGATAGGATGGCCTTAAGTCTAATGCACGGTCCTTCATTATCAGGGTTATAACCAAGATGGGTTCTTGTCTGAACTGTCTTTAGTATCACAGCTACTCCACAATGCTATAAGTCACCTCCTAAATAAACAGCTAGCTTACTAGCTTGTCTTTTGAAGTGACCTTCTCCATTCCCTCTGGTCTCTGTAGGTACAATATCAAAATTACCCATCTATAGATCCTGGACATTCCATCTGCCTATGTAAAGTTCCCCTCTAAGATGAATCCTTTATTTTTCGTAATCCTCATTCACAATATCAGTGACTTTTGTTGGAGACTGTAGTTTACTTCTGGACCAGTACTTCCTCTGATTATTATGCGCGACAAAACGCTAATATGGCACTGCAAGAAAAAAAAGTGGGAGTTTTTCAGAGGTTCATTCCACATATCTGGGAAGTTTGTTCCCCAATTCCTCCTACATTGGCCAGGTTAGGACTTCTGCTTACTAGGTGAAGCAGAGTCCCACTGCATAAGACAAAATGAAATGGCAAATATGAAAAATTCATCCTTACCCCTAGAATACTTTAATAACTAATACTAAAGGAGCAAAAGAAAAGAAAGAAGGGGAGGGACCAGTCTACAGATAATATAACATATTTATATTATATAAAGTAAGGCATGGTCTAGCATCAGGCACCTGAGGTTTGCCACTCCCCTGCTTACTAAAGTGAGCCAATTCTGAAATATACTCTAGATACTAAACAGAACTATTTCTTTCAAAAATCTACGCATAAGTAGAATTCGAATTCTCAGTCTGTTGCTTGGAGAGTGGATATACTACTACTACTCAGCCAAGAAGTCTGGCTATTTTGAAATTACTTTGAAAAGGTATCAAGTGATATATGTAGTGACAGAAAACATTAGAAGAAATGAATTCATGGATACATTTCAGTACTGGAAGTATTTTGAAATGTGAGAAAACTGCTGAAGGAGGTAATATTCGATTAGAAATGCTTAAATATTGAAATGTGCAAGTTTTTTGTGGTTGCATAGTAAGTCTGAATTATTTGTCCAGAGATGGGGATTATAATATTTTTTCCATTATCCACTGAGCATGCATTCCTTCAATAACTTCACTTTCCTGTTAAGTCAGTGTCTATCACAGTCATGTATTCATATAAATCTAATTACTGTCATGAATGGAGAAGTCACTACAGTATTTACATAACTTTCCTTGTTTGTCAAAGCGTGTTTTCTCTGACTGAGATGTTTGTAGATGATATATAAAATCAGGGTTTCAGAAAAAAACCCTACCACCTATGTTTAATACTACTTAACTTTTCTTCATGAAAATTGGAAAAAAGAAAATCATTCGACACTATCCTTGAGAAAAACACAGAAGTCGAACCCAGATCTAAATGATACGCTATCATCAATATTGATTGAGCTATTGAAAATTGCAGCGTAGGTCGTGTGTATCTGAGAGATACATTCATTACTAGTATGTGCTTAAAATGCGATAAAACTTTTTTAAAAATAACTGCAAATATAATAAATGATGTTTATTTTCAGTTACAATCTAGAAATTATTAAACAAAGAAACAAAGAAAAAAAACCTATCTAAACCAATACTATAATGACATCGGAGTTCGCGGTATCTCTCAGTAACAAAATCGCTAAATCTCTTCAACATCTGATGGATTATTCAATCGATATATTTTTCCAGACATTTTCGACGGTAAATAAAAAAAAAACTAAACCAATACTATACTGACATCGGAGATCGCGGTATCTCTCATATACAATTTACTATGAAATATCACACACCTTTACATAACACTTGTTAAACCAAAACTGACCACAAACAGTGTGGAATATCACTCCTAATATATGCATGCGCAGCTAGTCATGACCTCCAAGCTATACACTGGATATGTGTAAGAATATTAATATTAAACAATTGTTTGTATCTATCAGATCATCCGCGACCTCCGTGGGTTTAATAACCAGTTATATAAAATGAAACTTTGTCATGTATGAATAATATAAAAAATTATTTTTATTATTTGGGAAAGTTTCATTTATTAGGATTTTATCCTCTATTTTTTGTTCCCAGAAAAGTTTTAGCGAAATACATTGCTTGGAAAGAAGTCAACGGACATCCCCATGAGCAAGGTGTATCGTGCCATGTAAGGAGTCACGTGTTTGTAGCCGATATAAATTTGAGGAATATGATCCTCCCAAGTCTGTGAATCTGTCCGAGTGAAATGGCTGCGAAAAGAGAACTGACAGAGTTTGAAAGAGGCATTGTGATAGGATGCCGTATTGGAGGCCTATCTGTTCAGCAAATTGTTAACAAATTGGATCATCCCAGATCAACAATCAGTAAAACCATACTGAGATGGAAGTGCTACGCCCAGTGGATGATCCACTGAACTCACCGAATATAACCGTAGGTTGCTACGAGAGTTAATATGTAAAAACTGCCATTCGTCGGCAGACACATTGAATGCAGCGTTCTTCCGGGCATCGACTGTAACACGAATCTGCACAATACCGAGGCTCACAACATTTCCATGGAAGGACCTCAATATGCAAGCTTCATATTACCCGAACCAACATGCATCGTCTTCTTCAGTGGCGCAAAAAAAGCGTGTACATTAGGACATGGAAACTTGGAAAGCTAGTTTATGGAGCGAAGAATCACGCTACACACTCCATCGAGCAGATGAACGGGTATGAGCATAGTGGATGTCCGGTGAAGGAGTATGTAACCTTAATTATGAAATTGGGAGTTGAGGGTATAATGGTATGGTCAGGTTTCTTTTTTTTTTTTTTGGTATGGCCTCGGACCTCTGTGTTGTGGTCCATGAACATTGAACTCCGAGAGGTATCTGAACATCCTGGACAATGTAATGCTTCCTACTTTACTACGGAACTGACCATTATCTCTTTCAGCAAGGTAATGCACCGTGTCATAAGGCTGCTGTTGCTGTAGCTGCATGATTTGTGGACATGAATATCACCACACTTTGCTGGCCTTTACAGAACTCTGATCTCAACCGTATTGTACATCTGTGGAATGAACTGAAGAGTCGGGTGTGGTCAAGGGACGGCTACCCCACAACAGTCCAAGACCTCATTATATCTATACAGGAAGATCGGTTAAAAATCCTCATTGATCACTAACGAATGCTTGTGGAAAGTGTGCCCGCACCCGAGGATTGCAGTCAACGATATTAAAATTAATAACCTTTTTTAATGATTTATAATTACTTTGTATATTCGTTTCTGCATTCTTAAACTGACCTTCCATTTATTTCGAATAAAGCTCCAATATCCGCTGTGTATTTTTCATTATCTTACCCTGCAAACTAAACAGATTAATCTCATTACAGTACAAAATGGTAAAACTGGTCTTTTGGGAATAAATAGATAATATCGACTTTATATACACTGCAATGTCAGAACAGAAATACTAACAACAAAACACTTATGTATCATTGTGCAGCTATGAATTTCTGAATCAGAAATTTGTGTAACAAAAATTCTACGTTTATCAGCAGTCTGATTGCTAGCGAAGAAGGTCCTTTACGATGAGTGATCCAGAAATGATGAAACGAAAACATTGGCACCAAATCTGAAATAGTACCAAATTTGATAGAATAGCAGAGCACTGCGAATATGAGCGCCAGTATATTTCCAGTGTTACATAAGGCGTATATAGAGTATATACAGAGCAATATTCCAGCAAAGTCATAGTTACACTGTAACCTTGCTTAAATTTCAGTTGGGAAAGTATAGGAACCGTGACGTCTCTGATTTGACCAGAGAAATACTCAACACTCCAAAGGAAAGGTCAAAGGTCAAGTCCACCTACTTTAGTACAGTCAGAGAGGAAAAACGGATGTTTTTTTGTTTTTTTTTTGCATAAATTGTAATGACGGATCGACAGAATTTCTTTCCAATACTACAGAACGACATTCTGTTGTTCTGTAGTATTGCAATGTCGCTTAGATATTAATGTTGCATAATGTCAATACCTCTGTTTATGTATATAGTGCTCGTAGTCACTGTTGCGCTTGCATGTCTCGAATGCGAAACAGAAATATCCCATTGGTTATCATCAGTCTTTTGCTGTGCATAAAGTCTCTGATATGATATTTAATTTTTCTTATTGATTATTTTCATGAAGATATTGCTGTCCGTAATATCATAAGGATAGGCACGGCCAATTAGACAGACTATAAACAAAGGCTTTTTTTATGAGAACTGCATTGTATTCAACAAAATGATCAGGGACATCACTGTTGGCTAATAAACAAAGACTACTGGAAATGAAAAATTCCAGAGGAAATGATCCAATGCCAAACCGAGCGCACGTAGAGTCTCACCATCATGCAACGTGCAGAAGTTGCACTTCAGATTAGCTCAAGCTTCCTCCGCAATTTCTTACAGCATAAAACTGACTAAATACAAGGAAGATAAGAAACTTGGAAGGCTATACATTTTTCCCACTTCTTTCCCAAAACAAAATATAACATTTACAGTGAGTAGCGTCAGCTAATCTCAAGTGCAGTCTTTTTCTTTAAAATCGAATTCCTCAGCTCCACTTGCCCGTTCTGTATCGATCCGAGAGGTTAACTCCCGGATGATTCCTTTGCAGTTACTTGCGTTCAGTTAGGAGAATCACGCTGGGATTGTAGTTCACGTAGGTCATTCCTTTGTTGTTATGATCTCGTTCTCTTCCATTGGATGAGACGTTATTTTACTTGTTTTGAAGGGCAAATTCGGTTTTCCAGTTCCAGGCCATACAATGGTCATTTAATTGTTTCTTGAATAGTTCATAAGAAATCTGACTGACATTTTTCATTGTCCTCAGTTTGTTTTTACATTATCTTTAATGAAATATTTAAGTAGTGATAATTGATGATTCGTGATGGACGATGGATGAAACAGGTGTTGATATTTTCTTGCAACTTAACAAAAATATATTCTGAGTTCATTGCAACCGATGTTCAACGAGGACTTATCTCATCTTCACCATGTTAAGATTCGATGACTTCATTTTCTCGGCCATGCGATCATGATGGATCCACGTAAATAGTGATCAAGCAGGCGAGAAACGTTATGTTCTCTAGGGGAGTTCAAAAGTATAGGCACCGAAATATATTCTTATTTTGGGAAGTCTTTCCTTCTATGGGGAAACAGAGGCTCTCCTAGGCGCAGTCTCCCCTAGGGAGCGACTGACTTTTTAAAATAGACTCCGTATTGTCGAGTTCCTAGAGAATATTGCTTACGTTGATAATGCATTTAGTGCCAGCATGTAGTGTGAGCGGTTCTTCGCACATTACCTATAAATAAAATTAACTCACTTCTAGCTCTCAGTCTGTTATACACTGGTGTCCTAAGGACGAACACTATTTCTGAACATTACAACCGCAAATTTAGAGGGCTCAGCTTATGGTACTATTGTGGCTTCTATCACAAATGATTTCGAGTAGAAAGCGAGTACACATTCAGATTTTCGAATCATTAGCAAAGGAATCACGTGGTAGCACTCAACAGGATAAATGGCAAAAGGCTCCGCTAAGCGAACTGTGTTTGAAGGAAGCTCTTTTCGTGAAGGAATAAAGTTTGGATATCTTGTAATATCTCAAACACATCATCTAGATGATTTCACGCTGAGAGGAATTACTGAAAAGCTTCAGTAAGCTACTGAAGATACTTCTGAAGTAAGATACTTCAGAACTGATATTGCTAGATAGTTTGGAATCTCATAATAACGTTGTATGCATGTACAGACTCTGGATAGCGTTTCAAACCAATGGAATGTGTCATGGACGTTTCCTAAGAGGCCACCCTCATTCTACCATGGAGCATGCAGACAGAGTTTTGGTTAAAACATCAAAACGTAATAGTCACAGCAGGTCATCTTTCAGGTCGGCTCCATTTAAACATAGGTATGCGGATATGTCGACAAATCAGTGGATAAATGGACCAATGTGCGTCACTTTATCCACAACTCAGCGTTTCCAACCAATGGAGTGTGTTCATGACGTTTGATAAGAGGTCGTCCTCGCTCTAACACAGAGCATGAACACGGATTTTTGGCTATAACAGTAAAATATAATCGACGGGAGATCAGCTTGCAAGTCGACTCGATTCAATATCAGGTATGAAGTACGCGGATATCTCGAGGAACTATGTCAAGACATCTGCAACAAGTAGGCCTATACGCCCGAAGGCCTGTATTCTATTTTCTATATCCACGGCTCATCGCAGAGAACGTTTTCGGTGGTGTTGTGTCCATTAAAAATGGATAAGAGACCAGCGGGATAATGTAGTCTTTACAGATGAGAATCGTTTTAGTCTTCCCTCTGATTCTAGACGACACTTGATCTGGCGAAGGTGGTACTCTTAATATTAAGAATTATTGAAATAGATAGATACGCAGGTGATGGGATCATGTATGGAGGCATTGTGCTTAATGGAAGCACAGAGCTACAAATGCTGGGAAAAAAGACTATGATTAGTGAATGATACTGCATCGATATCTGCGGACAAATGCTATATTTGTCCGCAGGTGCTGAGATCATGGTGTAGGGTAGCATTACGCCTAATAGAGGCACCGAACTATAAGTGATGAAAGTGCTACAAGTACTTCTGGAGACCGAGGATTTTAATCTAATCTCGTGGCCACTATGCTCACCAGATCTCAGCACCACAGAACACATTTGGGACACGATAGGGAGACGCATTAATGCTCGAAATTCTCCTCCAAAAACAAAGAACGCTTAAATCTTGTTCTGAAGGAGGAATGGGATTCAGGATTTCTTGAGACAGTTGTCTCAAGAAATCCTGAATCACTTGGTGCTAAGTATGGAACAACGTTTTGAAAGCTGAATCGTAGTTCGAAGTGGACATATTTTATACAGAAATGTTTCTCTGCATAGTTTTTTTTTTTTTTTGTAAACATTGTACATTAATTTCTTAACCTTAGGAAATTTATAACCTTGCCAAAAACGTATTGAAATTTAATTTGTACAAAACTTATAACGCATTTTTTGTGTAATATAATTTATTAGTATGCTGGCAATTAAGTTATTCCCACATTTCACTGTAGTCATGAAAATGTTTTCGTATACACGTACAAGTAAAAATGTAGTTTGTCCTAAGCTTTTGGACACATGTGTATAAGAGAGAAAAAGCTAGGTTGTATGCAATGGTCAAGGCTGGTAATAAGTATTATCTAGTCTTTAGATCTGTATGAAAAGCGGGATGCAAAACTTCTTTTTTCCCACGCCTGTGTTGTTCGGGTCCTCCTTCGATCGGTTGCTTCTGCAATAGGCTTACGACTACGTCGTCCGTTTTACATTCTTCCAGACTCGAACTTCTCACTGCCTGGATACAGTGTTATCTCTGCTCCAACTTGAATGGGACATCCAGCGACTAACACAATGTCTGTGTGGGCCGATGATTCGCGTGCTGCTCGTTATAGAATTTTGTTCAGCTTACTCAGAATGCCTGTCCTCTATCCAGCATTATGGGACCCTCTCGCCTGTCCCTACTCCGTCCACTAGTCAGGAATCCTCGAGGTGAAGTCAGGAACAACCAGAAAAAAGCCTCGCATTATCACGCGAATTGCCTTATATTTCGTCCCTTCTTTTCCACACTACCCTTAGTTTTCATGCCCTCAAGATGATCCTCAAAGTCCTAACTGCCGTTAGGTGCTGCATTCTAGGGAATCCCGCTTAAGTCATCCTCCCCGTGCGTTGTAGCTTGCGGCATTACGGCCGATAGGTGCGTATGTGACTCGACCTTTGCACTCGTACTCTTAACTACTTTGGTAACTTATTAAGTTTAAGACAGCTTAATAGGACAAGATTATACTACTATTTCCTTATTACAAATTCATTAATCCGATAATCCTTCAGTTTAGTTTTCAACAACAAGATTTTTCTAGTGCGATTTACATGTTATTACACAACGTCCTATACAACAGAAATTCAGAACTGTGTGCTGTTAACCAGGTATTATCTGAGTTAGCCAAATTCTTATGTTAGATTCTGAATGAATAATTTCTTGAAGTTCGTCCATTCAGGATCTAACACAACCTTATCAGTCTCAGAAAGTAATGTTTGTAAAATTTCCAATTTTCAAGCGAGATTGATTTAAAATTTTTATAGCCAGATGCAGAATGGAGCTCAGTTAGTACCACCATTATCCAGTCTAACGTTTAGTGGTTGCACTGTAAGTTGCACTAGTTAGCCATTGTTTGCACGAGTTCGCTTGTTGAAGTTTATGAAGGTAGGCTCTAACACACACACATACACACACACACACACACACACACACACAAATGATATATTTTTTAAATCAAAAACAAAAATAACATTTTTTCAGCACAGTTTATTATCTTTCAAAGAAATTACATGAGTGTAGGGTAGATTTTGTTACATGTTATGAAAATTATTATGATTAGGACAATGTAATACTATAATTAATGCTAAAATAAATAGTAATCCTAACAAAAACAATTTACAGTTACAATTTTACATAAAAATAATTAAACGGCTATTCTTGCATTTTGTCATTTACTTTTTAATTTTTCAGTTCATTTTTGTTCGCAATTGCCATTAACAATTACTTTTTTTTTTATTCACATGCAATAGATATTGCCACATGCATTCATTTCACTTTTCACAATAATAATTAAAATATGAAAATAGACAGCAACAATGAACAATGAGACTACAATTTTTTAAGATTCTGTATATTGCTTTAATTTCTTACGTTACACTTTTCACTCTTAATATATTTATAATTGCGTAATGTGGAATTCATATAACAGAATAATAACGATCACAGTAGTCGTTTGCAAATATAGTTCACAGTTACACAAATATGATTACATGCTGCATTTTACATTTTATTATATATCTACTCTATAATATAAAACGATAAGCCTTTTT
The DNA here is from genome assembly GCF_054136105.1 of Typopeltis vanoorti. Lineage (NCBI taxonomy): Eukaryota > Metazoa > Arthropoda > Arachnida > Uropygi > Thelyphonidae > Typopeltis > Typopeltis vanoorti. The sequence goes on along the minus strand of NC_143573.1, from coordinate 80,004,174 downwards.
TGTAACGTTTTTTGTCAAGTTATTTGAAACTTTTTGAAACTCAGGGGCTACCCTGAGTGTCGAGTCTTCAAAATTCGATTTCATCAGAATTCAAGGAGAACCAGCCTACCAGTCCGGAACTCGGCGCCGTAGACGTCAGGAGGGCGGAGCCCCCCCCCCCTAGTATATATATATATATATATATATATATTTATTTATTTATTTATTTATTTATTTCCCTTTTTTTTATTTGACAAAGTGTTATCTTTATCAGACGCTATTTACATTTAGACTGTTCGCACATTATATTTTCGGTTTAATACAGAATGTTATATAATAATAATAATAATAACAATAACAATAATAATTATTATTATCATCCTTATTATTATCGGTTAAGATATCGCAACTTTAAAGTTAAAAAAAAAAAAATTCACATTTGACGTCCATAGACGCTATATGGTCACTGCCGTACTTCACACACGTTTTGACAATGATGTCTTCTGCTAGAATAAGTAGTAGGGTCGTAGATTCCCTTCCCACACAAAGTTTGTAAGACAATCACAAACATCCATACCCACGGCGGGATTCGAACCCGCAGCTGGAGAGCAGACATGCCCAACCAAGCAGGCGCTCTGAAGTTAATTGTAGTAATTGCTAATCAGGATTATTTGATTGTGCTGTGCTAATCTCACCTTCTTTGAAGCTAGGGTTAGCTTTTATGAAGAGAGTGGGATTAGCATACACTGTTTGTGTTTGGTATTTTTTACGGGTGGAAAGCAGGCGTTGCGTTGGATGCTGGTGGTTTGTGAAGTGAAAAATAGGTGTTGCTATATTAATTGTGTTGGTATCGCTTCCACTTTTCGTGCAATAATAATAGTAATAATAATAATAATAATAATAATTTTTGCAACACTTTATTATGTCTCAAAATGTCTGATAAATTACATATAATAATAATTTTTTTTAAACTTCAAATTTTATTGTTATTCACAGATAATATTTACAATATATACTTGCACACTAATCTGCATACAGATATTTACGCTTACAGATAATATATTTTTTTAAAGATAATATATTTTTTTTTTTTTTGCGTACGAGTACATTATGTGTGTATCCATACGCATGTTCATTATATATATATATGCATTGCATTACATATTAATTTTGAACACGAACACTTTATTATTTCTCAGATAAGTAAATAACAATACTTTTTAACAATGCATTTAATACAAATTTTACCCTTTTTTGTATAATGTATTAATAATAGTTACTGTAGATGGTAATTTATCGTTGCGGTTGAATAAGATTACATTTTTAACGGTATTTATACAATAACAATAAATTATATGTATTTTACAATTTTCCTTTTAATGTATTTAAGAGCTGTAACTACGGCACTTCAATGTAATAAATGGATTTTTTTTTCTTTTTGTTGATTTCCGTTCAGATGCTATGTCTCAGCTTGCAGATGTCTTGGAAGCCTTTTTAGTAACCATCTCTGAGCATGACACCGGTTAATTATTGTTTATTGGTTTAACTGCCGTGTTGGAAGCAGGCTGATGTTTGAGAGGTTTGATCAAATTGAAACTGCGGATATATTCTTTGGTTATTACATCTGCCTGATGGTTCACATTCATTTTTTTTTTGTTGTGGTCTTCTTTTTGATCTAATTATGAGTCTTTTTTTTTTCACTATGGCAGCTTATCTATGTCTTCTGAACTTTTGATTTGTATCGAATTTGAAGTTTGTGACTTCCTCAAGAATATCTCATCATCTCTGGTCCACAAAAATTGGTAATTTTTTTCTGTTTGTGCTTTTCTTGCTTGGTAAAACAGATTCTCGTTGAATGGTGTTAAATATTCAGATATAAAAGATTGGTGTATTGTCTTGCAATGCGTTCATGTCCTTGGCAACTGTTTTTTTTTTTCTTATTCCAGTCTGCTGGCTTTCATGAGATTGTCTCTTGTGGAGTTGCTTGTAAGACGAACTTACAAACAAGTCCATATGTTAGGTTCCAATATATGCAATTTACACACAGAAATGTATTTTATTATTATTATTATTATTAAAATTATGATTATATATTATGCATTTACAAAACATGCAGTTCTAGGTTTTTTTCTTTTTTTTAACAGTGAATTTCATACAAATTTTCCTTTTTTTTTGTATAATGTATTATTAATAGTTACTGTAGATGGTAAATTATAGTTGCAGTTGAATAAGATTAAATTTTTTAACAGTATATATAGAATAACAGTAAGTTATATATATTTTACATTTTTTTGCTTTTAATGTATTTAAGCGCTGTAACTACAGCACTTCATGTAATAAATGGATTTTTTTTTTCTGTTGATCTCGGTTGAGATGTAATGTCTCAGCTTGCATCCTCGAAGCTTTTTAGTAATCTTATCTGAAGATGACACTGGTCAGATATATTTTATTTATTTCTTTGCTGTGTTGGAAGTAAGCTGATATTTGAGAGGTCAAATGAATGATCTGAAAGGTCTGATCAAAGTGAAATTGCCAATATATTCTCGTGTTATTACGTCTGTCTTGATGGTTCACATTCATTTTTATTGTGGTCTTCTTTATGAATTAATTAGGAGACTTTTTTACTGTGGCAGCTTTGCTATGTCTTCTGAACTTTTGATTTGTATTGGCGTTGAAGTCTGTAACTTCCTCAAGAATATCTTGGCATCTCTAATCCATAAAAATTGGTAATTCTTTCTGTTTTTACTTTTCTTGCTTGGTACAACATATTCTGCTTGAATGGTGTTAAATATTCGGATGGGAAGATTGGTGTATTGCCTTACAATTCGCCCAAGTCCTTGGCAACTGGTTTTTTTCTGTCTGCTGGCTTTTATGAGATTGTCTCTTGTGGATTTGCTTGTAAGATGAACTGTGACTTCTGCGGGCAGTGGCAAGCCTTGTTTTTTGCTCTTCTTGAGAATCCAGTTTAAGGGCTGAATGTCGTTATGCTGTAGAGGAATGTCGATTGCATGGCCTAATTTTAAAATTACATCTCTAGGATTTTCTTTAAGTGCAGTTTCAGGAAGACCCATTTATAACAATATGTTCTTTATATTGTTGCTGATTTAAATGTTCATATTGTAGTTTTAGGGAAGTAAGTTGTTGATGGAATTTGAATGTCTCTTTCATCAAATTATGTTGCCTGTCAGTTAGTACATTAACACTAATTTTGATGTCTTTTACCGTTTGCAAGACTTCTTCCACTGCTAAATTATTATGTTTGATGAAATCCTGATATTCGCTAGATTTTTTTGTTATTTTTTCACTGTTTATCAAAGAGTTCTTGCACAAGATCTACTAAGCTGGCTTTTATAGTCTCTAGACCATTTTCTATTAGTATATTTAAGGAGTTCAAATTATAGGACTTACCTGTATTTTTTTGTCTGTTCAGTTCGTTGTCTGATTTTTCCTCTGGTATAATCGGCTGCCCCATAGGTGGCTGCCTTAGGTGCGTTTCTTTGTTCTCCCTGCAGAATAGGCACTTCTAATTCTTGAATGTTGCATTGGATTTACATTGCCAGGTTGTTTCTGAAAGGCCAGCACATGTAAAGTGTTGCTTTCTATGGCATTTCCTACAGGTTATATGATTTCCTTCAGACAATAAGTGTTTGAGGCATTTGATGCACTTCATGATTCATCTCCCTTCCCTTGAACAACTGTAGTGGGATTGTAAAGATGGTGACGTCCTTTGTTCGTGGCTTGTTTTTGATCACGGTCCTCCCTGTTCAATTTTCAGCACTCAAAATTTGGTTTCTTCTTAGCCGAATTCGGTGAATTTTACATCACTGTCTTCAGCATGACAAGTAGAGTTACTTGGGATCACTTTCAAATTAAAAACAGGAGCTAGAACCACTTTAAAATTATAAAAAACAGAGCAGCGATATCACCATGTGCCCGTTTGTATGTTTATACAGCGCCCTCTGGTTAAGTAATCTAATGTAGATCGAAGTTCACGTTTCTTCCTGATGGGAGTATCAGAATAGATGGATTGATCATCCTTTTGGATCGTTAAGTTTAAATGAAGAAGTTATTTGATCATGAATTGATCATTAAGTGTCAACATAAAGGGAAAGATGAAATTATATTCATGTTTTATTTATTTAAATGGTGAACTAAATTATGTAACACATCACATTTTTCTTATTTTGTGAAGATAATATATATATATATATATATATATATATATATATATATATATATACAGTATAACACTAGGTCAAGAAAAAATAGAGCCCTTTTTATTTAAATGCATAACATTCTTGTTGAGAACTTCATTATATCTTAGGTGATCTAATATATGTAATATTTAAAATATAACATATTTTAAATATAATAAACAAAATTTAAGTAATGTAATTTATACACTGTTAATATTTGATACTTATTTTTTTTATTTATATTTCTTCAAATCATTATAAACTTTCTATTAGTTTTGTGTAACAATCGTTAAAACTGCAAAAAATCACAAACTTAATGCAGTTGATGCCAATAGCAGCTTTCCGTGATGACGCAATGTCCGGGCAAAAGTTGTTGAAAGATCTCATTTTAAAATTGCAGGAAGGTTTATCGGAAACAGCGAGCAATGTTGACCCACTTCGACAGTTTAGAAAGGAAGAGTCAGTGGAAAAATTGCGTAATTTAAGTGAGAAATGACAGCAGATTGACCATGGAATCTCTGAGTGGTAATTTCTTTGGACATTCGGCAAATGAAATTTCACAGTGACAAGATGAGCTATGCTGCATATTTTGGACTGAATGCAGTGTCCTGTTACTGTACCAGCTTTACCGGATTTTCGTGGATTTATTTTGTTTCTTCAGGCAAAACATTTTTTTTTTTAACTTCAGACAAAAAATTGTATGCTAACGCAAAGAATAGTTAGAGAAGAAACTTTCAAAGAAAACGATGCTAATTTAGTAATTTGATTCGGGCAATGGCAGTAAAACTTGGAAATGTGCTAGAATGCAGAAATAATCTTTCATATTAATTAATATAAAATTCTTTGATATTAATATGAGAGATAATACTATCTTTAGTTAGTACTAATTAAAGAAATTAATATTTCTAATATGCGAAAATGAATGAAATATTTTGATTTCAACAGCTTTATTTTCTGTATGCCCTTTAATCAGTTATCTTTGTGTGTGTGTGTGTGTGTGTGTGTGTGTGTGTGTGTGTGTGTGTGTGTGTGTGTGTGTGTGTGTGTGTGTGTGTGTGTGTGTGTGTGTGTGTGTGTGTGTGTGTGTGTGTGTCATCCGTTATAAAATGCTATTTTTTAAGAGACGTATTGTGGAGATTTAATACAGAGAATAACGAATTCTAAAATTAGAACAGTCTTCTAGTTGCAATTATTTTTGAGTACTGCTCAGATATATGAGAAAAATTTTTCCCTCATCAGAATATGATTACAAATTCTTATTACTATTGTCTGCTGTATTTGGGGACGTTCTCAGACAATCTGCCCAATTTGGAAGATGCTTTCCAACTTCATGTTTAAGAATAGGGAACCTACTTTTAGTGAAATATTTCTTTCGTCTAAGACAAAATATTCTATTCACCGAAAATAAGACATTTACCTAAAAATACTTTCAACTGATTTCAAAAAAAATGAAGAAAAATTGTAGAGAATTATAGAGAAAAAAAAAAGGTATCGTTTTTCTTCAGAAAGCCAGTCGTATTTTTGATCCCGTAATTCAGGAAAATCAGCACGACTAAATTAGTTCGGTTAGGAAAGGAACAGCTTATCAGGCTACAGTCCGAAGGGACTCAGCTCGGCAATGATGAGTGGTAGCGACTGGTTACCATATGAACCAAAATGGTTAAAATAAACAATTCATCCTGTTTTTCCTTTTCGGAATGAACAGGGCTACTATAATAATATAGATGGTGTTGTACGTGATAAATGTTTAAAGGAAGTACCACTAAACAGTATATCCAGTATCAAATTAAATAAAATGCAGAGTAAAGCTTCGAGCCTGATAGAAAGATTTCACGGTCAATGATGCTTACAACAGGTAGAATAAAGGCTACTTACTTGTATCATGAACAATGGAGCATTAAGTCCTACATATTTTCACCGAAAGGGAGAAAGCTTGACTCTGGGAAGGTCGACGTACGTTTGCAGTCTTCAAAGGCTTTCATGATTGCAGATTTCACTTAATTGTATTGCGGTTTTGCTTTTATATATTTTAATTGAATATCGTTTGAGGATTTCCACTTCACTTTACTGATTAAAACACCTCCAATAGTTCTCATTCGGTTCATGTAGGATGAGAACATAATTTTTGGAGCAGTTAAGACCATGAAATCAGTGTGTTAGACACTATGTGTTAAGTTTTATTTGTTTGTTGTAGATTTCTATTGACGAATTTCATTGAAGTTCCTTGAAGAATATCCAGCTTTTTCCATATGAGATCGTTTGTTGTTGTTGTTGCAACTATCTGAAATTTTCGGCCGTAGCAACTATGAATTAGAGGTCAATGTATTATGTCTGTTAATTGCATGTGATCATTTGGTTTTCTTGTTTGTCGAATGAAAAACTCGATTTCCCAGGAGTAAAAACCTAATTATCTCTATATGAGATGGTTAACTCATCTTCATTTGAGAAAAGTTTATAAAGGTTCTTAGCATACTAGAACGAATTAGAACGGAGGTCTAAGATCATCGATGATACTGACTGAACTACGTTTGAGACTGGCAAACATACTTGAAGCTGATAAAAAAGCTTACGCTTTCTTGCACTTTTTGATACTCAAGCCTTTGGTCTTTATAACCGATGTCTCGTGATACCTATTTACGTTGAGCATATCTTGGAAGGATGATCCTTTTCGTATGTGGTGCAGTTCTTGGAATTTACAGCGCTGGATAACGTCTTGGTAACAGTTTGAAAGTAAAAAGGATTCATTCCCTATTTTTCTGAGGAGTATGGATATCTCTAAATCTCTTGTAGAATTTTTCTGATTATATTGAAGTGATTAGCTGTGATTCATCACTGTATTCTGTGTTTACTTTGAAAGGTGGAAAGAACTCTGGCTGCAATCTGGTTTCTGATTGTCACTCTTGTCCTGAGTGAAGAGGATGGTCATCATGATGTCACGTTTTTAGAGATTTATTGAAATGACTGTGCAATTCTGTCCAGTATATTGCGGGTCCAGTGTATTGCAGGTTCGGTGTATTGCATTTAATTTCTGCTAAGAATAGAACGTTTTTCATCCGACCAATTCCGACCTACTGTCCTTTGACACTGCAAAGGAACCAAGTAAGATGACCTCTTGATGGGGCAAATCTTGTCTGGAGAACCCCATCCAACTTTGAAGGTAATGTTAATAATTGGAAAGGATACTTAAGTTGTCACAGATTCTTTCTTGTTGTTGGAAGAGGAGTCTTACAAATTTAAAGCAGGTTTGATCAAGTTGGTCCTAGACGAAATTTTTTATATTAAAACATCCATGGCTGCATGTCTATTTTTGAGAGCGTCTTACATTTTCATGATGTTTTCCGCCCCTTTAGAGTAATAGATATGCTTAGTGTTTTTGAATGACAAGACAAAATTTTGTTTGTTCTTAGGATTTCTTTAATGATTTCTCGAGAATTTTTTGTTCTGGTGTATGTGATTTGAAAATTTTGTAATATTCTAAAGTGAAAATATAGTTCTTTTTTTTTTTTTTTTTTTTTTTGTAAATTTTGGCATCACGCAATCTGATGACTCGGATGCTGGTTGCTCCATGGCGAGTTGAAAATGATTGCAAATCACTCATTCAGAAAATTTCCCATTGTCATGCTGAAAAAAATGCATTATATTCTTACAATGATTCCTTGTCTTTTGACTGAGATATGGTAAAATATTTTTTTGTTCCAATGGATGTTCTACCTCCTCTGCTGTATACACATATGTCACTTCTAAGTACTATCTTTATATAAATCTCACAAAAAAGGTGGTCAATATATATATATCGTGCATTTCTTATCGTGGAAAGGCTGAGGGTTAGATATTCTGTAATTGCACTTTAAACACTAAACAATTACCTATTTTCAAGCCACTAAATGCCTTTGATAAACAGCAGGTGAGGAAAATCGTATACTACCCTGAAACGTTTCACAAATATCCATGTCACAGCGGGATTCGAATCGTTATCCTGTTGGTTGGAGAGTGGAACGCTATCGAACCTAAATTGAAAATATATATCTTGAAATTTGGTCTATTCCTAAAAGAGAGAACGTTTCCTCATATCGTTTCAAATTTGTTTGTTTAGCGTATGACTCACACTTGAAAAGTTACAATACAATAATCTTTAATATATATAAACATTTAGTGTAAAATAGACAAAATACTTAAAAAACCTTCATAAAAGAGACACTCAAGAATAGACTACAACTGTAGGTCTAGGTTGATTATTCAATCAACTGCACTTGGTATAGAGTGGATGAAGTTCGACAGGTTTCCACTGTTTACACGTTGGGTACACTCTACTGTGATATGGCTAATTGTCTGGCAAGGTGATCCACAGTCGAACCTGGGTTATACTCCATTTGTAAAAGTGATCTGCACATCTGCATGATTGGTGCGGATTCTGTTAAGGGTAGTCCAAGTTTTCCGAGGTAGGTCAAAATACGAGAGTATCTCTGTTGGGTCCACTAATTCGTGGAAGTCCCTGTTGAAGTGTTACGCCAGGACTCTTTCCACTTCTCCTTCATGTTAAAAATTGTCTCCCCGATAATTTTCGCTGTTAGTATTGGAGGGCGCCTTGACTTTATCCTATTTATTTCTAGGGGCGGCAGGATGTCTACGAGGATTGGTAGATCTTGGATTTCCACGATTTTGCTGTATTCATGTAGAAGAAAGTTGTATCTGCGGAGATATGAAGGTGGGATGTTGCTTAGTACTAGGAGCCAGTAGCATGGTGATGATTTCACAGTTTCAGAAATAAGGCAAATAGTGGTCTTAAGCTGAGCATCAACTAAGTACACATGGGCTCTGTTCAGTCATACAGATGAGCAGTATTCAGCTGCAGAGTAAACTAGACTAAGAGCGAAGCGTTGCTGTTGAGGCATCCCAAGTTGTTCTCCGGGTTTTTGCAGTATATTGTTTATTGCTTTTACGTTGGATGCTGTGTTAATGAGATATGGTTTAAAAGAGAGAGTTCTATCCAAAGTGACGTCCAGATATTTCGAGAATTTATAGTGTAGCAGTTTGTGGTTGAAGTAGACCTTCAGTTTTTTGTTAGCCTAGTTATTGTTCAGGTGGGAGCATGAAGCTTCTGTTTTGCTAGGATTTGGACGTAATCTCCATTTGCAGAAGTATGCATCTAGGATTGCAATGTCATTTGTTAGTATATCTTGTAGTAGGGTAAGTGTGTCTGGTAGCCAGAGCAATGCCATCAGCGTAACAAACTTTTTGGAGGCTGTTGTAAGCAAATCTGCGATGTATAAGTTAAAAAGGAGGGGAGCCAGAACTGACAAAGAACACTGGGTAATGGATAACCATTATCCAGTGTTCTTTGTTTACTCGTCCATAAACATTTGGAACATCTTCCAAATGTTTATGGACGAGACATAAACTTCGTTTATGTCTGAATCCAACCTGTTCCACTGGGACTTGTTCTATTATCTTAGGGGAAATTCTATTGAGGAAGAGCCTTTCTAGGAGCTTATAACAGGCGCTAAGCATGGCGATTAGTCGGTAATTTTCTAGTTTCTTTTTGGTTTTCCCTGATTTTTAAGATGGGAATAATTTTTGACCTCTTAAACTCTTTCAGAAGTCTATCAGTCTGGAGGATGAGAAGAGGTATGCCAACCACTGTCGAGCTTTCTGGCCTGACGTCAACAGGAAATCAAAATGAATTCCATCAAAACCTGTAGCCTTGCTGGTTTCATATTCATTGAAGAAGTGGTAATATCTTCAAGAGTGAAAGTCGCGAATATAAAGGATCTGATGGTCTGCTATTCTTCAAATATATAAGTTCTCTTTTTTTTATTTGAAGAGTGTGCTGTTTGTCCTTGGCAGTATATCCTGATGTATTGACAATATGTGATCCATATTGGTTAGCAGAAATAACTCATTGTTTAAGGACAGTCAGGGTACCACTACCTAGTTTTCGTAGACTCCATGCTTTTCTCCTGGAGTACTGATAATCAAGTCCTTCTACCCTCTGAGTCCATTTCTTCTGTCGGTTTGTGTCAAGGCTGTTGAGTTCATCGGCAATGTCAGGGTCGCCAGACTCTAGGTATTCTTGATACAGGATTTTACTATGATCGTCCCATCCAGGGATATATACTCCTTGCGGAAGCCTCTTAGTATGTGTTCTTACCTACAGCTAAAACAGCCCCCACAAATCTCTTGTAATTATTGCTTGTTGGAGGAATCCAACGGATATATTTGTCAAGATAGGCAGTAAATGTGTCCCAGTCAGCTTTCTGGAAGTTCCAGCGGGGTTGTTGAATGAATCTGAAAAGGGGACCTTCAGGCCTACATCTAATATAATTGGTCTATGTCGGCTTCGCGAAAGTTGGAGAGAACTCTTTTCGATGTAGATAACGGTCGTCCATTATGGTCTTGAGTGGCAAAGCAGAGGTTTGTACTTCCTATTCCAAGCTGCTGACCTGAAGGAAGATCTGTCTGCGTCGAAAATTAGGTGCATGTTGTGAACTTCTGCCCATTCAGTCAAAGTTTCTCCGCATTCATTGTTGGAAGCATACATTTCCATGGCGTGCAGTGGCTGTTGACGTCTCTTATAAGCATCGCAGGGTGGTTGTGCACTGATATAACTGCGGAGGCCACAAGAGGACTGGGGGTTTATACACGCTGGTAAAGGTTGTGTTTCCTACCTTCGTGGTTATCAAATGCACGCCGTCGACAATGTTGGTTGTAATGACGTGGGAATCTTCTAGGATACTACGTACAGATGGCAAGGCCGTGTGCATGGTTTATGGTAAGTGGCTCCAATAATAATATAACCAGGAATTCGATCCCTGTGACGGAGTTGGTACTCCTCCTTACAGTGAGTCTCTTTAACAAGAACAACGTCGACATTGTTGTCGTGTAAAATCTTTGAGAGTTATTCACATTTTTCCTCGACGTTAATTTGAACAATAAGTCCGATATTTCTAGACATATTATCCTTAGGAGAGCTAATTCGTGTGCTTAAGTTCTTGTGTGCGGTAACCAGGAGATCATAACATAGGTTGCCAAGTCATTCTTGCTCTTTAGCGTTATTCAGGGTGCACCACGAGGAGCGAGCTAGAATTTCACCTCATCGTTTCAAAAAGAATATAAAACGCTGTAAATGGACTACTTCTTCTCCACTTAAAGAACATCATTTAATCAACCAAATGCAATGAAAAGCTTGCGGAATTTCGAGCACTATCTTTGTTATTTCTGTTGCATTAAATTAGCATACAGGAATCATAGGAATAATCTCATCATAGTGAAAGATTTTAATAGTTACAGCTGATACCTGACATCTCAATTTTTATTATCATCTTCAAATGAAGGAAATTTAGTTCTACCATTCTATGATCCTATGTATACTTTTATAATCTCATCTGTCACTGACATTGTTCCCACTCTCTTCTTACACAAACGTATTATATCTATTTCTTCTCCGAGAAAATGGGGTTTTCTATTCCATTTTAAGAATTATTTCACTTTGAATCAACTGAATTTTTAATAGGAATTGAAAATTCAAATCCACTTTAAGTTTTATTTAGAATGCTGGTAATTGAATTACAGTAGTTCCTAATAATAGTTGAATCCCCAATCATTAAATCGTTGATTCACTTGTTGACTTTCAAACACGTGGTTTGATGTCGCTCTTTTTATACATGCATTGCGCAAGTTAATCTGCATTCGCATTCATCATCCTCGGCATGGTTGCCAGATTGGCCATTTCATGGCCAAATTTCAAACATTTGAAATTTTGAAAAAATCAGTTTGGCCATTTATGCAAATGTGACCACTAATTTGGCCATTTTTACAAAGATTTCAAATTATGTGCATTATTAGGCTAGCTGTTGGTACCCCTTTAAGCGGCGTTTGGTTGGCGGTGACGCGCTTGATGCAATGTATATGATGAAGTATGTATTACTGGTAGATGAATCTACAGATATTGCAATACAAAAGTATTTGTGCATAGTTCTTAGATTTTTTTGCAATGAAACAAATAAAATTCACTCAGTTTTCTTGGGTCTTATACCTGTTGTAGGGGGAACAGCGGAGGTTTTATTTAATAAAATTTTAGAAGTGTTAGCTTCATATAATCAAACTCCTAATAACTGTATTGGGTTTGCTAGTGATGGTGCTGCTGCTATGGTTGGAAGTAACAATTCCATGTGGACTAGGATTAGAAATGAAAATCCGAACTGTATTCAAATGAAGTGCATTTGCCACTCTCTGGCAATTTGTATACAGCATGCATTTTCAAAGCTGCCATCCAATGTTGGATTCATTTTGACTGAAATTCCTTCGTGGTTTTCAAATAGCAATATGAGAAGAGAAGATTTTAAGGCTCTTTTTAAAGTGATGAATTCAGCAGTTGAAGACTACCAGGAACGAGATGCACCCCTTCCATTTATGAAATTGTCCAAGACAAGGTGGTTAGTGAGAGGTAAAGTCTTCAATAATATACTGCTAAATTGGGAAGAATTAATTGCTTACTTCACCTGCTTTAAACAATCTGGAGGTCAGGATACAAGGTATAAGGCATGGTTGATAAAAGAGATGTTACAAGATAGGATGAATTATTTTTACTTTGTATTTGCTACTTCCATTGTTAAAGAGTTCGAAAGGCTTATGCTGACCTTACGATCATGCCAAAGAACTGCGCACACACACAGAGATAGTCTTTATCAAAGGCTGTACAACGAAGATGGAACATGCATTAGTAGAAAATAGTAGAAAATGTAGACTTTGGAATTAAATTTGATCAAGAAATTTGGACGTACTTGATCAGCTTTAGCACTTCTCCTAATATGGAACAAGAAAATAATAAAATAAAGTCTGTGAAATTTAGGTGCCAAGCCATGCTTCAAGAATCGTTGAATCAAGTGAACAAGCGGTTACCTGAGTCAGCTGATATATTTAAAGGTCTGTCACTTTTAAATCCTACTGTTATTCTAAGCCAAACAGAAAAGGGAAAATTTTCTGATCTGCCATTTTTCCACCTAATAAACGATGCTGATGCAGTAGAAGACCAATACAGAAAAATTAGCCTTGTTGCGTGGAATGAAGAAGAAAACTCAAAACAAGATGGAATCCCTAAGGAAGGTTTAGAATTTTGGCAAGCAGTATCCAAACACAATAATTTTAAAATTATTGTGTTTGGATAATACAATAATTTTAAAATTATTGTGTTTGGATACAATAATAATAATAATATTATTATTATTATTATTATTATTGTATCTAAAGCAGTATCCAAACACAATAATTTTAAAGAACTGTCGAATTATGACTAATATGTCTTGTCGTGCCACCAGCATGTAACGCAATAGTTGAACGAATTTTTTCTTAACATCTATTTTCGTAACATCTGTCAAAACTAAACCCAGAAACAGGATGCAAATTAAACTGCTGGATTCAATTGTAAGAATCTGTTCATTCTTAAGCGATAACAATATGTGCTGCCAAAACTTTAAATGTACACCCGAAATGCTACAAATGCACAACAGCAAAACCCTTTACGACTCGACTGCAGAAAAACAAGAACAAGATATTCTATATCTTGAGGAAGTGCTGTCAAATTAACAGCTGAGTTTCACTGTAAGTATTTTAAGTTAAATTAAAAGTATTTTTGATGATATGTAATCAAATATATAGACATTATTTATGCACACTTAATTGTTGGTATGTTAATTCACCCAATTCAATCATTTTATATCTTTGGCCATATTTTTGGCCTAATACTTTTCCAAAGTGGCCATTTTGGCCATATTTTCTTTAAATTTTGGCCATAAGCTGTTGTGTTCATCTGGCAACCCTGATCTTCAGTTCAGTTCTGATTCATTTTCTCAATTCCTATTTTTGAAGTCAGGTTCTGCAACTATTATGATAGTTATTTTTCTTTTTCTTTGATTTTGCAGCTTATCCTTCGACATTTACCAAGGGATTGCAATCTTGTTATTAAAGAGAAATGTCAATAAATTCCCCCTTTCTCCCGGCCTGCAGTAACCAATGTACAATATCGATGCAATATACACACTTTTATGTATTAAACACAATAATTGCAGTAATTATAGGAGTGATAATATTAATTTATCATTATTAGATATATTACAATCACTTATTATCATATCAATAAAACATATACACAGTTAAATATTGAGTTAATATTAAATTTTGTATTAAATTTTGGGTTAATAATCAGCAAAAAACGCTGGAGTGTATTTATTTTTTTTATTTATTCATTATATTCAGTTATACATTTTAAACAAGAATCCGAAATTCTTAAAAAGGGTTTCAATTTTTCAATTGCTCCTAACCACATCCCCAAAATGGACTTCATGTGTGGTATTGAGAAAGGTCTTCATCCGCTCCCGGAGATAATAGCTAATGATATAAGATTCCAAAGTACAATCATCCTTTCTACAGCTAAACCACCAAAACAAAATACTACTCCTTCAGATAAAAAAGCAATTTGGAATTTAAGACCAAACAAGGACATAATAGTTACCAAAGCAGACAAAGGAAATTCCACAGTCATCTTGAACACCAAAGATTATATCAACAAGATCAATAGTTTACTATCTGACTCGTCCACGTACAAAATATTAAAAAAAATCCAACCATGAATAACCATAATGAAACCAATCTTCTGATTCGCAACATGACTGGTTGGCCTCATGAGTTCAAAAGAAAACTAAAATCTTCGCATCCCATAACACCCCGCCTTTACGGTGCACCCAAAGCCAAACACCTCGCCAACCTATTACATGCTAAAATCAGACAATCAGAGTCTTACATAAGGAACTCTCAACACTTCGTAGATAAACTTAAGAACGTTAAACTTTCCAAGACAAACATAATAGTAAGCCTTAATGTTGTATCCTTATTTACAAACGTTTCAGTTGAAGAAGTCATAGACATTATAAAAGATCTCTTTCCTAATGATATCACACAACTTTTCAATTACTGTCTTAAGTCTAACTTCTTTAGAGTCAACAACATTATATACCAGCAATTAGAAGGCTAGCAATGGGTAGTGCCCCGTCATATTGGAGATACGTTGATGATGTGTTTATTATCTGGAGGATAAAAGTAGAACACTTACATGAGTTCTTAGAAAAAAATCAACACTTTTCATGACAAAATAAAATTTACTTTAGAGCTAGAAAGCAATCATCAATTACCTTTTTTCGATATACTCATCAAAAGAGTAGAGAATGATGGTATTAAACTTACTATATATAGGAAACCTACTGATACTGAACGGTATCTCTATTATTCTTCAAATCATCATCATACATAAAAATGCAGCATCATCCATATGCTACGAAACAGAGCCCACAACATAGTCACGGACGAAGAAGACATATGTACAGAACTTTCCCACATCTCCAAATCTCTTTCTCAAAATGGGTATCCTCTAAACCTAATCAATAAAATGTTCTATAAAAACAACCTCCAGCAACAACGTTTAGCAACTCAGTATGTATCAACCATTGTCATGCCATATGTTGGTTCGGTGTCTAATAAAATAGCTAGAATTTTAAAATCCTACAACATCAGAGTTGTGTTTAAACCGACCACTACCACTAGATAGTTTTTAAGATCACCTAAAGACAGTGTTTCTTTTTACAAGTATTCAGGTGTGTACAGCATACCTTGTACATCTGGACTATCATACATAGGCCAAACTTCAAGAAGCTTAGAAATTAGACAGAAGGAAAATGTCGGAGACGTTAATCATAACAGAACGGACACCTCAGGCTTGGCGCATCACTTTTCAATTTCAAACCACGCAATAGATTGGGATAACAGCTCAATGCCTTACATGGAGGAAGATTACAGATATCGATTATTTAAAGAAGCTGCTGTGGTCCTACGAACAGGCAACAACCTTAATAGAAACCATGGAGTAATATTAAAGGATATATGGAAGAATATCATTAAGTCATTAAGTTTAGCGGAACTACAGTACGCCAAAAACTATGTAACGCGTATCTATAACAATGACTGAAGTATATCACTTCACTCATACCATGTAACGCGGTGCCTTCCATTTTCGTTGTAAACCGTTATTGCATTCCTTCATTTTTGCCCTAGTAGTTTTTTCACCGTTTAGTCTTGACAAAGCTAATCAGTTTTGCTAGCGAAACTAGTCGACAGACGTGTACATATATATATTAAACCTATGGTCTTATAATCCAAATAGCTATTGTGTTAATTATCAGTTATACTTTGTTATTAATATTTTTGATATTCAATAATATTTATAAATATTGCTAATAATAATAACAATAATAATTGTAAACTCACATTAAGACTTGCGCAATAAAGAATATTAACATGCGTTGCAGGACAGCAAAAGATGTTTTTTTTTTTTAAATTCAGCATTTTAAATTATTATTGTTAAGTGCAGACTTTTTGATTTTTTTTTTAACTTTCAAATATCTCCCAATATCACTAACTGTTCTTTATTCTTGTTTTTGCAGATGGACTTCTTTCAGTGATGAAAGTTTTGAACGTTGACTGCTTCGGCTGTACGATTGGCGGTCTGATCATAATTATTTCTGTATGTAATATTTCAATTATATCAGATGAAGCGTCTGATATAATTGTTTCTATTTTACTGAGCAATTTTTGAGAATTAGCTTGTTTGAGAATTAGTCTGCTTTGAATGTCTTGCTTATTCACAAGCACTACGGCGCCATTAAGATTAAGTCACTTTAAAAAAAAAAAGCAAACGGAAAGGAAAAGGAAGTTGCCTTCCGTTTGCTTACGATATGCTAGAGAAATCATACTGAAAGCTGCTATTGTATCCTAAACACTCTTCATATAATCGGCATGAGTAAGAAATAATTTTTTTTTTTCATTTCATGATAAATGTATGTATTTAATTTTAATAAACTAGCAGGCAGGAACAAATACTTGAAGTTTGTGATTATTCGTTTCTTCTTACATGCTAAGGTACATCGAGAAAGGAACGCAAGATTTCAAGTCGCATTGACAGTCACTTTGAAGGTTCGCCTCTAAAGCGTTATGGAAGGCAATAAGAAAAAAAAGAAATTGAAGCAAAGTCTTATATAAAATCAACGAATTTCATTTTTATTCTCAAAAATTTTAATTCATTGAATTCGTATTATCGTAAGGTATAAACCAAAAAGATTTCTAGTAAAAAAAGTTAAGAAAATGCCAGCTATCTGTGGAACACTAAATGAATGATTTAGCCGCACTAAATTCTTACTTCAGTTCAGAGTGGGGGAGGGCGACGAACCAATGACGATGAACTTCTGAACCAGTATCACTTTCGGTAAAATGTTCGTGCGCAGTGAACACGAGAGAGAGAGAGAGAGAGAGAGAGAGGTGGGGGGACTTCATTTGAATATTAATTCATTCATAATAACAAATTATAAACAGGCTCTTGTATCAAGAGTACTCAAAATAATATTCAGATTGATCTGATATGAACAAAGAAAGAAGAAAATGTTTCATAGGCCTTTCCGTATTTTACTAGCTTCTTCATATTTTACTGATTGTTGAAATTACTAGCAAGTGTACGTTGGCTAGTAATTTCAGAATTGGTTAAGCAGTTGCAAAACTTCGGAAAAATGAAAAAATTGCGAGCTTTATTTAATACAAGTATATTAGGATAATATTATTAGCAGTTTGCGTCGTGTGGCAACACTGCTTGCACGATTACCGGAAGATGATATCATATTAATTTAATAACAATATCGTTTCTCCGACGACAGATGTCAAGAGATGTCATCTGGATGTGGCTCGAGTGGTTAAGGCGTCTTAGAGGTCGTTAACACGCCTGCTAGCGCCGCATTCCTTCCTTCATGACGACGAGAGGATGCTGCATTGGGGTCTCTTCCTGCTCACAGCTTTGCTGCGTAGCAAATGAAACGATCTTGGCCTTGAAGTGGCCTTCTATTCCGCACGGATCATGACAGATTTAAAGTGAGTCGGTTTTTTTTTTTAACTCTCAACATCTTTTCTTTCTTTCGTTCTTTCTTTTTTTAACTGCTCCAGTTTCCTGATCGTGAACTGAAACGAGGCGTGTAATGTCGCTAACCTGTTGCTGTACAGGAAAAGATGTAAGAATCTCTACTCGACAGTTCAATGAACACGGCCCAAATATATGATGTTGCTCTTAACACACGCAACTCTCGAACCGTGAGACGTACAACAGTTACAGATTTCAAATGTGTTCTGCTCACAAAATAACGAATACATGGTCGAAACAAGAAACAGAGAGAGAGAGAGAGAGAGAGAGAGAATATTTGCTCTGCTTGCGTTAAATATGACGATATGCCAGTGACCTGATTCGATTGTACTTATTAATAGGATTATATGAGAAATTCACATATTTTACCGTTCTTTTGGACGTGTAGCAAAGAATTTCCTTCCCTGGAAAATTTTAATTAACACAAAATGAATAAAAATCTAGTGATATGAAAGATATTTTTATGTTCTCTTTTCGTGCAATGGAAACAACTTTTATCGATGACGCTGTGAATATATGAAGGGAACTGACTTGAAAAAAGTGCTATGTTGAGTTTTCAGAGCTTCCGGATTAAGGTGGTAGAACATAAAGTGCTAGTTATTATTGTCTGATATCAGCAAATTAAAATTTATAGACTTTTTCTCATAGTCTTTAATATCAATTTCATTTAAATCGGTTTATCCGTCCTAAAGATTGTTTCATGACATTGGACGGAAGAACTGACAAAGCTAATACTCATTGTTTGTTTGCAAACTCTCTCCTAAAAGATACTTTAACTTTATTTTATTTTTTACTTTCTCTTATCAAATTTGGACTACTAGTAGACTACATCGGTCATAGATTAGTCATTATGCTACAGGAAATAAATGTAAATTATCATCCGAGATATTGTTCTTCCATTCCAATGTTATTCTGCGATGTCAGTTAGCACGTACCTTTGACTCACGACGGGTATTCACTTTCTGTGTTTCTTTAGATTTCCGTCAGTAGTAAATGGGCTTTCCTGTCTGTCACCAATCTGTGTTCATCATGAACACAAAAAGACGTACGGCATCCGAGATGGATGAATTAGACTCTCTGACCACAACGATCTTGCCATTTTCGAACTTTATTATATCGTTACCTTTTCCCATTGTCTGATTTGATTTCATTTGAATTATTGCTGGAACAACCAAGCCTCTGAGGCAGTTGTATTTTATCAGTTATTCTAGCCTGTTTGTCTGGTTTTTAATTATGAAAAAGCGGAATTTCCTAAACGAAAACTCTACCACATTCCTAGGAAAACAGCTAGACGCGTCTTCAACTGGAAGAGCAGTTATAAAAGCTCCTCGTGTCATGAGGGAATTCGAACTCTCAGGTCTTTCCAAGCAAAATGAAATGCAACACTGTAATCGAGATTGAGCTAGGGAGGAGCGCTCTTTCAGCTATCGACTGAAATTTTAACATTCTGATTTACGCAACAATATACAGTACCTAACTATATTTTGATCAAGTGCTACACACACCTTTAACACTTTGGTAGGCTGGCCATGTCGACACACTGCATAAGGATAATCATAATTCAATGTTATATCATATAAAATCATCACGAAGGAACTTCCATAGCTCTGTCAGAACGTCCATTGGTTCGAAATTCACCGCAAGTCAAAACTTTGTAAAGCCTTTTCAACTAAAGGTAAGTTTGCCGATCTCAACTTGGCGAGAACAAAATTAATTTTTAGTCTGGGAATCTTGGGTTTTTCAACACTAAAGAGAGAAATTTACGGAGAAGACAGATTTCAACAATATTAATTGGTTTTATAAGATGATACCATACCTGGCACTCGTGGCCCTTATATCATCATAAACTAATTGATTAATAAGCTACAGTACGTGATTTACATTTTTCTCTCCCATGAACAACTTGGGCTGGACGCATAAGTAGACTATTGAACGAAATCAGGACATCATTACTGTTACATAAGCATCACATGGATTAAGGTCTAGGGTGTAAAGGAAAACAATGAAGGCCTGACGAAGTGATGTACAACACAGTCTTAAACAAAAATGAATTTTAACTAGACATTGCGGATACATACATACATACATATCTCATGGCAAAAACATGATGTTAAAAAAGAGAATCATGATGTCATTAAATATTAACAGAATTGAAGAATTTAAAATATTTTAAGTTAAAACTTTGAAGGAAAACACAAATCTAATCCAGGAAGTTGTAAAATTAAAATAAGAGTTAAAAGTAAAAGTTTTACTATGTTATAATAAGGAAAATAAACATATATATCATTATAAATTCAGATCGAAATTCGTAAGCCAGGTCACAGCTTCAGGAGCTGCTTGTAAAAAGTCATTCTAGTCATTCTGATAAGCACGGAAGGTGCATTCTTTTACAATATGTTGCATAGTCTGTCGTGGAGCACCATAGTCACATTCTGGAGATGTTTGTCTGTTCCATTTATAGAGAGTATCTCCACATAGGCTATGATTTGTCCGAATTCTATTTAGTACCGTCCATGTTTTGCGAGGTAGATCTGATCCTGTGATGATTTGATCACCTTTAAAGATGTTATGCAAATGTTCTTTCGTATTTTCCTTCCATGTTTCTTCCCACTTTGATAAAGGATTAAAATTATTTAGCACTAGTTCTTCTGCTGCTCGTAGTGATGGATGGCGGGATTTCAATCTATTGACGTTAAGAGTTGGGAAATCCTAATGAATAGGTAGGTTCGGATTACCAGCAATTTTTTTGGAATTCAGGGACTAAAGAATTCAATCTACATAGTTCTGTAGGAATAATGCCTGCTAAAAGAGGTAACCAATATGTTGGGGTCGATCTAATAGAGCCTGTAATTAATCTTAAGGTATTGTTCAATTGAGAATTGATAATCCTTGTGTGAGGGCTATTTAGCCACACAGGAGCACAATATTCAGCACTTGAGAATACCAAAGCAAGGGCTGTTGTCCGAAGAGTAGAGGCTCTAGAACCCCAGATAGTGCCACAGAGTCTCTGTAAGATATTATTACGTGTCCTTAGTTTATATGCCAAGTTTGAAAGATGTTACCGGAAAGTGTGACTCCCAAGTACTTAGGGAATGTATTATATGGAAGTATAATGTTGTTTAATTCAATTTTTAGTTTCACATTTGCCAAGTTTTTATTTAGATGAAAACAATATGTTACCGTTTTGCTCCTATTTAAACAGAGTCTCCATCTTTTAAAATATTCATCCAGAATAGTTAAGTCAGCTTTTAGAATTTCTTTTGTCGACTTATGCATTTATGCTGTGTAGTTATTGCTATATCGTCGGCATAACAAAATTTCCTTCATGTAGTGACGGGAAGATCAGATATATAGAGATTGAATAATAACGGAGATAAAACTGATCCCTGTGGCAGTCCATTATTTAACTTCCTTTCGCTGCTAGCTTTATGACCTATAGTCACTATAAATCTTCCATCTCTTAGCATATTGTTAATAACATGGACTATTGTTTTACATGGGATAATTTTATATAATTTATATAGAAGGCCTTGTCTACAAACGGTGTCGAATGCTGTTGACAAATCAATAAATGCTGCTGATGTTTTTAAACCTTTTTGAAAACCAGCTTCTATGTGAGTTACCAAAGAGAGAACCTGGTCATTTGGTCTGAAGCCAGCTTGTTCTATTGGGACATTTTTTAAAATTGTGGAGCTTATTCTATTATAAATAAGTCTTTCAAAGAGTTTAGAACAACAACTGAGGGGAGTAATAGGCCGTTTACTTTCCGGTTTATGATTAGGCTTACCAGGCTTTAAAATTGAAAGTACTTTTGCTTTTTAAAAAATAGTGGGAAGTTTACCAGTTGTAAGAATGTAAGAATTAATCTGGGAAGAAATTGCATTTCTTCCCAGATTAATCAAAAATTCTGGATGAATGTTATCAAAACCAGGAGTCTTATCAGGCTTTAATTCCTTTAAGGCCGCTTCAACTTCTTGCTGCGTAAAAGGGTGTGCAAAATTTGAAGTTATAGGTGAAGACTTTCTAAAGTCTTTTAATTTTCTCTTTATATATCTTGTATGCTTTCTATTGATTGGGATACGTGATATGTTAGTAATATGTATAGATAGTTGATCTGTGGTGATTCTTCGTTGTTCGTTAATCAAAGGAGCACTACCATCTAGTTTCCTAAGAAGGCTCCAAGCTTTACGGCTGGAATGAGTAAAGTCTATACCTTCAACTGTATTTACCCATTTTTTCCTTCGAGATATATCCAAGTTTTCTAGGAGTTCGTCTGCTGTTTTGGGGTCATTGTTTATCTGATATTCATTATAAAGTAATTCACATACTTCAAAGTAATATACATTCTCCAACCGTGTATATAGTTATGTCTAATACCTCTAGGAATACTTTTCTTGGCAGCAAGCAGGACTACACCTATAAATCGATGAAAATTACTACTTATTAGAGATATCCAGCGAATACATTTGTCAAGTTCATTTACGTATTTATTCCAGTCAGCCTTTTTAAAATTCCAGCTTGGGATAGGCTTTGATCATACAAATGGAATGAAAATGCCAATGTCAATTAATGCCGGTCTATGTTGACTATGAGGAAAGTCAGTTAAGACCCTTCTCAGATTTTGCATAGGGTGACCTAAATTATTTTTGCTCACAAGACATAAATTAGGGTTATAGTCTCTTTTCCAGGAAACAGATCTATAAGTGACTTTGTCTTTGGCATCAAAGACTAAGTGAAGATTTTTTAGCTCGATCCAATCAACAAGTTTTTCGCCGCATTCGTTGTTTCGAGCATAATTCCACTGTTCATGGTGACTATTAAAGTCCACAATATAAATTGCGGGATGTTCAGCAATAGGAATAATTTTTTCCTGCCAAAGGGATCCAGGTGGCTTATAAATATTTGCAATTGTAATATCTTGAACTTTTATCACTACTGTATGTATGTTTTCTACAATATTTTGAGATAGAAGAAAAACTTCTTTAAGATGATTTCGTACATACGTTGCTGTTCCGTATACTTCATGATAAGTTGCACCAATAGCAGTGTAATCCAGAATGCGACCTCTTTTAAGGAGCTGTTCAGGATCAGCAGCACGTGTTTCCTGGACAGCAATCACATCAACATTGTTGGTTAACAATAATTTCGATAAATAATCGCATTTGTCTTTGGTAATAGATTCAATATTTAATTGACAAATACGTAGTGTAGGGCCAATGTTTCTAAATTCTGGTTTCTGCAAGTCACTATATTCAATAAATTCAGTAGACATCATGAAATTGGCCAGTCCATCCTTAGGATGGACTGGCTGCCTATCGCTGTTGCTCATTTAGCACCACCCAGGGGACACGTATAGCTTTAGGATCACTATGGACGCGAACAACTTTGTCCCCCTTGTGGATAATTTCGCTCTGTCATATGTTCTAATTTGAAAACGACATTTGTAGACCTTAAACTGATTTGTCTTGATTAATATCTATCAGCGGAAATTATCCTACATTTGTCTAATATTTTACAAATAAATTCACACTTTCTACTCTGTAAGAAGCATAAATCGGCAGAAATGTTTTAGGTAGACGTTTCTGAACTGTCTGTGAATGCAAAACTTTAATCTCAACCCGAGTTTTTCTTAAAATAATAGCGTGTTTGACACTAGTGCAGCTTTATATTTTGGTAGTGAGACAGTTTGATTTAAATACTATTATTATTTAGATTATTTAGATAAAATATTAGTTAGCTAGATGCTTGTTCATAGTTTGTTTGCAGCTAACAACTGTCAGTTAATGAGATACCAAATATGCCTTACAAATTTGGGGAATCATTTTAGGAGTGGTTGTATACTTTTAAAATATGTTACAGAAAGCAATAATATTATTCTTAGATATCATTCATGAAAATAAAATATAAACATTTCGCAACAAAGCGTTTGAGAAATAAAAAAGCTCACTCATAGATTTTAGAAGTAATTATGGCACCTATGATAAAAGTCCAAAACCTGGACTATTATCACACCTGGAGTGCCCAAATAAAATTCGTTAAAGAGAGAGACAATTCTTTATCAATATCCTATATTTCTGCCAGTTCCATGAAACAGTTATTTTGTGTTATTCAATATATTTTTATATATTGAATTGGAAAACAATTCAATATATATTTTCCGCGCGGTTAGCTAGTGACTTGCGCTTCGCAACCATATGTCTGGGGAAGGAGAGTCCTAGGTTCGATTCCCATCGACGACGTGAGAAGTATCTTCCTCAGCCATAGCCATATTAGCCGATCTTGGGCGTGAACAGCAGGGTTTTTCCACCAGTTTATCTGGGGTTTTTCATCCCACAAACCGGTCCCATGAAAATACAGGCTGCAGTCATAGGATATTGGAAGGCAACGGGAAACCACCTTGCTCATAATCATTTCCCCAGTACGGTAGTATATAACTACCCCCACCCAGCCGGATGGCTAAGGGAATAGAATAGAATAAAAAATATGCATAAATATAATAATATAATCTAATGTATTCTACATTTTTGCCGGCCTGGTTGGCCGAGTGGTTAGCGTATCCGCTCCCCAAAAGGCTGCGGGTTCGAATCACAAACATCCCGCCATGGGCATGGATGTTTGTGATTGTCTGTGAAAATACTAGTGGTGAAGTTGGGCGGTTGATGGCGTTCGTGTAAATAATGATGATGATAGTTGCGGTTCGTAGTAGTTGGTGAATTGAGTGGTGGAGACAAAGAGTTGTACAGTAGGTGCCCTCCCTTCAAGAGTCTTTGGACTCCCTGGAGGTAGTGCATGTAATGCAGTATAATATAATAATAATATGATATAATATAATAAATATATATCACATATTATTATAATAATAATATAATAAATAAATAATATAATATAATATGATATAATAATCAATATAATAATAATAATAATATAATCAATTTTTAATGATAATAATAATGATAATTTATTGATTGCTAAAATATTTACACATACAATAGACATCTTGTGTGACATTGCACCTTATAATTTTACAGAGTTCAACACTAAGTGCTGCATTTTCTACATAGGATTTCAATTAAAATTTTTAATAATACTTTTTTGCCTTTATATTATGTAATTACAACACATGTTCTTCTAATATTAACAATGAAGATTATACAGAATTTTTTGTATAATTTTTTTTCAAAGTTTGAGAAAGAGTGATTATACATACAAATTTCTGCATTTGCTTATAAGGATTACTTGTAGATGAGTGAGGCAAGTTAATCCCACCTGCTTCGAAACTTGGGTTAGCTTTTATGAAGAGAGTGGGATTTAGCCTTCACTATTTATGTTGTTGCTACTGTTTATTTATGGGATGTAGGCATTGAATGCTGGTGATTTGTGATGTGTATATTAGTGTTAATGGTATATTAACTTTGTTGGTATATTTTCCAGAGTTCGTTTTTTAATGTTCTGTAGTTATCTACGTGTTTTAACTTTCTTGGTAGGTTGTTGAGTTGCGTAGGTATCAGATGTGATCTCACAAAAGAACCGTATGAGTTGTTGAAGGGTGTGGGGATGTAGAGAGTTGTTGTAGGTCGTGTTATAAGATATGTGTCTCTGTTGTTTCGATAGGTGATGTTGAAGTAATTCCTTGTTAATATCATGTAGTGTTTCAGGTTTTTAATTCTCAGAATTCTGTGTATCGCCATGTGCTTGTCGGATATTGGTTGTTGCGTGTAAGGTGTCCAGATCACTGTTGACACGATTTTCCTGTGTAATGTTTCTAATTTTGTTAGGTGGTTGTTTGATGTATTTGCAGAGACTGTTATTCCAAGTAGGAATTCGAAGATACCGTGATATAGGAGTATTTTTATGTTGGATGGAATAATGTCTTTAACTTGGAAGAGTTTTGCTGCGATGATCCGGAGTTTGGTGTGTAGGTATTCTATGTGTTTTGTCCATTTAAGGTGGGAATCTATATAGAGACCAAGGTATTTTGCGTGTATTACAGGTTTGATTTCGGAATATTGGCAGGTATTTTGGTTGTTTATGCAGCGGTATGTGTGACAATGTATCGATAGTGATGCGGGGGTATGATTCTTGGGTTGTGTATTATCAACATCTGTGTTTTGGTGCCGTTGATTAGAATTGCGTTTTGGTGGAAGTATGTTGTGATTTCGTTTAGGTCTTGTTGTGCTTTGCAAAGAGCTGTGTTAATGTCTGTGTGGATTGCCAGTAGTGCAGTGTCATCTGCGTACTGAAATATTTCACTTCTTATGGCCATGTTATGAACATCGTTAATGTATATGTTGAATAGAGTGGGTGATAATATGGCACCTTGAGGTACACCGTGTTTTATTTGTATACTCCAACTGTGACATGTACCTATTTTTGTTACTTGTGTTCTGTTTGAGAGGTAGTTCTTGAACCATGTATGCAGTGTTTCTCTTATACCTATTGAGTATAGTTTGGTGAGTAGTATGTCATGTTCAAGTGTATCAAATGCTTTGGTTAGGTCCAGCAGTATAAGGAAGGCGTACTTGTTTTTATCGAGAGCTTTGTTAATTGTGTCGGCGATGTCTTCTAATAAAGTGATGGTGCTTTTTGTTTTCTGAAAGCCGACACAATTAACAAAGCTCTCGACAAAAACAAGTACGCCTTCCTTATACTGCTGGACCTAACCAAAGCATTTGATACACTTGAACATGAATCTGGTGTTCAAGTGTTCATGAACATGAACACTTGAACACCAGACTACAGAACTTGAATAGTTCTGTAGTCTGGTGTGTGTTATTTTTTCTAGAATTTTTGAGATTACTGGTAGTGTAGCTATTAGTCTGTATTTCTGAGTATCGTTTCTTTTGGCGTGTTTGTATATTGGCGTATTTACTGCAGTTTTTAGTTGTTGTGGAATAATGACTGTGTTAAATATTATGTTCACGAGTTTCAAAAGTATTACAAAAATATAATAATAGTAATAATAATATAAAAATGGTTTACAGTTATTGCTATTATTATGCTTAGAATAATGACTAGAGCAGATTATATACTGAATATATATATATAATCTCGTATAGTATTCAAAGAACTTTACCACCCATCTTCATCTTGAAATGAAGATAAGTTATCGCTGGGTTCAAATGGAGATGGAAGGGTTATTCTGTTTTTTTTTTTTTATATATCTACCAGAATAGAAAAACGCCAGCACAACATAAATTACTAACAAGGAATGTGACATAGATTACATAACAATAAATGCACAGGGTCTCATAAATGTTTGCAGATACTGTGATGAAATGATATATGCAAGAATTCAATATAGAATTTGCAATGGGAATGGGAGGGAAGCATACAAACATATTCTGGCAAGTTACAAAATTTACACAGCAGAATCTTTGAGAAATATAATTATAATGATACTTTAGTATCTCTAGTTTAATTTTCTCAGGCAGTTACATATTTATAGCATATTTCACATTTGACATCGACAGAAACATTGAATTAATATCATTGATCTTCACCCTATTCTCAAAATAGCTCATACAAAAAATATCCTGCAGTGTGTTTTACATTCATACACAAGAATTTTGAAATCTCTTAATGAAAAACTGAGAAATAAGAAATCATAACCATCATTAAGATTATGATAACCATCATAACCATCATTAAGAGAAATTTAGCTCGTGCTTTGGTGATCACTCCATTCGTGTCGATAGGTTTCGTATTAATTTGTTCCACATAGTATTTAATTTATCATATTTATTCGTGATGTATAATATTTATTTTAGTAAACATGAAATGTAATTGAATACGGGCGTTGGTATATATATTTTCTGTATTAATAATTAATGCTGGTTACATTATTTTGCTCACAATACTTCCAGTAAATAATTGATATGATTGCCTTGCTGTTGTGTTTTATGGACATGAACTCAACTCTAATTTCATGAAGTTGCAAGTTAATAAAGAATCTCCGACAGTTCATGAGGATTTCTTATATTCACATTATATTCCTTAAAATTTCACGTTACAGTGTAATTTTATGCAACAAAATGTCATTTTTCAGGTATTGTATATCGGAAACGATTACTACTTACATGCAAATTTCCATTTACTTCAATTTCGGAATTTAACCATACATTTTAATGTTTTTCAATATCTTAATAAAACCTTACCCTAATTATTCTCGTACCTCGTATTCTCGTGTTCTCGTACTATAATAGGAATCAAACTCTGGTTCTTTCTAATCGAAGAACGCTATAGACTTCTGAGGAGCCTGCAGCTGTAAGGCCCATCATAAAATAAATCAGTAAAACAACACGATGATGCCACAATTGGATACAAAGGATGGAAATCTTTGGAGAAACTAATATGGTAGATGTTGCCAATTCTAGTGTCTGGGAATACGAAGAATCTGACAAAGGTGGGGTTTGAAAAAATGCAAGAATTTCGACCACGCTTTCGCCTATACATAAATGATCTTCTCTCACTAACTTCAAATCCAATCAATAGTTATGCCGTTACCAGTTCACGCCATTTATCTTTTTATGTGTATTTTTAAATGTATACTCCTCCCTTCTGCGCAAAATTATAAACCTATATAACATTCGTACCGTGAATGCCATAAAGTTTATTAATATGAATACTATTTTCGGGAGAGAAAAATCCCTAACCTACCTTAAGCTTAAACAATACAAAAAAGAGCTTGTGGGATTTGCCGGCCTGGTTGGCAGAGTGGTACCGTATCCGATATCCAACCAACAGGGCGAGAGTTGGAATCCCGCCATGGAAATGAATATTTGTGATTGTATTCATGTGAGAGAAAAATTTCATCGCCAGATGTGAGACCACTGCCTTGCTCGTTGGAAGCCTGAAGCAGCTAATACAAGTTCCATATTTAATCTCTAGACTATGTAAAAGTTTCTGTACTATGTAAAAAATAAAATATAAATATATAAAAATATAAAAGTTAATAAAAACTAAAATAGAAAAATCCATAGCCCACTCACGGTACTAATGTACCATAGACTGACAATCATTCATGACTGAGAATCACATAAAAAAATACAAGGCGAGAAAGTCATCTCACCATCTATTTACATTCAAAACTTACTGTCAAGAACGGGATTAGAACTTACGATCTATCGGTGGGAAAACTATCCACTCAGAAACTAGAGCAGCAGATACTTCAATGAAATGAGGACAGTAGTGACAGCTTGAACGCTGTTTAATTTGCTCCTGTTTCATTTGGCACAGAAAAATCACACTGCATTTCCTATTGTATAATTGTAATCTCTAAAATTTATAAATCCTACCCTACCGTCCTCATATTTGGGGAACCAGAAGTCTCCATAAAATTGCTTGATGCTATCCAAAATGCTCAATGATGTCCTCAACGATGATAAACCTTTAACAGAAATGTTACAGGTTCGTCCTTTCTTCTTAATCACCTATTCTCACAAGACACTCGTGTACTCTTTTATTACGTCACTTCTGCGTTAAGCCGCTGATATTTATAAAATTTCATGCAACTTTAATGTCATTGTTAAATAAGTAATACTCTTCATATTTTTAAGCCTCCATACATTCAGATTTAGAATTCAGTTCACATTAATTTAGGTCAACAGTATATCCATGTAAAACTTAGTTGTGATAACAGCGTTTCGCAATTTAAAAGCTAAAACTAAAAAAAAAACAACTTCAAAATTAGAATTAACTACAGAACGAGTTTATACGTTCTGTAGAACGTATAAACCACCACTGAATTAGAAACCGTTAAGCAGATGTTCTTAAACGTCACTTACACCGCTTAGGTCCAAACTTAGGGACCTGTTTAAGAAGGCTGCTGGTCAGTAATCATTAATACGATGTTGATCGTAATGGGGAAAAAAAGGATCTTTCCGAGTTAAATAAACCGTGCCTGTCTGGCTGGAGCCACGATTTCGAAAACAGCAAAGCTGACTGGTTTCTCAAAACGTAAGATATTCGGGCAGTGTTTAATCAATGGAAGAATAACCCGAATTGTCTTTCTAAGAAGCGTAACTGTGGACCTAAGACAGTCTGTCAGGAACACGATCGCCGTCGTCTGAAAAGGCTTGAACTTCTTTTGTGCAGCAATTGACCGAAACATTAATGAAGGCTGTTCCAGACACACATCTCTCCGAGCTATGCAGAGGGAATTAAAGAGGATCAGTAATTGACAGTCGCATGCCTACAGGGAAACCACTGATTTCGAAGAACCAGAAAGCACGTCTGCAGTGGTGTCAAGAACATCGTGACTGGACACTGAAAGGTTAGAAAAAAGTCAAATGGTCTGACAAGTCACAGTATACGTTGATCTGTATGGACAGTAGGCAGAGAGTTAGTCGGGCGCCCCATGTAGCAATGAACCCATCTTTCCTTGTAAACACAAATCAAGGTTCTGGAGGTGCTGTCATGCTGTGGAGCATGTGCTGTTGGATCTTGATATTGCTAGAAGATTGAGTGTCCTTCAAGGAATGTCTGAATATTGTGGTCGATCAAGTCCACTCTGCAATGTTGACTTTTTAACTATCACGTGACAGTTGTTTCACGGACGAGAATGCTACTGTCCACCAGGCAAGAATTGTTCATCAGTGTTTCAGCAAGTATGACAGCGACTGTCACCATCTTCCCTGGCCACTACTAATTTTCGATTGATCTGAGTCTGTGTAATTCTGGTGCATTTGGTGCATTATTTCTTTTCTCAAACGGACTTTACGTGCTTTTTACACTATTCACAGAATTTATATAAGTAGTGCACAATGTGTAAGAATCAATTTTTGTCTATTAATCTGCCTGTCTATCTGACAACCTGAACAGGTACTGCTGAACTGAAGTATTTTATTAACCCGGCGTTAGTAAGGTGGGTTGTTACAGACCCCAACGATTTTAAATTGACTATAACTTTCTAAAACTCGTGGCAATGAGTCATACTTCAGTATAGCTTCCGCTCCCGTAACCCGCTACTCGACGCCATAGACGACAGGCTGCTGCGGGCAAGCAAGTTTAGTGTGCAAGCAAGTTTCGAGGTTTCAAGTGTTCTGGGGTCCACCAGACCCCACTTTACCAAAAGTGTGACTATATTTACTTCCGAAACATAAGTTCTTTTCATGTATATTCTACTAAAATATTATTGTCATTGCTGTGTCTTCTATATTTTGACATACCAACTATAAGCAAATACGTTTTCGTAAATATTTAGAGGGTATTTTGAGAATAATATCTTTTTTTTACCAGATGAGTTACGAGCAGGAAGAACAGAGGTTACGTCAACCTATAGATGACGCTTTGACAGACGAGGAGCCATTTAGCGGAGATGATGATAGTGAAATTGATTTAGAATAGGTCAGTAACCTTGAGTCAGTAACCATGAGAACAAGACTGTGAGGAAGAATCTTCAGAAGAAGAATCCATAGAGAATCCACTAATATCCACATTGATTTAAAATATATGGATTTCTATAATACACCACATTATTTGGGTGGGTCTGTGGGACCCCACCTTACCACTTTTGTTACATTTTCGCACCTCACCAGCGCCGGGTTAAATATGATGTTAAATTGTCTGCACCAGGCACACTACATTTGTGCTAAATACCACAACTGTATTTATGTAGAAATTTAGTAGAAAAATTTATCTTCTTTCCAAAATTCCATCCGGAACATCGGAATTCTCTAAATGGTTTCCATAAGTTCCTTATCCTTACTATTTGGTCTTAGTTCAGCAAGTATTTTAGGATGGACAGGCTTTCTCTTCTCTTTTGGATTTCATTACTGAGTTCGATGACAGATTTCTTGATGATATTTCCTAAATATATACCCAATCCATCTTAATTTTAGTTTCTGATTTTCTGGTTGACTTTTTTTTTTTGCTGTGTTATTTTCAATAGGTCTTCATTTGTAATAATTTGAGGCCGCAATATTCGAAGAAACCTCCGCAGATATCGATTAATGAAAGTTTGCCGATACGGACTTTAACCAGTATAAATAAAGATATTTAATATATGCATTAATTTTTTTTTAAATTTTTTAATGTAACAAAACATATTCGTGTACAAAATTAATATACCAAAACAGCTGGATATAATAGACTAAACTTCAAAAGAAATCGTGATATCTTAAAGGAACTTGAGGTGACATCTGTTTTAGACTACGTCGAACTTCATGGAGTTGGATGGAGACAACATACATAAAGAATGAGTGAAGGAAGACTCTCATCAGATAGATACAGAAATATTGACCTCAAGGGAGAAGGAACAGAGGACGGCATTTGAAAGGATAAGAAGAGACCGTAACAAGCCATTAGGCCTCTTACTAGATAGGAAAAAAAAAGAAGATTAAATATTTTTATTTTTGCGTCTGAGTAAATATTTTTCATTTTCCACACTACAGATTAAGTTGTTTAAGTATATTAAGTTGAGCACATACACACCTCTTTCCTTTTGAATCCTAATATCAACCTCTCCTACATCTATGGATAAAATACTAACGAGATATATAAAATTTGAAATACGTTTTACTTGGTACATTGTTATTCCAACTAATTCTCCTTTGTATCGTTTTGTTTATTTATTTATTTTTAAACAAACTTTCTATTAAAGTTTATCTCTTACGTGTACTTTAGGATGGTACATGTAAGAGATGTATGGCTTGCAACCATATTACAAGAAGAATCTCTGAAGGAAAAGGGTACAAAATAAACTATTTTGGATGTCGTGTGCAATTAGATCTCTGCATGACTACATCACTGGTGCATTTAGTGTTATTTTTTTTCACAAACAGACTTTACGTGCTTTTTATACTATTCACAGAATTGATATAAGTCCTGCACAATGTGAAAGGATCAAGTTTTGTCTATTAATCTGCCTGTCTATCTGACAACCCATACACCTCAGCAGTTATTGCTGAAATGGATCAACCATTGTTTTATTTATTTTCCGTGCTATTCTAATGGAATGTGTAATTTCTGTCTGTTCTAAAACATGATCCCGATGTAAATAACTAAGAAGATAGCAGACACCCTAGTCCTACCTGCATGCAGTTTGAGAAGGTTCTGATAAGTATTCATCATGCAACACATGGCATTACAATTTATTATAACTTTCCCTTATGAGCTTTATTATCTTCTGGGGCTTCCCTTAATTTTGAAATGTACTCCACACAAAATATCTAGCAACGTAATCGAAGACGCCTTCATAGTATGCAAAAGTAAATGCAAAGGAGAGACAAATTCATCAGACTATCAGTTAATATTCTTAAGGTGCTAATGTGGTCTATACATGATCAATATGGCCTAACAATATGGCCTAAAACCAGACGGCTGTTATGTTATGCCCTCATCTAAAATATTAAAGATTTTTAAAAGTGTAATCTTGCAAAACATTTTGCTCATGGTAGATGCCTCCATTTATTACAATTTCCTAAATTTTCATTCTATAGTATTTTCACTAGTATACCTGTATTAAAATGACAAGGGAATGTCGCTTTTCTCTGCATATTATCTGGAAATAGTATAGTGAATACAGCATATCTCTAACAAACAGTTGTGATGTCAGTTTTTAGAACTTCTGCAATTATGTGATCATGCTCTGCAGCCTTCCCAATTTTTCATTTCTTTAACAGCCATTTTTTCTTTTATTAATTTGAAATTTATTTGGTGAGTTAGTATCAATTTTAAATTATGTAAAGAGCAGAATTTTTCCATTCAGATCCTTTACTGAGATATTCTTTACAACCGCTTCCACAGAATATATTCTTATAACTCTATAATATGGTATTTGCAGTTTGTTGTGCCCTTGATGCCAGTTTTTCAAATATTCTTTATCTTTTCTAGCACTTTTTTCTAAACTTTTTTAGAGAGAATTTCTTACACTTAATTCATCACTGTTTTTTTTTTTTCATTCCGTCAAGTAGTTTTTAAGTTTCCTTTGATAACCGTTTTTCTTTCTTTGATTTAGTATATCCGAAAACATGTTGATATGTTTAGGATATGCACTCTCTTTAAGGACTTTTAATTTCTTCCGTCTAACCTCTACAGTTCAGGGTTATGGTTATTTAGAAGTTTGTGAAACATATTAAACATTCACTACTGATAAACTATGTAACATTTAGTGGTAAGTTTTACGTCGAAAGAACGACAAACTCTTATTTCGTTTGAGGAAATCGCCCTCGTGTACTTGCTGTAGTTTGCCGCAAGGAGGCAAGAGTAGCAAAGATGGCGTTGAGTAAGCTTGAGAAGTTATTTTGTGTTTTAAAATACGCCAGAACCACGTCCGTTGTGACAGTGCAGCGACGATTTCGAGCAGAATTCCAGAAGGAACCACCTGTGTACAACAGTATCAAGAAGTGGTATGAGAAATTCCCGGATGAAGGCTGCTTGTGCACCGCTCCTCGCCGGGACGTTCAGCCCCAAATGAAGAAACTGTGAATCGTGTTAGAGAAGTCTATGCGCGCAACCCTCGGAAGTCCACTACACGTGCAAGTTTAGAAGTTGGTGTCTCGCAACCAACAGTGTGGCAAATTCTCCTTAAGAGATTGAAGATTAAACTTTTCAAGCTTCAGTTGCGTCAGGCTCTCAGCGTAATGACAAAGAAGTGCGTCTTAATTTCTGCAATGACTTACAGGAGCGGTTTGAGTTTACGGTTTCGCGAAGTCGCTCATCTTTAGCGACGAAGCAACTTTCTATGTGTGTAAGAAGGTGAATCGGTACAATGTGCGAAGTTGAGGGACCGAAAATCCCAACGCAGCCATTGAGCATTTGCGAGACTCGCCAAATCTGAAAGTCTTTTGTGCAATTTCGAAGGTAAAGGTGTTCGGACATATCCATGTTCTCCAACATGTCCATGTACGTCATGAATTGGCTGATGCCACAGCTTAATGAAGACAGTAATAATTTCATCTGTCAACAGGACGGCTCATTACCACACTGAAGTGCAAACTTACCTCACCGAAAACTTGCCAGAACGTTGGACAGGACGCACAAGTCAAGATGATGACGCATTAATGCAGTGGCCACCCCGGTCACCGGATTTAACCCCATGAGACTTTTTCTTGTGGGGATTCGTCCAGGACTCTTTGTACTCCGCTCACCACTAATCTCATGGAACTTCGCAACCGCCGCGGCTGTGACAATAATCGATCATGACATGCTCACAAGCGTGTAGGACGAAATGGATTAATGGCTTGATGTCTGCCGCATGAGAAAAAGTGGATATAATGAGTATTCGTGAGGTATGTAAAAAAAAAAAATTTACAGTTTACCTTTATTTCAGTGTAATAAAATATAGTATCTGTCGTGTAATTTATTAGTGGTGAATGTTCAAAAAGTTTCAATGACTTCTGAATAACCCTGTATATCATAATTCCTCCAGCATCCGTAGCTCAGTCAGTATAGACGATGCTCTTTGGTCGGAAAGGTTCGATTCCCGTCAATGACGTGAGGGACCTTTATCATGACATGTCTCTTTCGACCAAAGGTGAGTTAACCGGCCTCATACGGGGATAGGTGGTTTTTTCACCCAGAAACTCGGGTTTTTTCGTCCTTCAGAACAGGCAAACCGCTCCCTCCCGTGAACACATATGGATTACAGTCATGAATACGTCTCAGCCATCTGCTCCTCATTATTTGTACGAACTTTAGCATTAAAGTTGCTCATGAGAAATAAAGATATCTTTACAATATATCATCATCAAAGTCTTATCCAGTAACCCATAAAAGATACCTTTTACTTGAAAAGATGCACTCTCAGTTGCAGAATAACACAGAATAACTATTAGTCTTTTAAATGTACTGTTATTATTCGTTATGAAACTGGTTTCCATCCAATCACAAACCTTTCGCTCATAAGGATTTCAACTCCATGCTGACGTGTATATGTTATACAGTATTAGACATCCTTAATGCCTAATGTGAAGAAACGCATTCCCATTGGGACAATTTACTCTACCAACACCATTCCATTTTACTTTACTAATCTTCAATAATTTAATTTTATGCGTTTTGTCTCTTTCTTAGTTGTTCTAGTTTTCTTTCTGACAGACTGTGTTAAGATTTCATTGTCCGATTAGAGTCTCGTTCTTCTAGTTTTAGTCATTATCAAGGGATTAGTCCGATTTCTTCTTTTATCTGACTAAGAAGGAATATTGAAATTTTCGGACACTTTTGCGTTGTTGGCCCACACATTCGCTATTGTGTAGGCCAAAAACGCAAAAAAAAAATATGTTACTGCATCCAGACATGCATTTTGCGCACAAGCATTTCCTGTCGTGCTGATATTTCGGTTATTCCGCTGATAAGGGTTCACCTGAGCCTCTTTTGCGATAACAAGTTCTACCACGAGAAAGCGAGGTTGGTATTATTTGAGTGGGACAAATAATATGTTAAGATATCATGAAGTCAAATACTTCACAATATTCCGCATTACTATCCTTTAGTATTCTTTTGTTAGAATAGTCAATCTTTTTATGCCTGACTGCTTCATTTCTCATAGCCAAATTAAAGAAGACTGTGAGGTGAGCATCTGTTCTCTCTGCTAATTATTATTTTTTTTTTTGCCAATTCATCTGTCGAAATGCCGAAAATATACAAATATTTGAAAGAAATCTATCAGAGAAGGAACAATAACTCGCCACAAAAATTATCGAGCAAATCAACAACAACCTGGAACGAGTTAAACTTCCCCTATTGAGGCAAGTACCTCAACAAAAACTGAAGGAACTTCTACAAGATGCCAATAAAGCTGCAAAGGCTATTCTGACTGGAACTATTGGAGAACCCTACGAATTAGAAACATCTGAACTGGGCTATAAAATTAGTGAACCCAAAAGCAGTAACGCTCAGAAACCAAAGTGGAAGCATCGACTGGAGAATAAGATTCTTCAACTTAGAGCAGACGTGAGCAATTTGAAAAAAATTAAGGAAAAGAAGCTGGACAACACGAAGGTCTGAAATAACCTCATAAAGAGGTATTAATATTGGTACATTGATAAAGTATTAGAGGAACTGAAGTAAACAATAGTTGCAGCTGCAGCTAAAATAAGAAGATACAGTGCACGCATTGAAGAGTGCAAGCAAAATTCGATGTTTGCACGACTCAGCACCAATTTTACAAGAAAATTCATTGCTATACGAAAGATAATCTTAAAGAAAATATAAATACTACAGACAAAGAAAATTCCCTTAAAGTTTGGCTAAAGCTATGGTACAACCCTAAGATGTACAATAATAAGGCAAAGTGAATTCAACAAATGACGAACGAATCTGAAAAACGAAAAATGGACCAAGGATAAAAAATTTGGTCAATACCCGGGAAGGAAGAATTACATGGCTACTGGTTGAAATGTATCACAGACTTCAGCGAAAGACTTGCTAACCAATTTAACGATGTTTCAGAAGGATAAAGGAAAGAAGAGTGGCTCATATCAGGCTCACATCGTTCTTGATCATAAAGGATAAATAAAAATGTCCAAAGCCAGAAAACGACTGACAAATAACCTGCCTGCCAACAAATTTTAAGCTACTCACAGGCATACTAGCTGACAAAATATACAGCAATCTTAAAACAAATTCGCTTTTTCCAATTGAACAGAAAGATAGCAGCAAAAATTCAAGAGGCACAAAAGACCAATTGCTGATTGACAAAATCATTCTGAAAAAAAATCTTCGATAGATTATATATGTTTTTGGTAGATTATAT
Source organism: Typopeltis vanoorti (assembly GCF_054136105.1). Lineage (NCBI taxonomy): Eukaryota > Metazoa > Arthropoda > Arachnida > Uropygi > Thelyphonidae > Typopeltis > Typopeltis vanoorti. The sequence goes on along the minus strand of NC_143573.1, from coordinate 79,966,301 downwards.
TATTATATCGCTTGGATAGATTATAAAAAAGCGTTTGATTCAGTGCCACATAGTTGGATTTTAAAATGCACAGAACTATTCGGTATTAGTGGAAATGTTCAAAATGTTTTGCAAACCAGCATGAAAAATTGGTAAACAACGTTGGTTCTGAATAGAGAAGAAATTGGGGAGGTAAACATAAAAAGGGGTGTCTTTCAAGGAGACTCATTATCTCCTTTTTTGTTTATCTTGTCATTGATCCCCTTAACTAGAAGTGTTTAAATAAAACTATTCATGGTTACCAAACTGCGCAAAAAATTGCAAAGATATCTCACCTTTTATACATGGACGATCTGAAGCTGTACGTAGAATAAGAGAATGAACTCGGATCATTGCTTAATACTGTGCACATATTCAGTCAAGATATATCAATGGATTTTGACTTAGACAAATGTGCAATTGCTGGAATAACAAGAGGAAAGTTTGAAGATCTGAACGGAATCGAGCTGCTCAATGGTGATATAATCAAGGCAATAAAATTCGAAGATAGCTACAAATATTTGGGAATTTTAGAATCATCAGAAATTTTGTACAATAAGATCAAAGGAATAACTAAAGCAGAATATCTAAGGCGACCAAGAAAATTCCTTAACTCAAAGCCTTAAAGCTGGAAATTTGACAAAAGCAATTAACACCTGGTCCATACCTGTTCTGTGATACTCAGCAGGCATTGTTGAATGGACCCAGCTAGAGGTGGAGAATTTAGACCGAAAAAAATTCAAAACTTAATGACAATGCACGATGCCCTTAATCCTCGCAGTGACATTGAGCGGCTTTACTTATCACGCAAAAAAGGAGGCAGAGGAATATTACAAGTATAGCAAAATTCAATTGGGGTAAGGAAAGAGAGTTTCTTTAAACCCATGGTGACAAAAATTGGAGTACAAAACCAACCATGTAAAAGTAAGAACTGAAAGATGGAAAAATAAGGCATTGCCTGGAAAATACCTTCACTGCAGAGAGGATAGTGCTGACAGCAACTTGACCTGGCACTGGTTGAGAAATGCAGCAGTAAAAAAAGAACCAGAGTAGGTCATTTTCACAGTATAAGAACAGGTCATTAAAATTAACTTTATGAAGGCAAAAATACAAAACAATTCAAGAAAACAGTAAATGCAGACGGTGCAAAGAGAAGGAAGAAACGGTAGACCACATTATAAGTGGGTGCAGCAAAATCACACAAATTGAGTACCGTAAAAGGCACGATAATATAGCTAAGATAATTCACTGGAATTTATGTAAAAAGTACGGGTTTAAAGTATCTAAAGACTACTGGAAGCATAAAGTTGACCAAAACGTGATTCAGAATAAAAAAGCTAAACCACTCTGCGATTTCAAAATCCAGACTAACAAAGCTTGGAATGTAATTCACCCAATATAAAAGCGGTTGGGAAAAGTGAAAACAAGGGAGTTCAGTTTACTGAAATATCAGTACCAGGAGATAGCTGAATTGTCTAAAAAGAAACTGAAAAAATTACAAAGCATAGTGAGTTACAAGTCGAAGTTGAACGAATTTGGCAAAAGGAAACGAAAGTTGTTCCCATAATGAATGGTTATTTGACTCCGCATGGACGAGATTGAAATACTCCTGTTCTGTATGAAGACTACCACAGGTGAGAGCTGCCGTTTCCCGAGACAAACTGATTAATTGAGTGTCGACTGGGCATTCCAAGTAGATATGCCGGACTTCCTAATTGGTAGCAGAACAGGCAGTTATCTGATACGTTTGAGTTAAATTTTCGTAATATAGTTGGAGTGGGTAATACATTGTGCCACATTTTCCACTGAATATCTGCGTCGGGTTTGATGGCTCTTGTGCGATATGGTAGGGCCCTTTGAAATAGTGTTTGATCAGATGATACAGGATTTTCCAGTAAACTGCTTTGGTGCGACTGTTGTGTTAGAGTGCTGTAGATTTTGTTGGTGTTGCTGGGTGTAAGTTTCTCCCATGAGTTATTGGTTTTTATCAGAAAGATGGGCGCCGGATCTTCTGAGTTAGGAGGGCAAAGCCCCTCTTCTGTTATGCTATCATAGCGGCTTGAAAAGCGGCCTTTACAGTGTCGTATGCCGTTTGTATGTTATGGAAGTCCTCTTCTTTGCTGGCTATGATTGTAACATCATCAGCATATGCTGTCAGGGTTATGGTTTGGTGGGGAAGTTTAGGGTGGGATGTCCTAAGCAGCATGCTGAGTCTACACAATAAGGGTTCAATGGCAATTATGTAAAGAGGACCGGAAAGTGGACAGCCTTGTTTAATACCTCTGCTGTGTGGTACAGTTGTGGTAAGCCTGTTGTTTATTTTCATGCAAAAGTGTGCCTTGGCATACAACATCTTAATAGAATGAATGATGCTTGAGCCAAAGCCAAAGGCTTTCAAGCAGCTGAAGAGGTATAGGTGTTCAATGCGGTCGAAAGTTTTTTCTTGGTCTAGTGTTACAAGACCCATTGTTTCACTGTTGTTGTTGTTGTTGTTGACTATGCTTATGAGATCCCTTATGAGGTGTAAGTTTTCGTGGATAGATCTTCCAGGGATGGAATAGTTCTGATGCCTATTTATTATTTCGCTCAGAACGGGTTTAAGTTTGTTGGCAATGGCTTTTGATATAATTTTACAGTCGGTGTTTATGATAGAGATGGGTCAACAACACCGAATTTCGTCGCGTCTCCTTTCATGATTCTTTGGAATGAGTTTAATAACAGATGTTGTCATATTGAGCGGGAAGCCATTGGTATTCGCGTCGACAAATACTCTGTAGAGGATAGGTCCAAGCTGTTCCCAGAAGGACTGGTAAAATTCAGTAGTGAGCCCGTCTATGCCAGGAGATTTATCTTTAGGTAAGGAGGTGCAGGCAGTTGTCAAATCGTGTAACGTGATGGGGAGTTCTGTGTTCACCTTGTTGTTGGTGTAACACAGAAGTCTTAGATAGATATATTTTTTTATTTAACTCGATGAAATATACATTGGAAGACAGGCACCAAAGAGACTATTTACGTATTATAAGAATATATATACAGAGGGAAAAAAGGATTTACTTTTGGATATACAATGGAAAGGAGGCAAAAAATACATGAGTAGTAGAGAGGATTTGTCTTTTTAGTAAAAAGAGTCAATATTACACTTCAGTATCACTCTTAGTTATCTTTCAATTGAAGTGTACCGTGGTCAGCAATTTAGAACAGGGTACTAGTTGGAATTCACTCCTCTATGAATTTCGTGACAGTTCATCATGATTCTTTGTAATAATCAACTTCCAGTTGATTATTGATTATTACAAAGTGTGTGTGTGTGTGTGTGTGTGTGTGTGTGTGTGTGTGTGTGTGTGTGTGTGTGTGTGTGTAGGCACAGGTGCTAGAGGCAGTATTCAGGGCACAGGCGATCATCGCTTTATTTGCTACACAGGTTAGATATGTGTGTTCCAAGATACCTGAAACTTCGCAGAACAGACACAAATCCGATTCTCTAAGTTCAGATTTGTAGAGCTTAGTAGGAGTTGTCAAAATGTTATGCCATAGACTCCACTGTAATTCGGAATCTGGTTTGGCACACTTCGATTTATATGAAAGATCCCATTGAAAACTGAGTGACATGTGCAACCTTGTAGATGAGAGGGTGAAGGATGAATACAAGAAGAGCGAAGTTGAAGGCACTGACATGAGGAAGTGGTATATTTTCTTATAATTGAAAGGAAGTATTGCGAGTGAGGTTTCAGATAATAAAAGATGAAAGGTAGTCACCCCAAAGTTTCTAGAAGGAATACGGATTCCCTGAGGTGTAGCGATATCGGGAAAGGCTTTTATAATAGCAGCTTGCATCTGTTGATATTGCTTTTCAGTTTTGGGGTTTTTCAGTGGCAGTCATATTAATGATTTCCACTTTAAGGTCTGGGTCATGAGGTCCCCTATGATTCTTATTCCTGCCCAGTTCCATGTAGGGAAAAGAAAAGTCTGGCCAGTTGTGAGGCTTGTTATGTTTCTTTTCGAAAACAGTGGTTCTGTAAGTACAGCTGACTCTATTGATCCTGTCAGTGTGTGATGAAGTTCTGTGTTTTTCCACAGCTGTAGAGCATCTCTATAAAAATTAGATAGTTTAGGAGGTGATGGTTCAGATCTGGCCATTCGAAGGATTGTGGAAAGTGTAAGTCCTCTGGTGGAATGAACTGTCTTTAGGAGAAAAATTATCCTGAACGATCTAATCTTGTTTTCAATGGATATCAGCCTTGGGCACCCTTATTGAGTAGTATGTAGAGTGCAGAGTATGTTGTCCAGTTAGTACTGTTCCAGAGAAAACGTTTGATTACCTTTTGAATGTGATGGAGAAAGTCTTCAGGGGATGTCAGTACTCTGAGGGTATGCCATAGCACACTCGCACCCATCTGATTAATCATTAGGACTCTTCTTTTAAGTGGAGACATTGAACGAATGCTGTTCCATTTTCTTAGCACCTGGAAATTTTCCTAGATTATAGATTATATACCCCAATATAATCTATAATCTGTGTACTTCATCGATTATTGTCATTTCATCGATTAATGTCAGCCCTCCATAGCGCAATTGGAAGAACGACTGGAAGGAAGAACGCGATTGGAAGAAAGAAAAAAAGGCCTAAGTTCGAGTCTCGTCATGACGGGAGGAATGTTTATATGGACTTTTTCAATCGAAGGTGAGTTAGCAGATCTCACACGGAAGTAGCAGTTTTTTTTTTCTCCCGGAAACTCGGGTTTTTCATCCCGCATACAGACAAATCGGACCTTCAGAACACACGCAATTTACAGACAAAAAATATTAGCTGTGGTGGTGGTGGGCAGCAGATGGCGCTGATGTAAGTGCTTGGTAGTAGAGCTTCGGTGTAGTGGTGGAGACGGAGAGTTATACAATAGGTGTCTCCCGCGATGAGTCTTCGGATTCCTTGGAGGTGTCACGAATAATAATAATAATAATAATAATAATAATAATAATAATAATAATAATAATAATAATTTCTTTATCATTACGTATTATTACGGTGACGTCACCAGTATATGCTGATATGCTAATTTTTAGATGTCGTTCTATTATGCTGGTTCATTTGGAGATCATGGTGTCGTGTACTCTTTTTAAGAAGTGTACTATGGCTAGTGTGTCTAATTGTCTAGAGAGGGGTATCATTGCTTGATTCCTCGAGAGTATAGCATGTGTATGATGAGCCTGTTGTTGATTTTTAAACAGAAATGTGCATCTCTGTATAGCAATTGGACTGTTTCAATAATGAGAAGCCCATAGCCGAATCCCTTTAGGACTTCATAAAGGTACTCGTGCTCTACCCTGTCGGAAGTCTTCTCCTGAACAAGGCTGACGAGGGATAGGTTTTCATTTCGTCTGTATGCGATGTGAATGAGATCTCTTTTTAGATGGAGGGTATCATATATTGATCTGCCTGGAACAGAATAAGTTTGGTGTCAGTCAATAACTTCAAGCAGTATAGGCATTAGTCGGTTTGCAATAACTTTGGAAAAGATTTTGAAAACTGTATCGATTAGTAAGAATTGAGCGCTAGTTTCGGATGTCTGTGTGGTCTCCCTTCTTTCATATCAATCATGCTACTGAGGTCATGACGGATTTTGGGAGCTCATTGAGGTAGCCTTCTTGCAGTGTTTTAAGGAGAAGTGATCCGTGTTGATTCAGAAGACATGAATAAACATTTTTCATGGCATTAACAGTTATTTTGGTCTCAAAAGTTCTCGTCCTCGAACATAGATGGCAACACTATCGGCAACATTTTTTTCTAAGTTGGTACATCTGTCATAAGCATCAATATGAAATTGCATGTCATTCTATCAAGTAGTTTGTTTTATACAGCTGTCTGAAGCAAAAGTGTTGTCTGTACCCCTTGAAATGGATAAAATTGAGTATCGTGCGATTATAAAATTCTTTATAAAAGAAGGTTTAACAACAAAAGAAATACATTCGAAGTTCATAAAAGTTTATGGGCACTCTTCTCCTTTGTTTTCGACAATTAAATGAGCTGCCGAGTTTAAATGTGGCTGTACCAGCGTTGAAGATGATCCCCGTGAAGGATGTACAAAAAGTGTAACAACACCAGAAATTATTGATCAAGTACACGATATGGTATTGGATGATCGTCGAGTCAAAGTGCGGGAAATTGCTGAGACTATAGGCATTTCAAAAGAACGTGTAGGTCATATTTTACATGAAGAATTGCATATGAAAAATCATTGCGCAAGATGGGTGCCCGCTTGCTCATAACAGATCAAAAATGTACTCGTATGTAAATCTCTGCATAGTGCTTGAAGCGTTTTAACAAGAATAAAACTGATTTTGTGCGTCGATTTATTACTATGGAGGAGACTTGGATTCACCATTAACCACCAGAATCCAAACAGCAGTCAAAACAGTGGACAGAAGCCGGTTGTTTAGCACCAAAGAAAGAAAGTCCGTTCCGTCAGCAGGAAAGGTTGTGACGTCGGTGTTTTGGGATGCTAAAGACATTTTGTTTATTAATTATCTTGAAAAGGGTAAAACAATAACCTTGGAATATTATTCCGATCTTTTAACCAGGCCAGACGAAAATATTTGTTTTCGTCTTTTTCTTCGAATCAAGAGGTGATTGCAGCTGTACAGGGGTATTTTGCAGATCTTACTGAGAGCCACTACAGGGACGAGATAATGGCGCTAGAGCATCGCGGAATAAATGTATTTGCCCTAAGGGAGATTATATTGAAAACTAAAAATAATTTTGAAATTTTAAATTCGTCGTTTCATTGTTAGGCCGAGAACTTTTCAGACTACCCTTGTAGCTGAAGTGAATAATGCATTGTGCCACATTCTCCACTGAATATCTGCTTCGGTTCTGATGGCTCTTGTGCGATATATACTAGGTTCGTGTGATGTAGTGTTTGGTGGTATGATGCAAGATTTACCAATGAAGCGCTTTGGCTCGATTGTTGTATTAGAGTGTTGTAGATTTTGTTTATATTGCAGGGTGTAAGTATCTCCCATGTATTGTTGGATTTTACAAGAAAGATAGGCACCGGATCTTCTGAGTCAAGATGGCTGAGCCATTCTACCGTTATGCTATCAGATATAGCAACTTTAAAAGCGGATTTTACAGTGAGTATCTGTTTAGCCTATTCCCCTGTTCCAAATTTTTGAGTGTTTTGGAAAGCGCAAGGCGAGGCTCGGAGAAAGAATGCGACCCACGACCTTTACGCAGCTCCATGGAGAAAACAAAATCTCTTTCTGAGTGGTGGGGTTCCTTATTATCGTTTTGTAGAAGGTGGGTTTCATGGATTTAAGGAAGGGATGCGTCCTTACTGTGTGCTGGAGGTTTAGCTACTTCCATCTTCGAAGGACATCTTTGTAGAAATTTGTTAGCTTCACTGGCACGTGCGCTGTTTCATTTTTAAAGTCGTGGAGAAAGAGAGACCTCTAGTGGCAGAAGTCAAAATATATTCGGTGATGCATTTGTGTGCCATTTCTTGTTGTAGGGTATTAAGGAGAAAGCGAGTGCGGAACGTTGTTATCCTGTTCTCAATAGAGGTCAAGTTTTGTCCTCCTTCTTTGAGAGAAATACTTAGCTTGGAGTAGAAAAGCCAGTTTGTTTTGTTACATATGAATCGATAGATGGTTGACTGTATTTGTTTGATAATTTGCACTGGTTGTGTGAGAATCTTTAGTGAATGCCAAAGGACAGTGGTGGCTATTTAGTGAACAATTATTGCTCTCGCTCTTGTGGAGATAGAGGCTCGTATTGCTACCCACTTTCCTAGTACTTTCTTGAAACGTTTAATTACTGTTTGCCAGTTCCTATCCAGGTGCGAAAGCGTGTTTCCTATGTAAATCCTCAGGTATTTGTTTCCTCTGCGGACCAGACATCGGGGAATCGGTTCTGTTTTTCTATTTGCCACACCACACCACAGTCTTGTGGTTTTATGTGCATTTAGTTTGGCTCCTGAGGTTGCATGGTATTGTTGGTATACTGTTTGTATGTTATAGAAATCCTCTTCTTTGCAGGCTGTAACTGTAACATCATCAGCATATGCTGTCAGAGTTATGGCTTGGTAAGAAGGTGTAGGCCAGTGCTCTAATATGCATGCTTACTGTACGCAAAAGAGGCTCAATGGCAATTCCATATAGTGGACAAGAAAGTGGACAGTCTTGTTTAATACCTCTGCTGTATGGTATAGATATAGTGAGCCCGTTGTTTATTTTTATGCAAAAGTGTGCTTTAGCAAATAACATCTTAATGATGCCTGAGCCAAAGCCGAATGCTTTTAAGCAGTTGAATAGATAGTGTGTTTAATGGGATCGAAAGCTTTTTCTTTGTCTAGTTCTACAAGAAGACCCATTGTTTCACTGTTTCTCTTGGCTCTGCTTGTGAGTTTCCTTGTGAGGTGTACGTTTTCGTGGATAGATTGTCCAGGGATGGAATAGCTCTGACGCCTATCTTTTATTTCTTTCAGAGTGGGTTTAACTTTATTGGCAATGACTTTTGATATTATTTTATAGTCGGTGTTTATTATGGAGATGGGTCGCCAATTTCCTAATTTTGTCGCGTCTTCTCTGTTTGGAATAAGCTTAATTACAGATGTTGTCATATTGAGTGGAGAGCCATTGGTATTGGCTTCGACGTATACTCAGTAGAGGGTAGGTCCAAACTGTTCCGAGAAGGACAAACCTTTCAGTTGTGAGCCCTTCTATACCTGTAGATTTATGTTTAGGTATGGAGGTGCAGGTAGTTTTCAAATCGTGTAGTGTGATGGAGAGGTCCATCTTATGACACAATGTGAGAGTCTTTTCATATCGGAGAGAATTATATCAGTGGCATCCATGGATGGTGAGTTAGCCTGATATAAATTTTTGTAGTATTACAAAGTATATAAAATGATTTCGTCATGATTTTATATTATGTTTTCACTATCTGTTGTTATAGCAGATATAGTGGTGCACTCTTGTTGGCGTTTTTACAATGAAAAGAATTACTTTCTAGGTGTCTTTCTGAGTTCATCTGCGAAGTTAATGTGTCTGCGTCGTGCTCTTATCAGTGCTCCTCTTACATTATATTTTCTTTAAAATCATTATATTTATTTAAAGTCATTAATTTTCTTTCAAAATTAAATCAAGCTTTGTTATTAAAAGAATACTTCTACTAAACACGCCTTTGTGAAATTGCAATTTTTTCCTTTAATTGACTTCTTATAGCTGTTTGCATACATACAATACAGAAATACATAAGCTATAAATATTTAATAATCATCATCATCAAATTCCTGATATGTACCCTCAAGAGATGTTCAGGATAATTATGATAGTACCACAAGAAAAAGTCACACCATCACTAACTTCCGATCAATGATTTTCCTTCAAATTAATCAGTTATCTGTCATGACTCCAATATTATCAGATTTTATATTTTTGTCTTTTAATGCGCTTTTTACTGTATCAATCCATCTACATCTTGGTCTTCTTCTGGGTTTAAGTAACAAACCACCTGCGATTAGCTCTACTAACACGTTTCTGAATACTAACAGTGGCGAATTCATTCCTAATATTCTCATTTTTGATGTGATACCGCCATTGGTGCCATCTGTTTACCGCACTAATCTTTCTCAGAACTCTCATATCAGAGGTCTCTAGTCCTTGAGCAAGAGCTTTATTCCTAGCCCAGCTCTCGGATCAATAAGTTAAAATTGGTTTGAAGTAGTGGACTGTCTTGTATACCGCTAATTTAGTGTTTTGACTAATTTCTTTGTTACTCAGCAGCTGACTTCCTACCATACTAGCTTTACTAATTCTGTTGTCTATTTCCATATCTAATTTAGCATCCTCACTAAATATTATTCTAAAATAACTGAAATATTTTACGTGTTCTACAGGTTCACTATTCAGGATACAGTTGATGTTTTCAATGTTAACATCATCAAATTTAATATTAGATTTATTACCACTTTTCTTCATAATGTGATCCATATAGATAATGAATAATAGTATAGATAATGTGCACCCTTGTCGCACACTTGATTTTACTTCAAACCATCTTTTTGTACCTCCTTCAATCCTAAATGCTGACTTACAGCTTAAATAAAGACTGCGTATTATATATATATATATATATGGAAATATGTATTTCCTGATATTATATCCCATTGACATCATATAACTGCAGCGTTTTGAAGAGCTTTCCTCTTGACACCTTGTCATATGCCTTTTCAGATCAACAAAACTAAATATAAATCATTGTTATATTCCCAAGATTTTTCAACTATTTCTCTTAAAGTGAAACATTTGATCCTAACAACCTCTATTTGGTCTGAATCCAGCTTGTTCTTCATCAAGCCACCCTTCCATAATTTTTCTTAGACGTTTCTCAAGTATACTTGCATAAATCTTACCAAGAACACTCAGTAGAGAAATACCTCTGTATTTCTCACATTCAGTCTCATTTTTCTTTTTCATAGATGGGTACTATGAGGGCTTTGCTCCAATCCTTTAAATTCGACCCTCTGACCACACCTTCTGAATTATAAATATTTTATTAAATATAAAATTATTTAGTTTCCAGACCGCAGTAGTCGTTATACTGAACTTTGATTCACACTACGTAAATAAATGTCTATTTTTTTTTTCTTTTCCGAAATTGTTGAATTATTGTTATCTATACATAAGATCACAAATCATCTACTGGAATTTTCAATTTGTAAATCTTCGTTCAAACACGACCAGAACGCTATACCCTTCTCCGAACTAGCGAAAGGCAATATTCTTTGTTCATGCGGATGTGATATTTTGAATGATGTTTTATTTACCCTAATATTTTACCTATAGTAAAAATATATTCTTATTCTTTAATAACTACATAAAATCTACACGATAATAACGTGTAGAGTTATTATCATGTAGAATGGGCTATTTCAGCGTCTCCTGGAAAATTATCACTTCATTTCAAAAATTTAATCACAAAACATCGTCATGAAAACTGCTGAAATCTAGTAAAACATTTATAATTGCAACAAAACTGATGAATTATCTTTGAAAAAATTGTGGCACACAGCCTTCCAACTTAGCTTTAACTCAAAGATATAATATCACAGAAAACTGTCATAAAGTTCATAACATTTACATAAATCATCAAACAAATTATTCTTAGGTAATTTCAATTCGAGTGTTCTTTGAGCGCGCGTGTGGGTGCGTGCGTGCGAATGTGTGTGTGTGGTTTAAATATTGATGAGATAGCTTGAACTAGTGAACCAACGTTCATTAATATTTAATTGTAATAATCAAATTACAGTTTAAAAGAATTAGACAATTTTTTCATTAACGTTAGACTCGAATGCGCTTTACAACGATAGAAATTTGAATACACTCATAGAAATAAAACATCGGTCACTTAAAATAAAAATAAATAAATAAACATACATTGAGATTATTAAAAAATCTCTTCATTGTGATTTAAGATTGACTATTTATCATGAATGTATGCTTTTTTTTCATTATTTTCACAATACAGTTGAATGTTAATTCTTTATAAAGTTCCAGAAACATGAACGCGATCTCTCTTTTCGACATGCACACTACCAATAAACACATTTAGTAGAAACCGAAACTCTTGCATTAGTTATTTCATCTAAACAATAAATCAGTCGGAATCTACATGAAAGATACTAGAATGAATATATAGTAGAATTGCATTTACCCCGTTGGGTGAATGATACAATTTTATTATATTATTATAAAATATTATAACCGAAATGAAGATGCTGCCAAGGTTTTTTTTTTTTTTTTTCATTGCGATTAATGTTATGAAAAAGAAGTTGGTTGTGTTTGACAAAATTCCTTCAGTAATTACTTTTTCTTATCCCCTCCGTCTTTCTTCAGTAATGACGAAATCAACTTGAAGGCAGCGAACCTCCATCCAACCTGAGGATGCTGTTGGCACCTTTTGGAGGCAGCCCTGCAGCTGGCTTCGCACAGTGCTTGGTTATGTAAATTATTGATTGATCAGTGGCATCTTCCTTATTGCTCGAGCAGCAGGCGGTGGGTAGGCTTGGAGGAGACGCTGTGGCCACTATTTATGATTCGGCGTATATAAGAAATGTTTTCACGTTTAAAATCAAAGACGAAATTTTTTCTGTGTTCAGTTTATTACATACACAAACACGAACGCACACTTTGTGTAAAACACAAGGTGTATCGTGAAATGAAATCTCTCCTTCTCCCCCCTCTCTCTCTTTCTTTGCAAAATCCTTGAAAAATATGAAGAGCAAATAATATTTTTGCTTTCGTGTTAACAAAAATGTAAAAAAAAAGAAAGAAAGAAAGAAAGAAAGAAAGAAACAGTTAACGTTGTTTTTATATTTTTGAAAAAGAAAACTTTTAATTTCTTTTAAATTATTAATGTGCGGTGACAAATTATTCCATCTATTTAGAGAAATATTCATATAAATGCAGGAAATAATAAATTACATAACGAAAATTGGAATTATAAGTTCGTATCTTTTTTCATGAACTAATTATAACGATTAGCAAATGAGGTTTAACAGAACCGAACACAACTGAACTAATTAAATCAATAGGGTATAACTAAACTGAACAAATCCGAAAACGTGATCAAGTAATTTAGAAGAAGAAAAAAGCTGCTAGAATGGTTTTATGATGAAAAATATATACAAGTTACATTACGAAATAACTCGCTGTGAGTCTTATAAAATTTGCATATAGTACTGATTCACAGTCAGAATTGTATTGGCAAAATATTGTTTGCGTGCATGATGCCATTCATCTTAAGTTTTACTACAATAAACGACATTAAAAATAAATAGGTTACTTAAATTAAGGGGATATTAAATCCCACATAGTTTTAAAACCGAATATATAGTAAACTATTATAGTTTACTATATATTCGGTTTTAAAACTATGTGGGATTTAATATCCCCTTAATTTAAGTAATGTTTTCATTGCTGAAATGAAGCTTATTAGCTCTTTATACTTAAGTAAATAGGTTACTTTTATTATCATAAAATAATATTAACTAGCTGATACAGAATATCAGCTAGTTAATATTCCGGATTTTAAACCGGCATAATCGGACAAAAACAAATTAACGTTGGCGATAAACTTATAACGATAAACAAGCAATAACAATTAATTGTTGTTGTTATCGAGTTCATTGAAGAGCTTCTAGATATGCCCGTGGATCTGTAGCACTGCTTTGGCAGTCTGTTGAACTTTGATGGAGTAGAGCTTTTCTCCAGGGTTATTGTCAATTTTCTGTAGAGCAGCAGCAATTGCTGGACAAGAATAAATATGGCAGGTGTCAGTTCATCTCCTGGTCAGTTTTTGCAAGTTTCATAGCTCCTACTACCGTCTGGCTGAATTTTCATGTTTAAAATGTTCCGTCCTTAGTCTTGTGATGACTGTGGTTATGTCTCTATTTTCGTTAATTTCACTGATTTCATTCTTCTTCTTGATAGTTTGTTTTACCAATCTCATTCTGGCGACAGAGTTAGCATCAGTTAATGAGAGTGGGTGTAATTTTTGAGGTAAGTATCTTGCTTCTTCAGCTAGTCTGTCTGCTTTTTCATTGCCTTCAATATTCACATCGGCTGTTATCCATTGCAGTTCTTATTTTTCAAATCTAAGGTAGTCAGTAGTTCATGAATTTCCTGTGTGAGACTTGTTTTTCCATTTTTAATGACCCAAGTGCAGATTTTGAGTCACTGTAGATGATTATTCCTTCTGTAATGTTTATTACTGGATTTGAGAGATAGAGTTTGAGAGCTGTTTGTATGGCTGTTAATTCACAAATGAAGTTTGAAGCTATTTTGCCAGCTGTGGTTTTGATTAGCATTTCCTCGCCTTCAGGTAGAGTTAGAAAAACCCCTGAACCACCTTGGTTCAGTGCTTCATCAGCTGATTTATCAGTGTACAAACAATGCAAACATGGTTTGCAGTGTTTAAGTGGTGTATAGGGTCAAGTCCTTTTCTTTTATTTTCTTGCTGTGAATCCTTTTTTGAACAAGGTTCGAGGGGATTTAAGTTTATCATTGTGTTTTTTGGTAGAATAGTGGAAAAGAATAGCTCTTTGCCTATTTCAATGGATAAGTGCTCTAAATCAATCTATTTTCTAATTTCATGATCATATTGTAAAGTAGATGATCTCTTTAGTCTACATTTTCTTGTCCAGGAATCAAACGTCCTGAGTGAGATGTGATCCTGTTGGTGGCTCCTGATTCTGTTAGTGAATTTAACTGTGGAGAGTTTTCTTCTGTCTTCTAGTATATGAAGCCTACACTCTTGTGGGTTTCATATACTAGAACCATGAACTATGTATATAGAACTATATACTATATACTAGAACTAGCCCACACCATGAAGCGCGTCTGTTCTGATCAGAATAACAATTAGTGTTTAAAACAATTCAAACTGTAACAGATGAAATAACTAATATCACGAACTGATGTGCCCTCTAACGCTTAACAAAAAGCAAGTTTTACAGTTATTGAGTGAAGAGAATCTTACGATGAATGCCTTCTGCATTTCAGATAAATTAATGAAGCAATATTCGTTCAAATTAGGAGAATGTATCCTTCCTTTTGTTGATCGTTAAGAGCCTAAAATTAATTTCTTAGGCTCGTAACGATTTCTGCATGTCATATCAGTTTTCTTCTATCTAATCATGCTCTAATCGGTGTTTAAAGTGTTTTTAACGACGTTATCTCTTATATTCTTCAAGAAGTATGTTAACAGATATTACTGAATGCCTTAAGGTTTTTTTCTTCTATGGAGCAGGATATTTTGTGTAGCTATTAGAAGGTCATTAATTGATTGATGTATTTAAAGTTCTTAGTATCACAACATACAGAATACCAGTCACCTCATAAAACTGTAGATTTAATATAGGGCTTCTGGTCTAATTGATAATCCTTACCTTCGCGTGGCGCATCCCGTTAGCAGTAATCAACTGGATACCGAATGAGCTAGGAAGTTGGGACTTCGGCGAACAGATTGTGTTCTCTGTTAGCTTAACCAGAAAGAAACATTTTAATACAACATAATGAAATTTCATACCAGTTGGAGCGTTGCTCAGTTAAACAAGGCTCCCCTGTTTTCATTAGCAAAGAAAAATATGTAAAAAAAAACAAAACTGAGTAGCTCTCAGATGTGAGTTGTAGACCCAGGTATTCAAATAGTATTTAAGAAAAAATGAAGGAGTTTGAAAACAAGAACAAAAACTTGTAGTCTCATTGGCAAACTGAAGAACGATTTAGCTAAGGGTGCATGTGGTGAAGCACTTAGCAGGGATCGAAAAATCCGAACTCTACAGTACACGACAATGAACAGGAAGTCCTGAAAAACATTATCTGCAGGCCTGTATCAGAAATTCCTAACTACTAATTTGCTATTGAGATTCCTAACTAGTAAGGCTATTGAGGAAGCTTATAAAAGGATGAAGCTTATGCTATTAAAAGGTATCAGAGATAATAATGGTGAAAAGGAAACTGAAGATAATGATATTTTGGATTTCAGGAGTAATTACTTTGAAAGATTATTAAATGGGACAAGCAGCTGTAGAACTACGGAAATAGTGGTAGAAAACAATCAAGAATGCTGCGAGGAGTAAAGATCAATCCTTGAGGTAGCAAAGGCATCAGAAACCTTACATGTCAAAGTCATCTGGAGTAAATGATATTCGTCTAGAAATGCTCAGATATAGAGGCATAACTGTTTTACAATGGCAACACTTCATTCAGAAGGCTTGGTCAGAAGGCCAAATTCTGGATGATCTTAGAGTTCAAATTTACAAGGGAAACAAAACCAAATATGGCAATTATAGAGGAATTTCCATGCTTTGTTCCAGGTAAGATTGACGCAAGTATTCTTAAGCCTAAAAAATTATCGAAGAGAAACTTGGAGAACAAGATGGATATAGACCTAATACGGGTTGTCAATTTTCACTTTACGAAAAATAGTTTAAAAACCATGTAAGTCTAACATTACACTCACATCGGATAAATGGAACATAATAGAAAGTAGTACATAGCCTATAAAAATCAGCAATAAAAAGACTAGCACTCTGAAAATAGGCAAGGACATTGAAAACATTATCTGCATCCTGAATGGGAAACCTATAGAATAAATTAATATTTCATATATATATATAGGAACATTTTTATTGAACGCAAATTATATATGGAAATCAACAATAGAACAAGCATAGCTGGTATAGTGATGAGCCTGATGAAATAAATTTATATGGAATATAAGTAGCTGTAAACATGCCACTGAATCTAATGTGAATAGAAATAAGAGTGAAATTAGCCTAAATCTTAAACTGGCAGTGTACTTGACAGTGGGCTAACCAGTTTTAACTAAAAGATCTGAGAGTTGGGTTAGAAATTATACAGTTGATCAAAGATTGGAGACCACACATGTGAAAGTTCTAAGAAAAATTAGGGAGTGAACAGATGGCTCCAATTAGAAAATCGAATTAAAATTGAAGATGGATTGTTAGTATTCAGTAATGTGTGAGAATAGCTAGTCTATTTAATCGAAGGCCAATTAAACAGAATGGAATATGAGGGAATGGCGAAAAAGGTATGTGCTGCCAAGAAAAAAGAAAAAAGACTCCCAGAGAAAGACCACAATCTAGGTGCACTGACGCAGTCAGCAGTGCCCTTGAAGACAAAAATATAGAATCTGACAACATTATTTTGCAAAAGAGTGACAGATTAATTTACTAATTTGGAGAAAAATTGTTTACCGGAGATTAGTAACAAAATTAACCATGTTTTATTTTCATAGTATTCTGTACATATTCGGATTACTTATGAGGAAATTCATGGTGATTTTGTGTACTACAAAGTTCAACCTTGCAATTGAAGACCATTCTGGATTTAATTAGTGGTAGGGTAGTCAATAGGAGGGGTAAGTAGTAGTGAGAACATCGTTAGGATGTATAAATCCTTTTCTAGTTTTCGTTTGAGCATATTGTCTTTGTTATGTTTTGGAAGTCTTAACTTTCAGTTATACATTGGTTATTATTAATTTTTGTATACAGGCTGAAGGAAATAAAGGTGAGAAAATCTTATAGAGTTTGTCAAAAATTTGTATTATGCATGTTTTCTGATAAAATTTGAAAATAGCAGTATATGTGCGAGCAACATAAAGTTTTCCACGTGTACAGAGCAACTGTGGAAATGGACCTAAGACAATATGAGAAGGGTGAAAAGTTCTGATGAACCTTGAACATGATTTGTACTGCAATTCCTTCATGGTGATTATCACGACGTTTCAGCACACCCTCTTAAATCTCTAACTTGTGCATTCCGTTAATTTGAAATGGACAAAAAGACAAAGATTTGCTCATTGTTTTTAACCAGGGTGCAAGTAGCAAGAAAAAGTGGCATTTCTGCCTAGTGCTGTCTTCCTCTTCCATAGTCTCTCTCTGACTCATTAAGATAAGCAACCCTACTTCCATCATCATCACCAGAATTGCTAAACACAAATACTTTTGATTTGGGTGTAACAAAATTTACTGATTAAATTAAATTTTAAGCCCACTAAAGGATTCTGCACAGATCCTTGAAACAAGACTGAAAACTAAGAATCAGGTAGCTCCCAAGATTTCATTTCTCAGTATTGATGATAATGGTTTTATAGGATAAGTATAACAACAAGGTTAACTCTTGTACAATAGAGATGTATCTGGATGTGTAGCTAGTTTGCGCACGGAATCAGGCTAACGGAGCTTATTCACTGAATTATCTAAAATGCGTCAGATACATTCTGTTATTACAGAAAGAAAATCACTATTTTGAAATCAATATATTTAGAATACCAAATCTTAACAAGGCGGCAGAACCGAATGAGAGTTAACTTATATTTTAAGGAGAACTCACTAAGGTAGTAACATGTCATTTCCCTATTAATTAATTTCTTGCAAATGGAAGATTTGCTGTTGTAGAGTGAAAGGAGGATAAGAATGTTCGAGTGCATGAGGGTTGTAGTGGTAAAATGCTAGTGTCAAACTATAAATCGGTTTAGAAGTCAGCATGGATTGCTCTTATTTCGTTAATCAGGTCGCATTTTATAGCAACAAATGACAAAGCTGTCGATGAGGGAATTGCAGATACTGCAATTTTACTGAATTTTTCAATGTCCTGTAGTACTTATAATATAACATTCTAAAAGATTGGCAGACTGCCACATTAAAAGTTAACACTTAGCTACAAGAGGTGGTTTTAGATACAACTCTATTGAACTAGATTGACAATCGGTTGTCTGCTAGATATCAAAGAGTAGTATAAGGGGAAAATATCAGGGGTTCCACAGTTGGGTTCAACAGGGCTAAGTACTGGGTTCACTATTGTTCAAATTTTATGTCAAGTATATTGTCATTGCAGATATTCAATTGTTCGAAGATAATATAAAGTTATGAAGGGCTATTAACATTGATATCATTACGTTTCAGGAGGATTTCAATAAGCTAAAGTTTAATGGTTATTTCAGGGTTCAGACTCTAACTAGAGGAAGAAGTGAGAAGATAAGGGATCTTTAAAAGATAATGGATAAAAATTTGAAGTTCAGAGGACATAATGGAAGGATGGTAACCCGATGGGTTACCACAATACTGAGAAGAGACAAGAATTGACTAGCAGATATAATTTGCCACTTGTTCTGTTGTTTATTCAAATCTGATCAGACTCAATCTGGATACTGCATCTCAGATCCTAGTCAAAAGGATTTCGAGGATATGGCAGAATAAATTTTAAGAATTAAATTTTAAGCCCACTAAAGGATTCTGCACAGATCTTCGTACCTTCATATCGAAGGTACTAAGACGATTAGATAAATAATTTTATTATGTAGACTATGAAGATAGATTGAAGATATGTATTCGTATCTACTGTAGAGTTTGGAAGATAGAGGGACGAAGCTGCAATATAACTGAGATATTTAGGCTCTTTACAGGTATTTATAGGATTTTTGCCAGAGGGATTTTTCAGATGGTAAATAGAAGAAGGGAATGGTGAGTGAGGGAGTTTTTTTTTCCTTTCATGATACATGGAGAGTAGTGGTAGGAACATCAATTGCATTTCCTGGGAGGAGGACGCTACAACAATCAGAGAGTTGAATGAGTTAAAGTATTACATCCTGTCTAAACAGACTTTTCTCCTCGTGACTCACTACACCATGGAGGTTATGAATAATAATAATTATTATTATTTATTAAAATTTATCATTACATATTTAAATTGCATGTGATTTAAATACATTTTAAATACATACATACGTTTGATTGCATGTGATGCATACATTACATGCATTTCATTACACATGATGCATACATTACGTGTGTTTGATTCCATATGATTCATACATTACATACATTTGATTACATATGATGCATACATTATGTCTGTTTGATTCCATATGATTCATACATTACATACATTTGATTGCATATGATGCACACATTACGCGTGTTTGATTCCATATGATTCATACATTATATTACATGCATTTGATTCCATATGATACATACATTACATGCATTTGCTTATATATGATACATACATTATATACATTTGATTACATATGATTCATATATGATATTGCATGCATTTGATTACATATGATGCATATCTTACGTGTGTTTGATTCCATATGATTCGTACATTATATTACATGCATTTCATTCCATATGATACATACATTACATGCATTTGCTTATATATTATACATACATTATATACATTTATTACATATGATTCATATATGATATTACATGCATTTGATTCCATATGATACATACATTACATGCATTTGCTTATATATGATACATACATTATATACATTTGATTACATATGATTCATATATGATATTGCATGCATTTGATTACATATGATGCATACATCACATACATTTGGTTACATATGATGCATTCTTTACGTGTGTTTGATTCCATATGATTCATACATTGATTACATTTTTTAAAAAAAAAGTAATCTTTTTTATTATTATTAAAATTATGATTATTACATATTGTGATTACACATTTACAACACATATTAACAACAGGTTTAATTCTGTTTTTATTTATTTTCTGTAACAACGAAATTCGTACAGATTTTTCTGTCTTTTATTTTTTTTTCCCTGTATAATGTATTAATAATAATAATACCGCATTTATTCAATTAACAATGAGTTATATATTTACAATTTTGATTTTAAAATTTTGAAATATCTGTACCATTATTAATTAAAAGTTATTACTGTGGTCTTACATGTTCTTTTAATAATTTTGATTTTAATATATTTAAGCGCTGTAACTACAGCATTTAAATGTGATATGTGGATTTTTCCCCTTTTTTATTGATCTTGGATGAGTTGTAATTTCTTTGCTTTCATCCCCAAAGCTTCTTTGTTAAGTTTATCTGAGGATGACACCAGTTAGTTATTATTTATTGGTTTGTTGCTGTGTTGGGAAGTAGGTTTAATAGGTTTGATTTCCACTACAGCCATTGATTGAGAAATTCGCGCACGCACGCACACACACACACACACACACACACACACACACACACACACACACACACACACACACACACACACACACACACACACACACACACACGATAACTTGGAATGTCTTGATGCGTTGCTGAACTGGAAGCCTGAACTGATATATTGTGTTTCATTAAGTTTGTATGGTACTTAGGCTGCGTGCTTCTTGTTCATAGTATGTCCTTAGGGCTCTTTTCAGGCTATTTTAGTTTGTAAGGTTTACTGTATTCAAATAGTAATTTGTTTAGCATGTCTGGGATGTAGAAGTTTCGTGTGGCCTTTCTTATTGTATTTATATGGCACGTAATTAGTCGACTGAGGTCTTGTATACGTTATGTATTTCTGACTGTTC
Organism: Typopeltis vanoorti; assembly: GCF_054136105.1. Taxonomy (NCBI): domain Eukaryota; kingdom Metazoa; phylum Arthropoda; class Arachnida; order Uropygi; family Thelyphonidae; genus Typopeltis; species Typopeltis vanoorti. The sequence continues at coordinate 79,945,346 of NC_143573.1, read as the reverse complement.
AGTAGTTGCCATCAAAATAATGTTTTAGCAAAGCGGCATAGTGACATTGGTGTTTTGCTGTCAGTATTTTGTGTTCTGACATTGCAGTGTATATAAAGTCGATATTGTCTCATTGTTCCCAAAAGATCAGCTTTATGATTTTGTACTGTAACGACATTAATCTATTTAGTTTGTATGGTGCACAGAAAGCATATGTTGTTATAGAGTATCTTAGTATATTTTGGCATAGTTCTCTGTATATTAGTGTTTTTAGGCGTGTGGGAACTATGTCTTTTAACCTGTAGAGTTTGTAGTGTAGATGGTTTATGTGGCTATTCCAGTTCATATATGCATCGAAGTAAATCCCAAGATATCGTATCGTTTCAACCTGAGTGATTGTAATGGTTTTACTGTTCTGTGCGTTTTCTATATTGGAGAGTGAATGTTGGATGGTTATATATTTGTTATCAACTGGTCGAGCCAGTAGATTTCTGAATATCATTAATTTTGTCTTATCTGAGTTTAGGTGTATGGAGTTTTGTTGGGCCAGTCCATGAGCTGATTTATGTCATGTTGCATATTTGTTAGGGCTATGCTTGCGTTATTATGGATGGATATTATAGCTGTATCGTCTGAGTATTGGAAGATCTTACCTTTGAGAGGTAGCTGATTATTATCGTGCATGTAAATGTTGAATAGAGTTGGGGAGAGTACAGCTCCCTTTGGCACTCCACAGATTACTAGTAGCTCTCTACTTCGGTTTGACCCGATACGTGTGATATGCTTTCTATTTTGCAGGTAGATTGTAAACCACCTGTGCAGAGGCCCATCTATTCCAGCATGTCTCGGCTTTTCTAATAAGATTTGATGTGTGAGTGTATCAAATGCTTTAGTTAGATCAATAAATCTACCATGGCAATTTTGTTTTTGTTTAAGGCGGTATTAATTATCTGTAACGTCTTCCAAGAGAGATGTTGTTCCCTTATTTTTTTGAAAACCGTGTTGTGTTTTGGGATAATATGAAAGTTCTCTGTATAAGCTGTGAGTTTCTTTAGTATGATCAGCTCCATAATTTGATCGATAATTAGTAATGGTGCTATGGGTCTATAATTGTTGAGTAAATTTCTTTTTCCATGTTTGTATATGGATGTAATTATGGCAGTCTTTATCATACTTGGTATCTGTCCTGTTTTAGATATTTTATTTATTAATTTTAGTAAGATAGGGCCTGAGCTAGTTGCTGTTTCTTGATATCCGTAGGTCTTTTGCCATCAATTCCTGGGACTTTGTTTGGTTCGGTGTATTACAGAGAGAAGTTCTGCTTCTTTCATGGTTGGGAACCATAATGTCTATTTTGATTGTGGTCCAAGTGGAGGCTCACGTTTTGTGATTGGAGGAATATTTCTGTGCTGTGTGCTGTTTTTGGATGGAGTCTGCAAAGTATTGGGTAAAAGTCATTTGCTAGTTGTTAGAGAGATCTCTGCTAGTTTCTTTTTGCATTTCTTATTTGTGTTATAAGGCGATTCCTTGTTGTATTATATTCGGTTTTTAAAGCAGCATTATTTGGATATCACTTTAATTCTTTCCATAGTGCGTCCTTTCTCTGTATTTCTAGGATTAAGTTTTGTGTATCCAAGTATTTTGGGTTGAACGAATTCTGGCTTTCTTTGCAGCTTTCTTGTATATTTCCTCCAATGAGTTTAATGTTGTTGTATAAGATATCTGCTGAATCCGATGCCATGTGTTCCTAGTCGGTTTTTCTTATTTCGTGGTTGACTATTTCTTCGTCTATTATTGTTTTGTGTTGCTTTTCATATGTGGAGTATTGCATGGATATTGTCTTAGTGTTCAGGTTTAGAGCAGTGAAGTAATGATCTGCTTCTTTGCACTTTATGACTGATGCAGTGTAACCGTGGTGGTGCTCGAATGTTTATATGATCTAGAGAGGAGGCAGTGATAGTATTTCCGAATATTTCTTCTCTAGTACATGATTTTATTGTTGGTATTAGGTTATACATGGATAGCATATCTTGGTGTTGTACAGTGTTGTTCTGGTTTTGGGTTGCAATATTTATGTTTATGTCGCCGATTATCATTAGGTGTTCGGTTGAACATATTTCTTGGAGTGAAAGCCTGTAATTGAGTTCGTGCAAGAATTTTATCAAGTTCAAGCTTGGTGGCCTATAAACAGCATTTAGTATTATGGGATGCTGTCTATTGGTGGTATTAATGATTTCGATGCAAAGGGTTTCATGCTCAAACTGATAGATAATTTCTTTTACTCTTAATTTATGTTCGATAAATGTTAATATTCCACCCCCTCGTTTTGTTTGGCAGCATGATCTATGTTGTTGGAAGCCTGGAATTTGGAAAGCAGTCGCTTCGTCATTAGTTATGGATACGTCTGTTACCACCAATATATCAAAAACACCGGTGTGATTCTCCAGATAAGCCTGTAACAATAACCAATGTTTCCGGGTGCTTCTGATGTTAATATGCAAGGTGGAGAGTCCTCTCGCTTGTACTATGTGTTGTATCATGCATGTTTGACTCGCTTGATGCATGTTTCCATGCATCAAGCGAGTCAAAAGTACAATTGCTGATGTATTCTGGTGTAATTACATCTGTCTGATGATTGACATTCATTTTTGTTGTGTTGAGGTCTTCTTTTTGAACTAATTTGGAGTCTTTTGTTTTACTCTGTAAGCCTATCTATGTTTTCCGAGCTTTTTATTTGTGTCGACTTTGAAGTTTGCGACTTTCTCAAAAATATCTTGCCGTCTCTGATCCACAAAAATTGATACTTTTTTCCGTTTTTGCTTTTCTTGCTTGGTACAACAGATTCTGATTGAATGGTGTTAAATACTCAAATAGAAAGTTTGGTGTATTCTCTTGCGATGCGTTTAAATCCTTGGCAACTGCTTGTTTCAGTCTACTGGCTTTTATGAAATTGTCTCTTGTGGACTTGCTTGTCAGACGAACTAAGTAGTATACCAAGTACCTTACTTCTGACCAGATGAAGATCAAGATAAGATAAGGAATCGTGACGTGATTGGTTGTTGAGATGATGGTGTCATTGTGTGCGTGACGTCACTGTGTATGTGTGATGCTCAGCCTAATGGAGATGAGCGAGCTCATCTCCACTAGGCTGAGCAGACATCTTCTGGAGGAGAGAGGGATGAGGATGGTTAGAGCATGGGGTGGGTGAGCATTGCAGGGAAGACCACTGTCACCCTCTCACTATCCTTTCACCTCCACCACCTAATGCTATTTATTTTTTTCCCATCCCAACAATTTCGGACATATGAATGAAAGAACTAGTCTCATGGTCTTATATCCTGAGCAGACATATTCTGGAGGAGATTAGGGTGAGAGATTATGGGATGGGTGGGGGAGCATTGCAGGGAAGACCACTGTCACCCTCTCGCCTACCCTTTCACCCCACCACCTAATGCTACTTTTTTTCCCCATTCCTACAATTTCGGACATATGAGTGAGAGAACTAGTCACATGCTCTAACATCAAAAATGCTGTTTGAGGATAAAATACTTAACATAATAAGGACAAATAATATAGAATACCCTTCGAGCCACAGAGATAAGGTTTGCCCAATTATGTCACAAAGTAAGATAATTTCACATCAATATCATATCCAACAGCATGCGGAACCATGTCTGTGAGTCATCTGCGCGAAAATTTTACAGAGAGACATCAAACATTTCAGAGAGACAGCAGATATTTTAGTCCATCACGTTACTAAAACTCTTTAAAAGATTGCTGTAGAAAATAAAAAGGTATCATAGCATGTATATAACAAAGAATCAACATGCATATATCAAATAATGCTCGCCATTGGAAGAAAAAAATCAAAAACATTAACGAACTTTATAGCCAGACCCGTTCTTCTTTTAAATGATACCAAATGATGAAAACAATATGGGTATGAATTTCAAAACTTTGAAAAGCTGATGAATTTCTTGCTTGCTGTGATCAGAAATATTTATTTGAAGGTAAACATTTTATTTTTCTTTGCGATTTTTCTTTCTTCCTTCCTTTCTTTCTTTCTTTCTTGTTTTCTTTTTCTTTTTTTTTTTGATGGTTGACATTGTTTTCAAGAAATATGGTAACCCTGCTTTCAAACACATGTTAAGTTTAATGTATTTAATTTTGTTTAGTTAGGAATGCGAAAAATCCTTGTAATGTAAAAAATCCTTCTAATGCTGAAGAAAGAAAAATAAATAAATTTCTATTACATAAGTTAAATAAGTTACGAGCTTTGGAATTAAAATGCGACTGTAAGCATTTGATGATTTAATATTTGAGCAATATAAAATATACATTTGTAACTTAATGATCAAACATGTGTGCTGTTGTTGTTGCGTTTTCCAATAAAAGTTTAAAAACATGTGACAGACAGCCGAAGCTTAACATATAATATTCCATGAGGGGAACGAAAGAAAAAAAAAGTGGAGAAAATGATATCCTGTAATTAATATTTTATAAAGTCTAATGCTAACTATTGACATTGTTTAAGATATCTGTAACCATTTCGTTCACATGTTCGAAAACCCCCGAACTACTAATCTGTAATGGAATGTTGGTGTCATAAGAACACAGAAAGATCGCGCAAAACATCAAAAGGGAGGAAATTGAGTCATGAAAAGACACATTGTACGCTTACCTAAACATATCATATAGTGTAAAGTTTTAAATGAACTAATGTTCCCACACTCAGAACGAGGACTGAAAACCAATGACCGGATATGAGTCACTCAGTTATCAACAAACAAGACTAATGAAATTAACAGTGTGGGAAAATAATACACACACACACACACACACACACACATACACACACACACACACACACACACACACACACACACACACACACACACACACACACACACACACACAGAGTTTATTTATTTATTTATTTTACTCAGTTATTCTGGTTATAATATGTAGTTAACTGAATTTTAAAAGTAAAATAGAAAAACAACCATTAATTTGAAAAAAAAAAAAAAAGAACCATATCAAAAAAAAAAAAAAATGCGCATTGAGAGATGGGAAATTACCGAGAACTGATATATTAGTCAGGATAAGACAGTTTGAGCTTACACTCACCACCATGGGAATAAAAACATAGTATGACCCCAATGTGAAAGAATTAACGGACTACTAAACGGACAGAAAATCTAAGGGAACAAAAGTCAAATAGCTTTTCAGGTTATTTACAGAAATTTCGTTCTTTCAAGCTTGTATATGTGTGTGTTGTGGTGTGGATATATGCTTTAATTGAACTAATTTTGGAATATCTATTCGCATTAAGAAGAGTCATTCTGGAAAGACTTTAAGTAAATTTAAATTATCACTAGAATTTCTAGACTACATACAAAAGTTCTCGGTAAGCAAAGAAAAACCAGAAGCGTGTGAAAAAAAAAAAAAAAAAACATAGTCATGAGTGAAGGAAAAACGAAATGCCCCAGTAACCTATAATGAAAAAGAGTCAACTGCACTTCAGATCTTGTGTTTGTGTCTTTTGTGCTGTGAATATATGTTTAAAATCAGCAATTTGGAATATTCAGAAAACCTCGATATTTCCAAGATGTCCCATTCTGGAAAGAAATGTAAGTAATATCTGTGAAATAAATGTGTAAACTTATGTGTAAATGTGTAAAGTTATGATTGCATATTATGAATTTATAAAACATATTCTAGTTTGTTTGTTTATTACACTGAGTTTCATGCCAATTTTTCCGTTTTTTGTATAATGTGTTAATAATAGTTATTATATATGGATAATTTATAGTTTGCAATTGGATAAGTTTACATTTTAACAGCATTTATAGGATAATAATAAGTTATATATATAGTTTACAATTTTTGCTTTTAATTTATTTAAGCGCTGTAACTACAGCGCTTCAATGTAATAAATATTTTTTTTTCTGTTGATCTTGGTTGAGATGTAATGTCTCTGCTTGCATCCTAGAAGCTTTTTAATAAGCTTATTTGCGGATGACACCGGTTATATATATAGTTAAAGGACTGCCTGGTGAACGCTTGGTTGTAGACATTGATGCAATCCAACATCTTGCGGAATCTACCCCAAACCGCATATGCTCTGTGATTTTCGGTTAAAGAGCAAGATATTAAGAAATAGTTTCTAATTCAGTTGCCGGTATGCGTACGATAAACGAAATTTTTAACACTTTGGTTCTGAATGAAGTATAAATTACATATGTCGAAGCTTCCGCTAATCTTATCTAAGGGTGATATTGATCAGATTGAATATTAATTGATTGCTGTGTTAGCAGAAATTTAGATATATATCCTTAAATCAGCTTCAGAAACATGCACATACACACACACACACACAACCACACGTAGATATCAATTATTCAAGTTTTGTCCCAGTCCATTCTTTACACATAAAATAAACTTATCAAAATCTTGAACTTCTCGATAAAAACGAATATAAAGAACAAAGGATCAATTTTCGGAGATTGCAGAGTTCTCTCTCTGCTCAAAGCAACAGCAGTGTTTGTTACACAAAAATGCCATGTTTTTTTTGTGATTGATACGACATGGCAACTCATAACCAGTGTCGGATTTAAAAAACAATGCCCAAAGACACTCTGGTCCCAATATGTTTCTTTTTCTTTCCCGATAAGCTCTCTAGTCAGATTTCATACGAAACGTTTATAGTTTCTGTATTCGGCTTTGAAATAATGCAGGATTTAATATCCACTTGATTTTTATAATTTTTTTGCATTGCTGAAGCCTTTTGGCTCTTTATTTTAGTAAATACTTTTAAGCACCCACCGAGAGTTTGCATACGAAAAACCCACCACTCCGACGTTTCAAGAAGTTCCTTAGTATTGACGATGTGGAGTAGATTGGTATTGGATTTTGAGAGTCAGGAGAGCGACGTCTTTACTTCTTCTCGCTAGATAACTGCGTCGATTTCAGTGACGTTTCGTGTTTTATTCGCATAGCACGGGCTCCATCCAAGCTCGAATTTCTACTTTCTCCCCCGCTGCATGAAATGTGCATGAGGCCGATGACTGTGTAGGTCCCACCCGAAAAGAGGGATTAAAGGGAGGTAGAAATCTCTAGCTGAGGCCCAGTGAAAATCACGACACTTCGCGGGTTTTTTCTAACGCTCGGTCTTGTTGGCGGGATCTTTCTTTGCTCTTAAATCATCGATTTGATCAACGAGTTAAGCAGAACCTAGAACTTAAATGTGAAATTCTAGGTTCTGCTTACATAGACATGGAAAAACTAATAGATGAAACAAAATTTGAAGACGTATATCGGGAATTTATCCGATTAGGTGAAGTACTTAATAATAACTGACCAGGAAGAGTAAAGCTCTATGTATGACGTGTTTCCTCCCCCCCCCCCATAATCGTCACAGACGATTGTCTGGAAAACCGACACCATGAGAACATAACGGCGTTTGACATCGGTAAGCGGAGCTCGGGGCAGCCACTAGATACTGAGGATGGGGCAATATTCCAAATCAATGCCACCATATAATGGATACAGCTGATACACAGGAAGAATTCCAAACTGTTAAAAAAATGAATATCTCCGTTACTAGAGAAACACCCAAACCAGTAGAAATGGAAACTGATAATAATACAAATTCAAAAGAAAGAAAGAATGCCCCCAGTCATCCTGAGAGATAAAACTCAATGGACATCAATTGTCACTTCACTCCGAACTCTATAAATATCATTTACGAAAGCCGCCAATACAGAAGAAGAAATTCGCATCCAACCAAAATCTTCTACAATTACAGACAACTAACTAAATTATTGGATAATAGCAACCTACCCTACGATACATTTGCACTCTCAATAGTGAAAAGAACCTCAACGTTGTGCTCTGAGTGGTAACAAAATCAATAACAACAGACAAAGTTCAAGCAGACCTCCAAAATAGAGGCTTTAGACCTACTAAAGTCAGCCGTATGCATAGAGCTGATAAAACACCTCCTCTATTATTGGTAGAAATCAGCAAAGACCAGAAACACATCTAGAGGATATGGTGTTTTATCAGCTCTTCTATGCATACGACTGACTTTAGTAGTCTTCAAACTATCTGTGATTTAGTCATAAAGACTGAATCGTTAAAACACAAATCAATAACGGCGCAATGTCATCGCTGTCAAA